>NW_024426008.1:25974381-26070717 GCF_017311325.1 Ursus maritimus | reverse complement strand
TGAGCAGGGAGCCCGATGCAGGGGCTCGATGCAGGGGCTCGATCCCAGGACCCTGGGATCATGACCTGAGCCGAAGGCAGACGCTTAACAACTAAGCCACCCAGGCGCCCCACAAAATGATTTCCTAATTCCATCACTTCCTCTGCATTTATTAGTTGGAATTTTGTATAGAGAGAGCCTTTTATTATGTAGCAGTTGTCTACTCTGAAAGACAGATGAATGTTTAATTTTTTCCAGTTACTTTCACATTTTTAGAGCAGTGAGGTGGTATCTTAGCAATTACCAATGGGGAATAGTAAGATCTTTTTTTTTTTTTTCCAAATATCACTTTGTCATGATGGACTTTTTAAAAAGTTTTTCTATTTTACAATATATCTAGACTTACGGAAAAGTTGTGAAGATAGTGTATCAACGTTCTCAGGAAAAACAGAGCCAGTAGGATCTGAATCTAGACCATCTATTTAGAACTATATGATCCTCTATCTATAGTCTATCTATCTATCTATCTATCTATCTATCTATCTATCTATCTATCTATCTATCTATCATTAAGAGATCTGCTTCGAGTAACGGCTCCTGTGATTGTGGGGGCTGAGAGACCACAATCCGTAGGTGAGACCAGCAGGCTGAAAACTCTGGGACAGCAGTTGATGCTACAGTCTTGAGCTAGAATTTCCTGTGGGAAACAGCTGGTGTGCTGTATTATTATTATTTTTTAGTTCATTCGAGTTCTGAAAAAAAATAATATTGGAGAGGCTGGGTATAAAATTATGCCATTCCCAGATCAGAATTGGGAATCTTTTGACCTAATTTAGACCAAGAGCATGTGGTTTGTGAGGGGGGTACAATTTGCTCTGAAGTCCTTTCAACTGACTGGATGAAGCCCAACCATATGTGGGGAATGATCTTTTTTACTGGGGGTCCACAGATTGTAGGTGTTAACCACATTCACAAAACACCTTCACAGCAACACCTAGGTTAGTGTTCGAGTAACCTACTCTAGCCAGGTTGACATAAAATAACCATCACAGATAGCAAAGGGAACTTCCATACCCCACAGCTAATGTCTTTACTAGTCTTCCATCAGGATGGTAGAGCTCTCACTACTAATGAAACCATATTGACACATCCTTATTAACTGAATTCCTTACTATATTCAGATTTCCTTCCTTTTTAATTTAATGCTTTTTTTTTTCCCAGTCTGGGACCCCATGCAGAATGCCACACTACATGTAATTGTCACATCTTCTTAGAACCCCTCTGAGTGTGATAATTTCTCAGACTTTCTCAGTTTTTGATGACCTTGACAGTTTTGAGTATCGGTCACATGTTTTGTAAAATGTCTCTCAATTAGTTTTCTTTTTTTTTTTAACGTTCTTCTCATGATTGGACCAAGGTTATGGATCTCTGGAAGGAAGACCACAGGGGTAAAGTGACATTTTAATCCCATCATATTAAGGCACATGCTATCAGCATGACGTATACTGTTGATATTGATCTGATCGCCTGGCTGGGGTATGTTCCTCTGGTTTCTCCACTGAAAAGTTGCTCTTTCCCCACTATAGCTTGTATTTAAACACTGGGGAGCTGTCTACATAGATTATTTGGATTTATCCTGCACTGAATATTTTCTCTTTTTTCCATTTATTTATCTAACCATTTGCATTTAATTAATTTATCATTTATATAATTAACTAATTAATTATAGCATGGACCTATGGATATTTATGTTAAACTTTAGGATATAATCCAACATTATTTTGCTGCTCAAATTGTCCCAGCTCTGGCCATTCGGAGCTCTTTCAGCGGGCTCCTGTGGCTTTGTCCTGCTCCATCGTAGTGGGATCTGGGGAGTGTTTCCTTCCTTCATGGCGCTCCAGGATGCTCCAAGCCCATTTCAGATATTCCCTGACCCACCCTGGAACCAGCCATTTCACCCAGGGGTCCTGGTATCTTTCGCTGGGGAATAGTTTCAGATACTATGATTTGGTGCTGGCATCCTCACTGCTTTTGGGGATGCTGTTGCTTCTGCTCTCTCCTAGCTGACAGAGCAGAGAAATGTGGGTGTGTGTGGACTAAGGTGTGCACGTGCTCACTTGTCTATGCATTTTTGTACGTGTCACCGGCATTGCCATTGAGCTAAGTGCCAGTGCGTATTGATGTCTCCACACCTTGTCTGCGATCGCATGGATCATTCATTTGCTTTGCTTTGCTGCAACTTCCCACTCCAACAGGGAGAGATCTGACTCCACCATCTGCCATCCAGTTACTTAGCTGTTCATTTGCAGCGGGCATATACAGAAGCATCAGAGTTCTCAGCCCACACTTAGTTGGGGAAGGACTTAGCCAACTTACGCGCAGTATCCGTGCTCCTCTCACCCCCACGTGACTTGGGCCAGCATGTGTTCTAGCCCCTTCCAGTAAGGTGATTCCTTCGCACCAGGCATATGGCCCACCAATGTACATCTGAAGGGTCTCATGACTAAGGCTTTACTGCCAACATGTATCTTGGGAGGTGGACATGAGGGAAATTTCCAAAAAGATTTTTACTTGTTGAAGTAGCCTTATAGGATCCTGGGGCGGGGGTTGGGCTAGGATTGCCTTTTGCCCTTAGCAAAGTGTCAACATCTAGATAATTGAGTCCCTAAAAGAATGTCTGTTTCAAGGACTTGTCAGTGGGCTGTAAGGAAATTTAATAATGTTTTTAGTAATTTTTCTTCTGCCTTTATTTCCCACATCAGTAACCACTGATCCTTTTACCGTCACCATGGTTTTGCCTTTTCCAGAACGTCATGTAGCTGGAATCATATTACATACTGCCTTTTCAGACTAGATTCCTCCATGTTCTTTATTTTTTTAACGACTGGATAATTCATTTCTTTTTAGTTCTGAACGATGTTTCATAGTATGGGTGTACCTCAGTTTGCTTATGCGTTCACCTACTAAGGACATCTTGTTTGTTTCCAAGCTGGCAACGATGAATAAAGCTGCTATAAATGTAAAAAATATATATATATATATTCCTTCCCACCATGCACATCTCATCCTAAGATCTGGATCTTCCAAACTTCTAAATGATTTAGAAATTTGATACATTAATATTCATTCTTTATGACATTACGTTGTATGTGTTTTGACAAATGTGTAGCGTCTTGTATCCACCATGACAGTGGTGGATATTCTTTACAGGGAATCATTTCATTGCCCTAAAAATTTCCGTGTGATTCACCTTAATGGTCCCATTGCCCGAGAACCCTGGAAACTACTGATCTGTGTGGTACCTCTACAATTTCCCTTTTGCTCAATGTCATGTAATTGGAATCATACAATCTGCAGGCCTTTCAGACTGTCTTCTTCCACTTGGCAATACACATTTAAAATGCATCCGTGTTTTTATGTGCCCAAAACACATTCTTTTTTTTTTTTTTTTGATCAGAGGTTAGGATCCCATTATATTGGTATGACACAGTTTGTGTACACCTTCCGGTTTGGGGCAATTATGAATACAGCTACTATACACATTTGTATGCAGGTTTTTGTGTGCACGTAAGTTTTCAAATCAGTTGCATAAATACAAACACAATTCTTGGAATGCAGGAGAGATTATGTTCGGTTTCGTAAGAACCTAAGGCAAGCTGTGTGGCGATGTGGCTGTATCATTCCTCGTCAGCAGTGAAGGCGAGCCCTGTTGCCCTGCATCCTTCTCAGACACCAGTCTCGTCACATTCTTAGAGGTTAGTCATTCTACACAGTGTTTCGTTGTTGTTTGAATTTGCAATTTCGTGATGACAAATGATGTTGAACATCTCGTTATATACTTGCTTACCAGCTCTGTGTCTGCTTCGGTGAGATGTCTATCCAGAATTCTTGCCCATTCTAATTGGGTTGTTTGTCATCTTATCGTCGATACGTGGACGTTCTCTGTATATCGTAGATACAAGTCCTTTATCGGGTACGTAATTTACAAATATTTTCCCCCAGTATATGACATTTTCATTTTCTTAACAGTGTTTGTCGCAAAGTGTTTCGTTTTTGTCATGTCCAGTTTATGGTGTTACATCTACAAACGCATTACCAAACCCAAGTTAACGTAGTTAACGTAGATTTTTTCCTGTTTTCTTCTAAATGGTCAATAATTTTGCCTTTTAAATTTAGGTGTATGATCCATATGAAGTTACTTTCTGTGAAAGGTGTAAGATCTGTGTCCAGTTCATTTTTTTGAGCCTACGAGTATGTAATTTTTCCTGTACAAGTTGCTAAAAAGACAAGTCCCTTTCCATTTTTGTCAAAGATCCCTTGGCTACCTTTGTGTGGGTTTGGTTCTACCTTCTCTATGTGGTTTATTGATCTATGCGCTTATTCTTTCATCCATCCTGCACTGTCTTGAGTACACAGCTTTCATAAATCTTAAAAGCGGGTAGTAGGGGTCTCTAACTTGCTTTCTGCTTCGTATTGTGTTGGCATCATAGGTCTTTCGCTATTTCATATATATTTTTAAATCTGTTTCTAGATCTACACAAACTAGCTTGTTTTGAATGTGATTTTGTGGAATTTGTATAATAAGTAAAGAAGGAATGACATCTTCACAAGGTCAAGTCTTGCGGCGCACGGCCACGGAATATCTTCCCGTTTACTTAGACCTTCTTTGATTCCCTTCATTAGTGTCTTACAGAGTTTCACATAGAGATCCTGCACCTTTTTTGGGGAAATATATACCTCAGGACTTCTTGGTGCTATTTTCAACAGTATTGTTCTTGAATTTTAAATTCCCGTTGTTCACAATAGAAATACAGGAAAGCAACGAACTTTTGCATATGGAACTCGTTGTCTCCTGTAGTTGTGCTGAACTCACGTGTGAAGTGATCACGAATCCAGGTAGACAAAGGTCTACTGTGATTACAGCTCTGTTCTGTTCACTGCACGCCCTGTTCCCTTATGTTTCTCCATGTTTCCTGCCGTGTCTGGTTCTAATTGAGCATTTTATGTGATTCCATTCTAGTCTGTCAGCTCTCTTCTTGTACCACGCATTCTCCTTTAAAAAATTCTGTTTTTTTCCATAGAGTTTACAATAGAGTTTCCAATATGTGCTATCAGATATTTAAGTCCGCCTTCTAACTGCAGAATAACATTGCCCATGCGGTGCCAATAACTCATCAGGGAGTCTTTCAGATCCCCCCCCCCACCTTGTAACTTTGTGGTCACTGGTTTTCCTTAGCTGGGTTAACCCGGGTAACAACCACCTGCTACGCCCGCACTGCTCTTGCTTCCCAGAAGCTGTTACATCTTATATAAATTGAGAGTAATCAACATATCGAAGTTATTTTAAGTCCTTCTGATGTTCCTCCTTTTCCCCGAACACCCAGCCTGTGATCTGCATCATTTTCCTTCTCTACAAGACTGCTTCTAGCAGCATTGCATCGGGGTAGGGTTGCTGGCAAGCAGAAAACAGCGTGAGTGTGTTGGATAGTAATGCAATCGTTTCAACGATCCCTTTCGAAGCAAATGATCAGAACACACTAATTGAAAACAGGTGGTCAGAGTGGCCAAAAATTCCCTCGTGTTGTTTGTGGGCTTGTTGGTTGCAGAACGTATGTTTCCTTAATTTTTCAAGGAGATTTTTTCTGGATATAGAATTTCTAGATCGGTGGAGAAAAATTTCAAAACTTGGTATATTTCAGTCCACTCTGCTCTTGCTTGTTCTCATCGTTCTTGAGAACTTTGCTGTTATTCTTATGCTCGCTTCTCTGTAAGTGAGGGTTTTTTCTTTTTTTTTTTTTTTTCCTTCAAGATTTCTGTTTCTCCGGTTTGGTTTTGGAGTTTTTGTTGTCGTTGTCATCTTGTTGTTTGGCAAGTGAGTAAGATGGGCTTGGGTGTGTTATTTTTATTTCTCCTGCTTAGTGCTCTGTGAGCTTCTGGACCTGGTTTCCTCCTCATGACTTCATTACTTCTAGAAAGCTCTTGGCCACCATAAGAAGTACTCTCCTTCATTCTCGTTCTTACCTTGTGCTCTCCAATTGTGTGTGTTATGCCTTTTCGATTGTCCCATTCTTCTGGGGTCTTCTGGGTTGTGCTGTTGTTGGTTCTCTTTCATTACTTTTCCTCTTTGCCTTTCAGTTGGGGAATTTTCTGTTGACCCACCTTCACGTTCCCAATCCTGTCCTCGGCAGCGCTGAGTCTGCTGATGAGCCGTGAAAGGCGTTCTTCATTTCTGAGTATGGTTCTTGCTTCCAGGATCTCCTGATTCTTAGAGTCTCCATCTCTCTGCTTACATCAGTGATCAGTGAGGGGGCTTTGCCACGACACGATCTTTCTTAGATCCCCACGGGGAGAGTCTAGTGGGGCTTAGGAGTGAGATCCCATGAATGTGGAAGACCCCCGGAGACAGGGGCCCTGGGCTTTCCCCCCTCAAACTAGTTCACCCTCCACCTCCAGTGATTTGTCAAAATGGCCACGGAAGTGCTCCCAGCGGTTTGTGGTCCTGGCACGTTCTGCTGTAGATGTAGACGTCTCAGCGGCTGTGTCTCTGGGTGTGTCTGTCTCTTTAACTTCAGAGTTTGCCCTGCAGCCTAGTTCTCTGGAAGGTCCTGAAGCAGCTGTGACATTCGGTGTCTAGCTTTCCCCATTGTAACAGTGGGAATCACAATGTCCACGCTCCTTAAATTTTGGAGCTGAAACCAGAAGTCATTCCGGATTTTATACAGGACCAACGTTTCCATCCACGCCCATCACTGTTCTTCTCTTGAGCCTGGGGCCCTAATATTGAGCAGCAAGATCCCCACCAAGCACCTGCAGCCGCCGTCAGCTTGTCTTTGGGAAGTTTCCCACACTGAACCTCTCCGGCCCAAGCCCTGAACGGACGCTTTCATACATTTGCACGTTTCCTGCCCATTTCCCCAAGAAATCTGGTTCCTTGAAGGGGGGACACCAGCACATTTTGCTACTGCCTTGATGTGTCTTCTCAAACATTTCAGTGAACACACCTGTGAAATCCACATTGTAAGAAAACAGATGAATTCGGAATATTTTACATTCAAATTTAAGACAATAAAATGTTTATGTAAGCACGAAATTAAATAATTCTTTGTTTCCCTCGAGCTGCACTTCCTGTCGGAGAAGCCAAGCAAACCCTGGCACTTTCTGGCCATCCCTGGCGTTCAGGTTGCCAGGGCTGTTCTCCCGCCAGCTCTAACGGTGACTAGAGTGTCATTTTTCATGTCATGGGCACTCATGAATTAGAACACGTTTGACATTGGCCAACCCATTGCAAATACATCCTTTCGGATTCTCAGGGTGTCCAGTTTTGACTTTCAGAAGCCCTTTGGACTGAGCTCTGATGCCTTCTCACATTCATGTCCTTCTGATGTCCCATTCAGTCCCAGACTTACTGTCCACATTTTCTAGGTCAGTCCTGGACTCAGCCTTTCCTCCCAGGATCCGTGGCTGGATTCAGTGCTAACGGATATTTGGTGATCCCACTCTGAAAAAAGGAAAACCCTACCAATGAGTTTATTGAAAAAAAAAAAAGTAGGTTCCATCTATTATGAGCTATTTTTATTCCAATATGTGTTCTGTACCATTCTTTCCATTTTTTGTGTTTTAATTTTAATTTTTTAATGGACCTTATTTTTTGAAAGCAGTTTTAGGTTCACAGTGAAATTGAGCAGAAAAAAACACAGAGATTTCCAATATATGCACAGCCTCCCCCAGGCACAGCCCCCCCACCACACGCGGTGTTTGTGTGACAATCGATGAAACTGCACGGGCATGTCCTTCTCGTCTGAAGGCCACAGCTTGCACTAGGGTTCACTTTGGTGGTGCACACTCTCTGGATCTGGACAAAAGTCGAATGACATGCATGCACCATTCCAGTGCCACACAGAATAGTTTCTCTGTCCTAAACATCCTCGTGGTCCCCCGTTCATCCCTCCCTCTCCTCCAACCCCTGGCCACCACAGATCATTTTCTCGCCTCCGCAGTTTCACTTCACCTCTAACTACGGCAAAATATGCCATTGCAAAACATGCCACATTTATTTCACAAATATGCAAAATAAAAACAACGGAACGGTATTTCAATGAGGAAGGCAGGATACCTGAGTAAATCAATCTGACGGTGCTTCCCATTGTTTGGGGTTCAGATTGGGATTTAGGGCACATGCGAAGTGTGCATGCAGACCAGCATCGCACAGGAAAGCCCAGGGTTGGATTTATGTGCGACCGGAGCGTGACTCTGACGAGTGTCATCAGCTAAGATAAACGGGCCGACATTGCCCAAGACCCTCATCCTTGGACATCTTGTTGCTAGATTTTTGTTGCCTGAAACACTAACACTTTTTAATCTCTTAGGATGTTATAGAAACTGTATTATTGCTTAGACTTGGTGGCGTTAGACCAATTTCCTGTTTTCTGGAGTAGCAGAAACAAGTTGCTACAATCATTAGGCTTCATTGACTAGCTTATAGGATCCAATTTATTCTAAGTAGTCTAAGTGGTATCACTAAGAGTCTTAAAGTTGTTCCTGCCGGGGGCACCTGGCTGGCTCGGTCCGACTCTTGATCTCCGGGTTGTGAATTCGAGCCCCACGTTGGGTGTAGAGATTACTTAAAAAATAAATAAATAAATAAAGTGGGACTAAAAGATCATCTATTTAAAAAAAAATTCTGTTCCTGCTGTCACTCTGGACCGTTGGACATCTGCCCAGAAGACATTTGTCCCCGAGTCCGCAGAAGGAAGGCTTCGACACGATGGTGCACGTGAATGCCTTGACTGCTATTTCTGCAGGTTGAGGGAGAGAGTAGACCGAGCTTAGCAAGTCCCCACACGGCAGTTGGGGCGCATCCCATGTCTCAGCAGACCGGAGCCTCTCTGGTGCTGTGGAGATTTCGTGGTACGAGCTAGTTCTGTGCCATGGAAGAAACCGCCTCACCTTCTGGTCTGTATTTTGAGAGGCTGAGATGCCAGTGGAGGAGATATGGTCATCTTGTAAGCGATGACTGGCCTGCTCAGGGTGATCCGAAGGGGACGGCCATCCCAGCGCGTCTCTGTCCGCACCTGGCCGATGCTTCTCAGCCCATCAGATCACCGCTGTCTTTGCCTGATGCAAAGAGATGCGTGCTGTGCCCTTTCCCGTCTTCCTGGCATGAAATATCCATATCCTATTATGTGGTAAAGAGATAACTTGCCTGAACAATGGTCTGGACTTTGCCCTGGGCTTCTGGGATGTCAGCTCTGAGCCCCTGGAATGTCCCGCTTGATAAGAGCATCTCTATTTACCTGGAGGCTTGGAGCCACAGCAGATGTAAACAGAATGCTTTGTGGTGAAAAAGCCATGCAGGCAGTCAAGCATGTCTCCGTGACTGAGTCCCATGGGGTCAGAACCCTGCACCCCAAAGCGAGGCGAGCCTCCCCAGCTGGCAGTACGGCACGCGCCTTGCCACGCACCACCGAGCGGACGGTGAGAGCTGTCCACTGCTCCGCAGAGAGGACAGCTAGAAGCTGCAGGTGCCTATGCCCCCCAGACCCTGCCCCACATGGCTCTTCCATTGGCTGATGGTAATCCGTACACTTTTTTGTAAAACAAAACAAAACCATAAAAAAAAAAAACCCTGTCTCAGTGAGTATGATAGCTTTCACGGAGTTCTGTGAGTCCTCCTAGTATATTGGTGAATCTGGGGCTGATCTTGGGGACCTCTGAACTCTGCAGGTGGGATCAGAAATGAGAATGGTCCTGGGCTTCTCTAGCTCTGCCCCCACATGATTGCCAAAAAAGATCAATATAATGCCATAATCGTATTTGGTTGAACTGTACGAATTTGCTAATATCTAACGGTGTTCAACCAATAAGATGTCCAGTTCGTGTGATTACTCTGAGTAGAGCTATCAGGGAGGTATAAATGGGAAAGAAGTTATAATTACACAGCACATATTTCAACGGGCGCTTGTTCTCGGATACAGCTGTCCTGTGTCTGGAGGACATAATTAAGTAGACAAATGCCTGCACTTATTTTTAATGAATAAATCTGGCTTTGAGAGAAGAAAGGCACTCAGAGGCCGTTCTAACAAGAGGCATGGGGTAATGAAAATGCAGAGGGAAAGCTAGAGACTAAAATAAAGTCCGATGTGAGGAGAAGTAATTGTGGGCAGTAGAGGAAAGAGGGGAGTACTGCGCACTGAAGTGGGGTGATACGCCGAGGCAGTTACAGACTGAAGACACGGAACCTCCAGATCGATCCAGTATGCGCTTTCCACGAGGTGGGTGTCCTCTCAGAGTGCTGCACGAAGGTGTGTGAGCGTGCCGTATGGAAATACAGGCGGTGGGGACACCATCGGAGAGGCCAGCTGCCCTGACGAGCGCCGCGGGGTCTCTGGGCGCCACGGGCTCCCCTCTGCTCGACAATGGCTGCTTCCCCAACTGTCAGAGGGAGTCTCAAATAGCCTTCTTACAGACATTGCACTTGGCTCTCCTGCTTTTTTTAGCAGCCACTCGGCTGTCCTAAAACCATTTTTAGCAAAATACAGAGTTGGAAATGGGGCTAAACAAGTAATTTCCTTTCATTCCAAATGGGTGGGTGGAAAAACCTTAAATACGAAACCTTTTCTAACTATACTGATGAAGATATTTGGGGCTCAAAGTCACTTTTATTTTTAACTTATTTAACTCCCAGCAAATGTCTAACATGTTCATTTTAAATGGATTAGTAACCTGGTCTGGTACAGTAAGTTGGTAAAGATCTTTAAATCCATTCTTTATACACTTTAAACGATATCTAACTACACCAGTATGTTTCCAAAACAGGACCTCTACGTGTATCCATCTGTAATTCTCGATGAGTGAGATTATGTTTAAATAATCTGTATTTATTGGGACGCCTGGGTGGCTCAGTCGGTTAGGCATCTGCCTTCGGCTCAGGTCGTGATCTCCAGGTCCTGGGATCGAGTCCCCCATCAGCTCTCTGCTCAGCGGGGAGTCTGCTTCTCCCTCTGCTGCTCCCCCTGCTCGTGCTCTCTCTCTCTCAAATAAATTAAATCTTTAAAAATTTTGTTTTAAATAATCTATACCTATTAATAAAAACCAGGATTATCCCCTCCACCATAATAAAATTGATCTCATTTCCTTACAGCGAAGGAAGAACTCATCTAACATTTTTAAAGTTGTCTGAAACACATTGCATATTTTCTCAATACTTCAGTTTCAATGTATAATTTTTCAAAAATGAAATTTAAATGTTATTCCATAATATCCAGAAGTGAACAGGATCTTTGTTTTTTAAAAGCATCCTCCTTTGGAAAGCACTTCCTTTGCTGTACAGAATGAGACATCCGATACTCCCACAGGTCCAGGGACCCTCTGAGGTCCACGTGTCTACAGATCACTCTTCACATCCTTAGGAACAGCGGCGACACGGGCCAATCGCTGACCTTTCCTAGCAATCTCGGCACCGCGGTGCTGCTGGACACGGGGCAGA
Source organism: Ursus maritimus (assembly GCF_017311325.1). Classification (NCBI taxonomy): domain Eukaryota; kingdom Metazoa; phylum Chordata; class Mammalia; order Carnivora; family Ursidae; genus Ursus; species Ursus maritimus. The sequence continues at coordinate 26,059,253 of NW_024426008.1, read as the reverse complement.
CACTGCTAACATGCCCGGGGGTAGCAGGTTCAAGCCCCCTGGACGCTTCCACCCTGTTTGCTGTGGCTGTCGCTCCTGGGGCTGCAGCCATCACAGTGAGCAACGGGCTATTTTTATCAATTCTCAGAGTCCCAGGTATCCGAAATTTCCTTATATCCATTGTTAGCAATTTGGAAAACAACATCACCTCTTCAAACTTTTCATTCCTTACGAAGCCAACTAATGCAAGAGCATAGCTTTGTCACCACGTGGGATGTGTTCATTCACTGATAACTGCTTGGTGGAAAATTACTTCTTTTGAATTTCCACTTTCGTATTAATAATCACCCATAACACTAACAAAACAAGTTTGGGCTCATATTGTGTAGTTCGCCATATTTTAAATTAATTTGTGGTTGAGCTAGGGAGCAATGAAATCTTTTTTCTTCTGTTCAAAAGAGGCTTTCCATGTTTCAGTTTCATTATTACATTTTTCAAATCATCCCTTTATATCTTGAAAGTGTGATGTATTTTTGACCACTCTATTGGTGCATTTTTGGGAAAATATTTGCCTAACTTAGGGTTTTACTCTACTTTTGCAGAGTGAATATCAGGATAAAAGCAATATTAGATAGCTAAGTGAACGTTCTTTGGCATTGTATCTTTGTATTGACCATTTTTAGATAAGGGCTGGACTTGCGTATTTGCATGTATCCATAGAATTATTGTAAATACCAGAGCTACAATTGTAGGCTGATGAAGTGTGCTTTACTGGTGACTCAAACCAGGAGAAAATTCTTTTTTTAAAGATTTTATTTATTTATCGGAGAGAGAGAAAGAGCACAAGCAGAGGGAGAGGCAGACAGAGGAAGAAGTAGGCTCCCAGCTGAGCAGGCAGCCCCACTCGGGGTTCAATCCCAGGACCCTGAGATCATGACCTGAGCTGAAGGCAGACACTTAACCGACTGAGCCACCCAGGTGAAACCAGGAGAAAATTCCTGATGGCCGTATGCTTTTCTAAAACCAGGAACAACTCTTAGTAAAGCACCAAATAAAGCAATGTGCACTCTTCCCTTGATTCGTGCCAGATCCTTTTCTGGAAAGGTCCGTGCACAAAGGTGTGCAAAACCTTGTACCTACACACAAAACGAGGCTTTCCACCCATTCAAGTTTTCCTGCTCCATAGTTTGCATTGGAACATTCAAGAGTAATCTGGGACATGGAGTGGTTTCCTGGGGTACAGAGACATATCTCATAGACATTAAAGATTCCAGATGTTATGGGGTATCTAGAAACCCACTCCTTGCTCTCCAAGTGCTCAGTAAATTTCCAAATTTTGCAGAAGAGGTGGTAGTGCTCAGATGAGAACCACTGATATCATGCACTCCTCTTAGCGAAGCCAGAGCTCATTAGTGCCCTACTTTACAGAAAGGGAAACTGAGGCTCAGAATGGAAATTATACCTTGCTCCAGCTACACAGCTGCAGACGGAGTAGCTGGGATCAAGGTCACGTCTGTCTATTTCAGAGCCAAGACTTGGCCACGAGGCCATGCTGGTGCCCATCACTTTTGGCTGAACGAGCAGACAAATAGGTGAATGAAAAATGGTCAATCAATGAATGGCTCATAATGCAATCTTGCAGTTCTTTTGCCGCCCAGTCTCCCCTTGCTGGGGAGGACGCTGAGGCCCGGCTTGCTATTTCACTCTGGGCTTCGGGGAAGTTATGTCCATCCGATAAGGTGATTTCACATTGTATGAGTCCAGCATGTTGTCTTGCACGGACCCACAGCCACCGGAGGCAGAATCAGTGCTGTTTTAACTGCACGAGTCCTGATGGCTTCCTCGTGTCCTTGCATCGTGTGCACCACTGATGAGTGACCCCAATAGCGCAGAATCACCACTTTGGTTTTTCCAGCTGTGAGGTTTGGAAAATTAAGCAGGTTGGACTCTATGCTAAGTTAATATTCACGAGCGGCATCCCTTCCCTCAATGCCAGTTCCTGCTCAAGCTCTCCGCTCTCAAAACGACAAAGTCAAAACAGAAATGAAATGAGTTTGATGGACAGATGGGGCAACTCAACCTAAAACACCAATTAATTCTGCAACGTGATCGCGCTGACAACGAGGTCTCACGTGAGACACGGTGGGATGACGGATCGCAGCGCTCGAAGCAAGACAATTGGCAAGAAGATTTTAAGAGCAGTTTTCTTATTGATAATGTGTGAAAAGTTAATCCGATACTTTTGCTGCTCATTATTGTTGTCACCTTTAGGAGAAGGGGTCGAGCACATCATTCTGTGTGTATATCTTATGTAATCCTTACAGAGCATACAGCGTTTTTCCAGCCCTGCATGTGAGGACGGGGAGCCCGGGCATGAAGTCACTGGCGGGATCTCGGCTCACGCACCAGGCATGATAATGCAATCAGGCACAGCTTGCTGCATGGGCTGAGTCGTAAACTCAGACTGCAGCGTTTCTCTACGGACTATGTACCGAGTGCCACCCATCCTGCGTGCTAAGGGCCAGCTGAGGACGTTATAAGGAGTGCAATGTGTTCTGTAGCCCAAATGTCCCCGCGTCAACCAAACCATCACTGCAGACCAAAGCTATACCTTTTCTTGATAGTTCCCACTTTATTGAAGCAATCACACACATCATTTAAAAAATGCTAATAGACGCTGAATGAGAAGCTTCCTATCTGTTTTGCAGCAGGTTGAAGGCAGGAGAGGCAATGTTTTACTGGGAGAGCAGCATGGAAGGGCTGCGAAAGTGGCATGTTCCAAATGATATTTTCCTGCCTGAGATGACCACTTGCACCTGTGAGGTTGGCCAGTGGGTGGAGGAGGAGAGAAAGGGGGGCCGGAGGGAGGAATTCAGATCTGAGCTGAGGTCTCGTCTTCTCCCACCCAAGCTAGGGCTGGAGTTTGCCTCTCGAGCACGAACATAAGGATATCCTGCAGTACGTGTCTGACTGCCGCCAGGGGAGAGCGTCAGAGAAGTTCTCGAGAGTGTGGGAAGTGATTATATCAGGGAAATTGTCAGTGCAAAGGGAGCATGAGTGTTTCCTGTGGACCAGGTGCTCTACTCGGCGGAAGAGAGAGCCAGCTGGGGTCCTCGGGTCTGCCATGAGGGCAGCTGGAAGGTAGGCGGATCTCAGCAGAGAGAGATCACGGGGTCCTCGGGAGTGGGGAGGAGTGCATGGGAGTTGCAGTGGGTAGAGCTGGGGAGGCGAGATCACCTGGGATGGAGAACCCCAGTCCACGCACCGAGCTGTGGATGCCCCAAATTCCTGGCCCACAAAATCATGACATGGCATAAAGTTGCGGTTGGCTTAAGCCATTCTGCTCTGGGATGTATTGCTATGGGGCAAACAGGCCGCTTGGAAGAACCATTGAGAACATTCTTTAGAGATGAAGTGAGTTTAAAGCCTCTGCAGACACAGGGAGCCTGAGGCCAGATCACCACAGGACCAGTTAAGGACAGCTTTGCCCACGCCCGTTACTCCTCTCCATCCCCAAAGAGAGGCAGAGAGAGAAGGAGCCCAGCCTCTTTCCCCAGAGCCCGGGCCAGCTGGTGAGCCGCAGCCGTTCAGTGTTCGGGCGCCCCATGACTGACAGCTTAATTATTGATCAGAGGCTCTCGTGGAACCCAAGAAAGATCAAATTCATGGGCCTGCTCAAGTTTTCATCAAAGGCAGGAGAAGAACTAGTTCTGGAAAATAGATGTAAAAAGACTAGATATTTTATCATTGCGTCCCATAAGTTATGCTGTTTCAACACATCAAAGGCTGGGAACAAACTCTTCCTGTTCCTTTCGTCCTGTCGTCTTCTATTCAAAAGATGTCCGTTCACCGCGGTGAGTGTCCCAGAGTTGCTGAGGGGGATGGCCGCGCTGAGTTCAGCCCAAAGAGCTGGCAAGGTCATGGTCACGACCTCTGCCGTGCTCTGTCATCCAGAAACAGGGACAACTACGCACACTGAGACCGAGAGAAAAGCTGAACGAAATCACATGGCTTGGCCCCTGAGGCGCGCACTGCACAAACAGCTCTCTGAGCTGTTATTATGTGGAGGATTAAACCCGGATTCGTTTCCGTCTCGGTGACTCTGTGTTCTGGAGCTTGTAGCCACATGCATTTCTAAGTGACACCCTTATTCATTCATTCAGGAAGTCACTTCTCGAGCAGACACCATGTGCCCTGATTATGGAGGTCACTGGGTGGGGAGGGGAGCAGTGCTGGGGGCACCCAGTAAGCAAGATATTGGGTTGCCTGCCTGATAACAGGTACCGAGCATTGCAGAGAAGACAGACAGAAACAAGTTATCAGGGGAAGCAGCACCATCATTTCGGATAATAACATTTCCATGAAGAACGACAGGCAGGCAAATGGAGAAACACCGGATTGGGTGTCTCGTCTGCAATGATCCGGAAGTGACTTCTGGAGGGAAAGCATTTGATCACCCCCACCTCCAACCCGAGGGATCTGGGAGCCAGCCACGGGAGCATCCCAGGCCCAGCACCGCAGAGCAGGACCCCGGGCAGAAAGCAGGTGGGGACCTCAGGAAGAAAGGGCTGGGCGGGGGGCAGCAGGTGAACGCAGAACAAGGGGAGCCAAAGTCCGAGGGGCAGGGCCGCCTTATCACAGCGGGGTTTGGAGTTTCTCTTGAGCACGATGGGAAAGTCTTGTTTTTCTCTACCATTTGACCGTAAGCTCTGGGAAATCTGTCGTGTTTGTTTCCAAAATCCAGCCCAGTGCCTCATACATATGGCAAGCTCAATAAATATTTTTTGAACTAAAAACATAATGTCTGTGTACGGGGAGGGAGAGATTATGTTCAACAGTCATTGATTCACTGAGGCTCAGTAGAAATAGAACTGTTTCCAGCATGTTTGAGAAGTACAGAGAACGTGCTCGGTTTGCCGGGCACGAAAATCCATGGGTGGGAATTCCCGTGGCAGCCTCTAAGCACAGCCCCCTGTACGGTGGATCAGCCTCTGCTGGCAGTCACAAAACAGAAGGCTCCCAGACCACATTACAGTGTTCGGAGCACATGGTTACCCGATCGATGGGAACCACACAGTGAGGTGCAAGGGGAGCGAGAAGGGGCGGGCAAACACGGAGAGTGGGGAGCAAGTCGGGTAGGGGGGGCCCACACTTGCTGCATCCTGGGTTTGCAAGAACCATATGTTCCCTCTCTCGCTCCCCGTCTGTCTCCAGCATCAGCCTTCCCGCCACATGGTGTGGTAACAGGGACTAGAGTTGAGGTTTGAGCCAGGGACCCAACAGATGGCAGGTTCTTGGAGCCAATGCACACACTCGCCCCACTGGTGAGATGCAGGGACAAGAGCGCCATGTGGGCCAGGAAGCAGCTCTGGATTTTATTGGCGTTCTTTGCGAAGGACACCTGGGGACAGAATGGATGTCACCAACGACTGGCTGGTGTTCAGTGTCACACTCACCTGGTGTATTGAGTGCATGACGAGGGGGCTCTGCTCTGTGGTCCAGCCACTTCTTGCAAACGACGTTCACACGCGTGCATGTTTGCCCTCACAGATCCTAACTCGCTTACCTAGACTCGGCGTGTGTGAAGTCCATCCACGTCACTGGGCACTTGTCTTATGTCGTAGACGCGGTTATTTACAAGCAATACAGCAAACGGGCTCTTCAGAGTTTCTTTGAAAACTCAGCATGTCCGGGCATTCGGCGAAATCCTTTGTAAATAGGTCTCATATGTAAATATATCGTATTAAAAACGAACACAGTTCATCTGCAAATATTTTCAAGGAATGACCTCGTAACTTGCTTGGAACCAGAGGCCCAGACCCACGGCCGTCTAGATGATTGTGATAACTGTCATTATCAGAGGCTGGCCCTGACGGAGGATGCCGGTGACCACCCAGTGAAGAATTCATGAGAAGCTGCCAGGCGCTGTCCCACGATCACGGTGTTCGGAGTCCCACTCCCGCCTTCGACTCTTGGCTCTGCTACTTCTTAGCTAGATTCTTCATCAACCCAGATTGTTAATCGAAGGATCCAATGAGTGGGAGAAGCAGCTGGGGTTGGAGACACACCACTGAACAAGAGCCAGTCCCCGGCTCAGCGCGATGCGTGAACTTGCCCGTGTGGCCGCTGAGCAGGGCGGACCCCAGCGCCACGCCGCCTGGTGTGGACATGGCGGACCCCAGCGCCACGCCGCCTGGTGTGGACATGGCGGACCCCAGCGCCACGCTGCCTGGTGTGGACATGGCATTAAATAAAGGGATTGGTGTGAAGAGCCACGGCTCGCCATGGACGCCCCAAGAAACCATAGCTGCTTTGCTGTGTTTTGCCCGCAGAAGGAAAAACCAACATGGCAATTCAGTGGTTTCCAGATTTAACCAACTTCCCAGAAGGAAAGCCTCTCTTCTCTCCCTGCAGCCCTATTTTTTTACCTTTGTGTTTTAAAACCTAGCAGCGCATCTGTTCATACGGCCTTTGGTGACTGTCTACCCGGGGATCTCGGTGGACAGGGGTGGCTAGCTGCAGCCTCGCTGGTGGCCTGCAGAAGAGCGGCGGCTGGAGCCAGGAGCCTCTGGACGTGTGATTCCCCAAACCTTCAACTGTCCCCGATTGTGCTCGTAAGACAAAGGGGAAAACAATAGCCCTTCACAGGAGCAGCTGGAAAACTAGCTGCTGATCGTAAATGAATGAACAGATACAAGGCCTAAAGGAATGATTTATGGGGAGGAAGGGGGACATCTGTGTTTATGTGTGTGACATTATGGATTATATGAAGTGTGTGTGCATTGCAGACGACACCGTAATCTAGCTGGTCATACAATCTGTTACAAGCATTATCAAAACTACCAGGCAAAGGACTGTGGAAGCCCGAGCACCTTCTCTAGCCCAGGGCACGAAGGGTGCCCTTGCCAACGGCCACCCATGTGGGTGACTACAGTCGACCCACATGACTGCGAACGTGAGTACAAACGTGCACCACAGCTCATCCCAGCCCCCGGCCTTACTGCCTTGGCCACTGTACAAACGTCGATTCATCACCTGACCTTTCCAGGCATCTGGGCTGTTGACGTCTGTGTTCCACAGTGTGGTTTCCAGAACCCACACTGCTATGTTCATCCATCCAGAGTTCTTCAATTTTATTAATTTTCTCTTAAAACCCACCATAGAAGCATTTTGACTTTTTTGACAACCTAACAACCCTGATAATCTCAGGTTTAAATAAGAAAACAATCACGTGTGAGTCATGCATCTGTTTAGCGGTCTCTCCCGAGTCGCACGTGCTCCTGACAGGTGTGCAGCGGGCGGCCGTCTGCATCACTGCCGCTTTTCCCCAGAGCAGGGGAGTGAGAGCAGAAAGGTCACAAAGCAGAGGTGATACACTCCAAAAATGAAGTAGCAATTGGTACAAGACAAAATGTATAGGAAAACCACCTAAGTCAGTGGAAAAAAGGGGGAGGGGGCCAGGAAAGAACGAAGCAAAGCCTCTCCACCTTGTGGGCTCCCCTTGGGAACCCCACAGCTGCTTCCCCGTGGCTTCTCAGCCTTCTGTCCCAGGTGGGTCTGAGCACGTGGTGTACAGAGACAGGAGAACTGGGTGGAGAAATAACACCGGCCTCTCTGTCCCCAAAGACAGCCAGAGCCGAGGAGGAGGAACCATCAGAAGGCAGAGGTACCCGGATCAGGAGAGAGCACTGAGGGTCATCCTGCACCCCAACAGGCTGAAGGAAGCTGGAAAGCCGATGCAGCCCGGGCTGTTCGCACCACCCTCCTGATGCAGGAAACCCACCGGGAGCCCAGGGACACCTCGGAGAGGCCCTGGAGCTCCATGAGACGCAGAGCCAGGTCTCAGAGTTGATGGGGAAGGTATCAAAGAAAATCTGCTGCACTGCGTCAAGACAGAAAGACGATCCAGACAACTGCCCTATTTAAGCACAAGCGATACGGAAAAAATAATAATTTGGTATTTATACAGATACAGTACAACATAAGTAGATGAATGGTTCGACGAATATTTAGAAGGAAAAAAAAGAACAAAGGAAAAGAACACGGTAGCAATCTAATATGAACTTGTCCATGTAAAGATCTACTCCAGAAGAAAAGGAGCAGCTCACATCAGAATTTCGTTTCAAAACATCCTTGGTGTAATCTCACAAATGGAATGTCAAGGGACAGAATAGATTTGCTGTCAAGCCAAGTTACCTGTGAATAGAAAAGGTTCAAGTCCTTGTCCACGAATGTAGAAGGGAAAAGGCAAGCAGACAGATGCCGTTGAGGTGGGATGACACAGGTGGACGGCAGGCACATCCCAAACTAAGACCACGGGTGTCCACGCACAGTGGCCATGTCAGAGGGCAGCGGTCGCGCCTGCCGGGATGTAACAGACCAGCATTTTCCCGAACCCGAGGAAGAGCAACCTGCAAACCTAGAAGGCAAAACCTGATCCTCAGAAACTGGCACAGAATGATCTGCAAAGGCACAGGGGCGAGTGAAGTTCCCAGGTGTCCTTGTGCAACACAGCCATTCTTCAGATGTCTCCGGAGGGCAAAGCAAATGGCTGACAAGGGCAGGCACAAGACACCAGCCTGGTCTGGGACTCCCACCCCCCCGCCGAAAACACCGAACAGCATGTTGCATGTTCCAGGTGCAGGGGAGAAACGGGGCCGCAGGACGCCAGGTGCAGGTGTGACTTCGGTACAAGTCATGAGCTAGAACAGCTCAAACAGGAAGCAGTTCAGGAGTATGTTATCACTGCCTGTTGTTTGCAAAAGATGCTCCAGTCTGGAGATTCAAGGCAGGAGGGAATGCCGGGAACAGGAGTGGTAGCAAGAGGAAGACATTGGACCCGAAAATGAGAAGCTTCCCACGGCAACCTGGTTCCAGAGGGCACACTTTATGAGCCTCCGGAGAGTAAAAGGAACTCTAAAACCAACAAGAATCAGCGCCGGAAGAAGACCATGGAAGGCTGATTTCCTCGCCTGTCACAGCAGGAGTGGGTAAGCCAGGGAGAGGAGCCTCTGAGTTTCACTTGGAGCTGTGAAGGGAACCACCAGAAAGACTAAAAATAAGAATAAAACCAAGAAAAGTCTGGAGGTGGAGGGAAGAGAGAGGAAGTGGGAGAGTGGTGATTTTCTCTTAGTCATAATAGCCAACAGATGCTCTGTAAGGGTTCTAAATTCAGAAACGGAGGGCTAAGTGCGCTATAAAGAATTATAAAAAGAACCACTACAAAACCCAAAAACAGAATCTATGACTTCCACATTACTAACAGATAGACCCACACGTACACATGTTCATACATACAACAGCTCTAAAATAGCCAAGGGAGGGCAAATAGCAAAAGATAGACACAGAGGAAGCTTAAGACCGCAGGCTATGTTAGAGACCGAAGACATGGCGCATCAGAATTGTAAAATAGGAAGATCTCATCTATAAAAAGAAGATAAATTAGAAAGTCAAACGGGAAAGATGAACTCTACATGTGCCCGATTAAGACAAAGCAAAGTTAGCAAAGAAAGCACAAGATTCGGGACGATGCAGGAGGCCTTCCCTTGAATGCAGGTGATCGAAGGAGCCATCGGTGAATTCTACAGACAACGTGATGCAACATATTTAAATACTTTGAGGAAAGAATTGATTCTCTAGAGAACCATAAACACCCAAATCGACTTAAGACAAAGATCAATTTTCATAGAGGGGAGAGAGGAAAGAGAGGAACCCTTAACGGAGGGATGGGCCATGGGGACCACGCTGCGTCCGCTCACCCTGTGGACGCTTTCGTAGACGAGACACGGGCGTGGGAAGAGGCTTCAGGTTTATTCTGTAAGGTTGGCATGACTCTAGTCCCAGACGTAGTACAGAAAATAAGAATGAACATGCCTCTGAAAATCCTGACCACAATACCAGCACTGAGAAGAGAAAGACACAACCAATATCATGATGACATCAACTATATGCCCAAATTAAATAAAAACCTGAAGAATGAACCACAGGACAGCTGACACACACACTCTGCACCCGTTAGCTTTCAAAATTCTCTGAGCATTCTGAATGTAACATTTACAGCTGGTACAAACATTGGAATATCAGAGCTAAAGTTATTTCTCTTTGCTGATGACACAAGAGCCCCTAGACGATTCAAGACACTCCAGGCAAAGGTTATGAATTTAGTGAACTGACCAGACGTATGTGCAAATCAAGAAGACTTTTCTTTTTTTCTAATAAACAACTTGAAAAACAAATGAATATACTCATCATATTCACAAGAAAAACAAAATCTTTAAAATTTATAAGAATACATGTAACAAGAACGTCATGAGGCCAAAAATATATGAAAGCTATATGATGTTACAGACAGCACCAATAAGAAGTGAGCGCGTGAAAAGGATGAAAATATTTGTTTTCATAAACATGTCGGTTTTATAAAAATTGATATAGAATGAAGATAAACTCTAAAATAGAGCTTCTCGTTTCCAGTGATGGTAGACTAGATTATCCAGGCCAATCCTACAATTATAAACAATTGGAAAAAAGTGAATATGATTTTTATGAATTTTAGAAACCATTTAAATCTCCCAAGAACTTAAGAAATTAAAGAGGGAAAACTGAAAGAACATGGAATCAGAGATGCCAAGACGCAGATGCAGGAGCCATGCAGGCGATGAGACACATAGTGATGTCATGAGATGGGGTGTGAACCGGGGTGTGAACACAGACATGGACTCAGGCACGGACTCAGACTCAGACACAGACTCAGACGCAGACATGGACACAGATTCAGACACAGACTCAAACTCAGACTCAGACTCAGGCACGGACTCAGACTCAGACTCAGGCACGGACTCAGACTCAGACACGGACTCAGACGCAGACATGGACACAGATTCAGACACAGACTCAAACTCAGACTCAGACTCAGACACGGACTCAGACTCAGATTCAGACTTAGACATGGACTCAGACTCAAACTCAGACTCAGACTCAGACACGGACTCAGACTCAAACTCAGACTCAGACTCAGACACGGACTCAGACTCAGATTCAGACTTAGACATGGACTCAGACTCAAACTCAGACTCAGACTCAGACACGGACTCAGACTCAAACTCAGACTCAGACTCAGACACGGACTCAGACTCAGACTCAAACTCAGACTCAGACACGGACTCAGACTCAGATTCAGACTTAGACATGGACTCAGACTCAAACTCAGACTCAGACTCAGACTCAGACACGGACTCAGACTCAGACTCAGACGCAGACACGGACTCAGACTTAGACATGGACTCAGACTCAGACTCAGACACGGACTCAGACTTAGACATGGACTCAGACTCAGACTCAGACTCAGACTCAGACTCAGACTCAGACACACTCAGACCCAGAGGCAGATGGGACAAACACCCATATCATATGTGTGTGCAACATGGAAAAATCTGGGTGGTCATCAGGGTTTTCTGCATGAGGAAGGAGACTTACTTGGACAGAAAAAGATTCGAGATGCCAGAAAGATCCCAGACTCATAGTAAGGAGCCAGGGATGCTAACAAGTCACAGTTGTTATGAAGCTTGTGCCCGGAGTGCAAGTGTTCATGTACACGTATGTGCAAGTAAAGCGAAGCCAGTTAATACAGCAGGTGATTAAGAAGCTGGGGTCCATGTATACAGTGGAATATTACTCAGCCATCAGAAAGAAGGATTACCCAACATTTACAGCAACTTGGACCGGACTAGAGGAGATTATGCTAAGTGAAATAAGTCAAGCAGAGAAAGACAATTATCACATGGTTTCACTCATTTATGGAACATAAGAAATAGGAAGATCAGTAGGAGAAGGAAGGGAAGAATGAAAGGGGGGGTAAATAGAAGGGGGAATGAACCATGAGAGACTGTGGACCCTGGGAAACAAACTGAGGGCTTCAGAGGGGAGGGGAGTGGGGGATTGGGATAGGCTGGTGATGAGTAGTAAGGAGGGCACGTATTGCATGGAGCACTGGGTGTTATACGCAACTAATATATCATGGAACATTGCATCAAAAACTAAGGATGTACTGTATGGTGAATAACATAACATAAAAAATTATAAAAAAATAAAAAAATAAAAAGTAAAAAAAATAAACAGGTGAAAAAAAACAATAGCCAGGTGCATGTTGTTTCTCGCTGGTAGTCTAACACAGTCATTAGTAAAAGGACGCACAAACACATCATAGAAAAATCCCAACGAAGAAGAAGCAGGCTGTGGACACTAATGTCTGGTGAGCTTGCACTTGGGGCAGGGCTTGTTAAGCAAGACAAGAGGGGCAAGGAATCATGGCAAAAGTTGCACTCAGTAAAAAAGGCATGTCTCTTCAGGGTCAAGAGCTGAGAGGAGATTGACGTGAACACCACAGTAAGCGGCTCGGGAAACCCTGTTGTCAGCCCGTGTGTCGGATGGACACAAGCAAGTGAGAAGACCAAGCTTCTGAAGAAAATAATGAGCGTGTTTCCAGCCCCATGAAACACAGATGAAATCAAACCCTCTAGACCCCAAAGCAAGACCCCAATAAAGTCCAATGAAGGAAAGTCCACCTTGCAAGCTACATTCTCTGATCATCGTGTGAGGTAAGTGGAGAGCAACCCCGAAGAGAATGAATGAAAAATGCATGGAAATGTGTGAAATATATAAATAACAGCTGAGTCGAAGAAGAGATCAAAATCCGGAAAACAATCATAAAGAAAATAAAGCATACTGAGTCCTGCAAGTTATGCCGCAACTGCCCAGAACATTCTCAACGCACGTCGGTGGCTTACAGCTTCCTGGTTAGTTGAGGGAAATGAATAAAATAGCCCTTAACTATAATTCAAAACTTCTAAATTGTTTATTGTTTGTTTACAAAGAAACAGAAGTAAGTCATGAGAACAAAACTTTAAAAATGATGTCGTTAAAAAGAGTCAAACGTGTCACACACAAGGCAAGGCCAAGCGTCTGAGAGGGAAACAAGCTGTCTTCAGCTTGAGTTTGTTACTTAGCCAGGGTGGAGCCGGAGCCCCAGTCCTTGCTCAAGGTGACACGGAAATAAAAGGGTCAGATCACTACCCATGGCCCCAGCCGTAACCTGAGGGCGGCGAGGAGCACAGCCTGACTCTCGGCAGGACAAACCTGCTTCCTCTTCCGGCCAGCCTCCTGGTAGACCAAGCAACACCGGAGACGCAGGCTGGTAGGAGCCGCTCAGCAGGCTCCCAGGCTCCTCTGTCCCCAGAGGCTCCCGGGACGATCTGCCGAGACTAGCGCTACCTGACAGAGGAGACAATGTACAACCAAGCCCTACAATTGGCAAACATGACGGTTTCTCAGTAAGATCAGATTCCGTTTATATGAAATATGCAGAAGAGACAAGTACACAGAGCCAGACGCAGATGGGCGGGCAGTGGGGCGTGACTCCCTAATGACTGTGGGGTTTCCACGTGGGGTGATAGAATGTTCTGGAATGAGTAGTGATGATGCTTGCACATCCCAAATATACTTAACATTACTGAGTTTTAAATTAAAAAAAAAATAGGGGCACCTGGGTGGCTCAGTTGGGTAAACATCTGTCTTTCACTGAGGTCATGATCCCAGGGTCCTGGGATCGAGCCCCACGTCGGGCTCCCTGCTCAGTGGGGAGCCTGCGTCTCCCTCTCCCTTCCCCTTGCCTCTCTCTCTTTCTCTCTTATATGAGTAAATAAAATCTTTATTAAAAAAATAACGTGGGAAACTAGGCTCTCTCAAGTACTTTCAATGACAGCTTAATTTTTTTTTAAAGAAATGAGGCAATGCTATCACATTTTTAATAATAAAGTATATGTAGACATATACTTTCAGACACCAATTTCACACATAGAAATTTACCTTATTGGGTATACTTGACAAGGTCTAAATTCGAGTGCTTTCATTAAGTCATTAATTCAACATTAAAATTAAATTGAAGACAAACTGATAATAAAGAACTACTTTTTAAAGTTATAGTCAAAAATAAAATAAAATAAAGTTATAGTCAAATTTGAACACATTGCAGTAAAATTAAATAATGATTACTGTGTCCCGTTAAAAAATAATGTAAGTAATAGAGCTGTGTTGGTATAAGGAAACATTTCTTTTCTTTTTAAAGATTTTATTTATTTATCTGTGTGAGAGAGTGAGAGAGAGAGAAAGAGAGAGAGTGCACACAAGCTGGGGGAGCGGCAGAGGGAGAGAGAGAAGCAGCCTTCCCGCTGAGCAAGGAGCCGATGTGGGACTGGATCTCAGGACCCTGGGATCACGACCCGAGCCGAAGGCAAATGCTTAATCAACTGAGCCACCCCGGTGTGCCAGCATAAGGAAAAATTTCTAAGCTATATTATCAAAGGGGAAAAAAAGCGCAGAATATACAATAGGACTCTTTCATGGAAATGAAAATCAAATCCATTTTCTAAATTCATTTATTCACAAATACCGTACTGCGCACGTACAGTACAGCTATTCACACAGATGCAGCCCAAGTGAAGGACTGTGGGGTGGTGGGGAGCCACCCCAAATCACATGCCTCAGGGGCAAGGGCAGAGGGCAGGAGGCAGCTGGGGGAACGGGCGCGAGGGCTCACTGACCGAGACTCAGTCCTTGGCCAAGCGGTAGGCAGGACGCCTTAGCAAGAACGCCCCCAGCCCTGGCGCCCGCTCTGGAGTGGTTTTCCATCCACCGGCCCCCCGCCTGCTCCTTCTGACACATTCGGAGTTGAGCCCCATCTCCCCGGGCCCGTGTCAAGGCGGTCCGTGCTCCTGGCCCCTCAGGGCATAGTTCTGAGTCAAGTCTCCCTTCCCATGTTCACATGTGTCGGAATCCTTTTTTCTTTAATAGCATCTCTTCAGAGAACTTTCTAGGGAAATCGTGTCCCTGGTTTATCTTTCCTTTGCTCCAGCATCTGCCAGCCCTTGCCACCACCCCTCCGGTTGATGGGGTCGGTGCCCTGGGCTCCGGGACGTAGAGGGGGGTGGAGAGAACGGCGGAGTGGCGGTGCTCTGAGGATCAGGGGGAAAACGTCCAGTGTAGCCCTCCCCTCCACTCCTGGCCTCCACCCTTGCTGTCAGGACAGAGCACAGGGCACCCAAAGCCCCCTCGCTTACCTTACCACTGCTGGGAGGCTGGCCGGGACACCCTGAGGATTCCCGTTTCTAAGGGGAGGGGGGACATGGCAATGCTTACTGTGACAACGCCCATGGTCCCCACCTGACCCTGGGCCCAAGTTCAGAACAACAGACAGCATGGCCCCTTCTGCCAGCACTCGGCCTGTGCACACTGTTTCCTAAGGCAGAGGCTTTACAAACCAAGGGACCCAAAGCCTAAACACAGGCGCACCTGCTCCGTGATGGCCGGAGTGGCTTCTCTCCCCGGGTTTGTGGCAGAAGCAGACACGGGGAGTGAGGACCATTGTGGTGGTCATACTCTGAGTTTTTCTTTGAAATTCTTCATATTACATACAAACCAGCAAACATTTCATGAGATATTTACATGTCTCTGAGTAAGGAGCCTTAATAATAACCCTAATAATACAGTCAGAAATTATCATAAACACTTTGAAGATCACTTGATCGGCCACGCATCAATAATGTTTGCAGCACACAAAGGATCCGTGCTTCACAGAGAGCGAGAGCTCCAGTGATTGGACTTGGCAGACGGTTTTGCACATTATTTGATCTCATTAAATTACCCCACATTTAAACTAAGGTTGCATCTGCATTGTTGCCGAGGCAAACGCAAGTCTCTTTTTCCAGGACTCCAGGTAACCACGACTCTACGTGACGATTTCACACATAACACCGTGATTTGTCTCACAAAAGCAGAGCTTTGAATCTTGAAAAAAGGTTTCTAATACTGATTCAAGATTAAATATTGAGTCATCTAACATAAATGTACGAATCATACGCCCTACAATCCATTCGCTTCTCTTAAAAACAACTGGTAAGTGTGTTTTGGAGCATGTAACGGAAAACTCTGTGTTTTTATATGTATAATCTGCCTTTCTCTTCTCTTAGTGTCAAAACTATGAGCAAAGTACTCCCGCTTCCCCGCTTCTGTTCTCTTTGCTCGATAGTAACAGTACTATCTCTGTGTTTACCTTCTGTGGGCAAATACCCATTACATCAAGATTTTGTTCAGGACATTTTTCTCTCTCCCTAGGATTACAAAACGGAGTTGTTTTCCTGTGCCTATCCCACAAATGTTTTGGAAAGATTAAAATGTCAAAGGCCGAGGGACAAAAGTCACTTAGAGCAACGGCCCTGTCTAACACCCTCCATGTCATTAGATGTGCACCTGTTTATTTAGCGTTAAATGAAAATGAGACAGGTTGGTAATGTTGCCTCTTTAAACCTTCGCCGCTGTTTTCAGGGGCTAACAATAGACATAATTTAAAATTATTTACTGTCTAAAAGCCAGAACACGTCATTTTTTTTTAAGATTTTATTTATTTATTTGACAGAGAGACAATCAGTGAGAGAGGGAACACAAGCAGGGGGAGTGGGAGAGGAAGAGGCAGGCTCCCAGCAGAACAGGGAGCCCGATGTGGGGCTCGATCCCAGGACCCTGGGATCATGCCCTGAGCTGAAAACAGACGCTTAACGACTGATCCACCCAGGCGCCCCAGAACACGTCATTCTTTAAGCCTTTCTGAAAATGCAAAGCAATTTCATCACAACTTACTATCATATCTATTCGGACATGTATGCCTGTGGCTTGCACGTCTAAATTAAATAGTTATGCATATGTATTTGGCATGTTCGAATAAGGTGCTTCTTAGGATAATCAGCTGGGTAATAAGAGTAACGAAGTAAAACATGGAATAACAAAATGCGAAGTGAACATACAACTTAAAGCCTGAGTATCACAAACTCGACTTCCTCGCCCTTTTCTGGGTGCCTGGCTCTCTCCCCGCAGCTGACCTGGAGCACGCAGGCCCTGTGCCTGCTAGTGACCCGCGGCCTCGTGCAGCACTCGGATGGGCTGCAAACCTCAGGTCCTCTGAACCGACTAGTGAGTCACAAAGTGCGTTCTTGGGAGCGAAAATGGCCACAGTTGCACTTAACGGGCTTTCAAAAATGTATATTCTTTCACACGTCAGTGCCCATATTGTCCATTGACTAAGGTTTCTGGCAGATGATACACAGTAGATTTAATTACGGAACACAGACTTAAACGATGAAATGGCATAAATAACATTGCAAGGCTGTAATTTGCCGAGGGAATCTTTTAAAAGGACGAATCTTTTAAAAGGATGGCAGGTTTTCATTGCATAGAAATATCTCAGTGCTTCCCATTGCCTTTAGGAATCATTTTGCAACCTGAAATCCTTCTCCGGGCACTACCGCACAAACTTTCCACCCTTGCGTGGAACCATTCCAGCCACTGACAGGGCTTCGTTAATAATCTAGGCTAAGCACATGGTGTGTCTCAGCTCAATTAACCTTCCTCACAGCCACGCACAGGATTATTAGTCCCATTTTAGAGGAGGAGCCTGAGACAGAGAGATGAAATTACGATTACCTCAGCACCGCATGCTAGAAACTGGGCCACACAGGATTCCAACCCAGTCTAGGGAAGGCCTTTGCTCTTAAAATTCTTTCCTCCATTTCACGTAAACAAATTCAACAGCAAAACAAATAAATAAAACAGAAAACACACAAAGAAAGCTTTGGGAAAAAAAACGTTTAAAATTGTATAATTCATTTAAAGTATTTCTTGGTATTGTGAAAATGAAGACAATCTCATTTAAAATGGAGTCAGGAAGGCCTGAAGGGGGCGCTCTCACGCACGTCCCTCTGGCTGCTGGGACACCACCGCGGGAAGAAGCAAGGTAAGAGTCTTTTCCACAAGGAAGGACATTTTTCATACAGAAAATTTATGCCCTGCTTTTAAGAAAAAGAACGATGGTGCCTCCCTGCCCCAGCAGCAGTGTGCTCACCAGCACAACCCAGAACACCTGTACTCCCGCAAACGTTTGTGCAAAACAGCCCTCCCCAATTTCCTCCTAAAACTTGAGAAAAGCGGACCTGCCCTTTGTCTCTTCAGACTCCCCTGGCTCACCATACCTTGCATGTCCCGAACTGCACTGCTCCGGTTAGGCCCAAATAAATTCTCTTTTTACTGAAATAAACTCATGTTTACTTTGTTTAATGTGAACAGTATGAAAGATTCAAAAAGTTGGAAGTACATGAGGACGTGTCTCTACTGTCCCCAGTATCACAGAATCCATTAGGAATAACTGATAGCAGGTGACACGGGCATACTTCCGTCCCCTTCTGCACATTCATCACCACGTTGAACCACCGTGATGCCCTTTTTTTTTTTTTTTATTTGACAGAGAGAGAGACAGCCAGCGAGAGAGGGAACACAAGCAGGGGGAGTGGGAGAGGAAGAAGCAGGCTCATAGCGGAGGAGCCTGATGTGGGGCTCGATCCCAGAACGCCGGGATCACGCCCTGAGCCGAAGGCAGACGCTTAACCGCTGTGCCACCCAGGCGCCCCCGTGATGCCCATTTATGCATACGTACATATATATGCTCTGTGTGTGTGTGTGTGTGTGTGTGTGTGTGTGTGTGTGTGTATCCTCTGCATTATTCGTTGATTCTTACCCGTATTTATTTCTTTATATACCTCACCCTGGGTCATGCTATCTGCTGAGCAAGTTCCCTCGTTTTTTCCTGTCATTTATTTAGTTCATCTTCCATATTTTCCCTTCGTGTGGACTTTAAAATGAGCTTGTCAGGCTCCATAAAAATATTCTTGGACTTTTGATTAGGATTACATTACACTCATCAGTTCGGGGAGAAGTGCCAGATCGAGTGCACCCTTCGGAAATGCCCCGTTATCTTCCTGTATTTACCTCTTTTTGAGATGCTCGGATGAGATCGTCTTTGTCTCATGCGGTAGATTAATTATGGTTATTTGGCAAATTTAGTCAACGAGGATCATTGGGACTCAGTTCTTTCCTACGGAGGTCACAGCTCTCACTCTTTGAATGAGATGTGATGCATTTTCTGGAGAGTTTCTGGACTAGGTTTACAATTTCTCCTAAGGTATTTTACTGCTTGAGCTAGTTTTGATTATACTGTTTTCTGAAAACTACAACTACTTCACCCAGATCTTCGAATTCATTGGCCTAAGTCCTTCACCTGGTCTCCTCATTCTCTCTGAGACCTGTGGCTCTCCCCTGGCCAACTTCTGCAGACCATGAGCTGCCCGCCGATTCCCCTGGATGTGGCGTGGCTTCTGAGTCCCAAGTAGTAGGAGCTGAAAATGGTTAGTTGACAATACAGAAGGAGCTGGCAGTGGGGACATCTCAGATGCCCACATGTCTGTGCTTCTTTGACGACTCCACGTACAGTCCATTCTGCCCCACTGGGAGCAGGTGAACCCTCCCAGGAATAGGTGAGCACACCTGGGAGCAGGTGAGCCCCACCTGGGAGAAAGTGAGCCCTACCCAGGAGCAGATGAGCCCCCCCCAGGAGCAGGTGAGCCCCCCCCCCCCCACACTCCAGGAACACTCCCCTATCCTATGAGTCCTAGTATCTATCGGGACTAGCTTGCCGACCGTAAGCAGCGTACCTTCGTCTTCTGTGTGTCCCTTTCCCTCACTGTCTCCCTGACAGCTCAGAGGCAAAGCGAAGCATCTGTCACTCCCAGGCTCTCCCCTACCTCACACACAGCAGTGTGATCAGCCCTGTGTTCAGCTGTGAGCAGCGAAGAAATGTTGGAGTGTTCAGAGAAGCACGCTCGAGCCCAGGGATGAGTGTCTTTGGGCATAAACCCACAGAGCTAATTATACGAATAACGACAGTGGCTTCTGTCTATCCTAACACACCGGGGCTGGTTGCTCCGTGTTGACATCACCCTTTATTCCCACAACAACCAAACATACGATGCTTTTTTATCTCCATTTTACGGCTGAAGAAACACAAGCTCAGAGAGGTTAAAGAATTTTGCTAGGGCCGCACAGCTAATGAAAAGCAGAGCCAGTAGTCTAACCATTGAGCAAAACTAATTTCTGACTTTGGGACTCAAAACCAAGAGCCCAGAAATTAAAAAGAAAAATCTCAAGTCCATAAATGAATAGTTACCTCACAAGGCTTCTCTTTCCTCTCTACCAGGAAAGTAGAGAAAGCGAACGTTATGTCGCGACTGACAATGGGCACATCAGTGTTTCTGATGTTATGAGGGCACCGGGGGACGTCGTTCTTGATGTCGGGTCCTGGTGAAATTGAGCACACAGGAAACTATAAGCTTTTCATTCTGCAAGATAGTGGTACACGGGCAGTAGCTTTCTACAAAAAACAAAAACAAAAACAACTCCATAGTTGGTTTGAGGTTCCAAACATGGAATTTCATTTGTTTTCCAGGTTTAACACAGGAAGAGATTTCAAATTCTGTCCCATGAAGAAGCAAGCTGTAGGCACAAGTCAGGTGCACCGATACCGACGGCGGTTTGGTCTCAACCAGATCAGAGGACGCGTCCCATGAAGCCGAGTGAGGGGTTGCTCATGACCTCTGTGCTCTTCCCCGCCCCCTCCCCAACAAGTGCCAGCCCAGGGATGAGGTTTCCAGACTGAGCCAGGGAGGGGATTAAGAACGCGGGCTGTGGCACCTGGCCACCTGGGTCGGAGCCAGGCAACCTCCTGGATGTGTGGCTGGCCCTACATCTGCACCTCTGAAAAGGGGGGAAGGATGACGTTGGACTCACAGGATGGCCTCGAGAATTCAGTGGGAGGATGCAGGTGGCCTGCGTGGCCCCGTGCCCAGCAGGTTTTCGATTTCTGGGAGCCATGATCTGTTTCTACTAATCACTAATCAGGTGAGAATAGGGAAACTAGAGGGACTGAGCACCCCAAAGACCTAGGGGGTCTTCCATCCCAAACAGGCATTGGGTTTCCAAGCTGATGAGGGCAGCTGCAGGACGACACCCAATGCAGATGCTCTTAAATTAAAGGGAGTGTTATCACCCGACAGTACCCTAAGCAAGGACGAGTCCTGCCTACCCACAAGCATAAAGGGCCAGAGCCCCAGGCTCTCACCGAAGCCTCTGTCTCTCCCCAGATCTACTGTCTCCAGGCTGACTTCACCTTCAGGAAGGACCCCAGCCCCCTGCTCCCCCATCTCAGGCTTGAACCCGGAGAGAAACCGGCCTCCTCTCTCCCCAGGGCAGCTGGAAAGGTCCTGGGAAGGTCACAGCTGGCCTCACGCATCCCACACCCACCTCTGGGCTGAATCCTATTTACTGGGAGAAGGAAAAATGGAATAGAGGGAACAAAACAGCAGATACCCTTCAAATACCTCTCATAAAAAATACAGCTCCATTTGGCACGTCAGCGTGCGTCTGGGTCTACAAAAACCCTCAGAAAGAATTCCAATAATTATAACTATAAATTTTAAAAACTCTCTGCCGGGTCTGAAAAGACTTGCATGTCATTTCCCCAAAAAAGTCTTTTTCTCATGAGTTACAGCACAATATTTGAGAAAGGGAAAAGAAATAATAAGAAGGAAAGCGTAAATGACACTGGATGAAAACAGATCTGTACAGAGAACTCAGTAGAAGTGTTTCCACGGCTTGGGATTTAGAAGCTGCCTCGCAGTCGGGTTTCTTGTTTTGTTTGGTTTGGGATTTTTTTTTTTTTTTTTTTTTTTTTTTTGCTAAGAAGCCATGTCCAGCTGAGGATTCACCACTCCAAGATTAGCTTAGCTGAAGGGCTCGCCAAATAGAAAATTGACTCTGGCTCCTACAGAGAGACGCTGATGAGTCCTTCTGGAGAATGCCATGAGATCGCACAAGCAGGAGGGCCACGCTGGGTAAACAGGACTTCTCCGCATGTCCCCGGAGCCTCGGGCAGGGAATGGCGAGCGCCCCTGGGCAGGAAGCAGCCCTCGGGAGACACTAATTAACAATGACAACCATGATGGTGGCCTTTTTTTTTTTTTTCCTTTCCAAAACCTATTTGGAGACACAAAAGGGAACCCAGGACTCAGAAAAGTGTCTGTAATGCCTTTTAAGAGGTAATTGAGCAAGGGTGTTAGGAGCTGTGGCTTCTTAGCTCTTAGTTGTTAAAAACTGTCCTTGATGATTTTGCATTTCTCATTGCCACTCGGCAAGAGAACAGCTTTCAAGGTTGGAGCAATTCACTTAGAGTCAGCTGAGCAACTCCATGGTATCAACAGCCACGGGCTGCCGGAGGAGTTGATCTGGAAGGCTTTTAAGATCTTAAACCCTTTTAAGGAAGTTCAAGTCCAGTGATCGTGAGACAGGTTTTGTGATTTTTAGAATATACTGCACTCTGAATTTTATTTAAAAAGTGGCTTAATAATACCAATTATACTGTCTAACATCAGGCGGGAGTTGTTGGCGAGTATCTGTCCGGGTTATGTTCTCAAGGAGGGCTCAAGGTCACCACGCAATGGAGTAACTCAAGATGACAAGCTTGTTCATTGACTACTTACAATGTTCTCTCTGGTTTGCAAGCTGTCACCTGCTCTGAGCATCGTACCTTTGTCACGAGAGGGGTCTACGCTCCCAGGGAGAAGCAGGGGCCAGTCCCCAGCATCGATTTCCTTGGAACGTTTCTTCTTAGTTCCCTTCACTGCATCAAAACTTCTTGTAATCTGCCTTAGTCGACTGGTTCATTACTGATAAAGGTACAAGATCCTAATGCTGTATTTATTGACAGGACACGGTAAGATGTATTTATCTGCCTTAGGAACAAAGCAAAAAGACATTTTTGAAAAATCCTAGCGTTTAGGGAATCTCTTCCATGCCTACTCTCTTCATGGCCAGATTCTGATTTCCAAGCCTCACGGAAATCTAGATGCCAGAGGGACGGTCGGAGGCCCCACATCTTTCTGGACTCCCGGCTTTGCACACTCCTCCCCTCAGAGAGGTAATGATGCTTCCTCCTGGTGCGATGTGACTGTGACTTCGATGAAGCTGTATTTTTATACCGAGCTAATGACATGGAGAATTTACTGCTACACACACATTGTGAAGACCTGCCCGTCGGTGGGGTTGTGCGGTGAGTAGCAGGGGGACTCATGAATATCAGATCGTAAGATGGTTTGGCTGGTCTGAAGGTCAATGCAGAGGGGCCTCGGCCTCTGGCCGCACAACACACTATTGTGTGTCTCAACACTTAGCAAAGTGCTAACAGGCTCCGTAAGGGATGAACAGAGGAGAATATTCCTTGGAGACACCTGCCCGAGGGCAAATCTGTGTTGCTATCAATGGTCTTGATATTTCTTGCTCAGATCATTGGATGTGTCCTAACCGGAAATCTGCTTTGATGCCTTTCGATTCTTAGAATGAAAAAATACTGGAGGGAAAAAAAAAAGTTGTTTTGAGAATTCAAGAATTTGTAAGATTTTAATGCAGAGAAATAATTTAATTGACTTTTCCAAAATCTGAATGAACTCATGTCTTGAAACAGTCTGTCGTTTTAGCCTCAGTAATTAATGATGACAGCTGGTAATCATTCAGAATAATGTGATTCCCAAGCGTCATGATGTAAGACTTCACCTAAAATAAAAGAAAAAAGTAATTGTATGGTAACAAAAAATTGCTATAAATGCAGCAGGACATTAACTAGATTGTGCTATTTCTGAAAAAAAAATAGGACATGAATATGTGAAAATGTATATTTATATAGTCTTCAGACAATGCTTACTTAAATTTCATGGGGTAAATGGACATTTTGATCACTTTTCTGAGGACCCCCCAGGGCTTTCTGGATCAACACATCGGAGTCTTTTCTTTTGGGTGGTTGTTCTCGGCAAATATGATCAACTATGATGGCTTCATGCATATGCCTAGCCATTTGGCTTTCAATGTATTTAAGAGTAAATGCTAAGTATTTGGCATTCCGTTTTTGCAGGGTAGAATTTGCATGTTTTCCTCGATGGAAGCTGACAAGGGAAGGAGCGATTGAGAGAGAGAGAACAGAAATCTCTTCTCGCACACGAGCTCCTTGTAGACGTGTGAGAGACAGGCTGGCCATTCAGCAGACTCCTCTCTCACGGAGCACACTGCTACATTGAACTTTCGTTCTGCCATGGGAATGAGATGTGCCCCCGGGGCTGTGTTCTAGAGAACGCAACGTGAGTAGACGTGGTGTGTGCTCCTTGCGGGTCCAGCACCCTAACGCTGGCCAGGCAGGATATTCCAAGCCGTCTTCGCTTCCAGCTGGCCAGAATGGAGACAGCGCGGAGTGTGACCTTGAGAACCACTCCCTGAAAATGGCAGTACCATCGGTGGAAGGAGCATGGGTCCTGAGGGACCATCTAGAGGGAATCTACCGCCAGTCAAGAGCATCGATCTGGAAATTGACTGAGAAGAAGGTTTTTATATCATCTGAGCCATTCTATGTTTGGCATTGTGTTATGACTGTGACCTTGACTGATGACGATGTGATAAATGTTGACGTACCCTTAACCAGGTGTGAATCTAGTGCCGTGATGATTCTGTGAGGCAGACAAGGAATGGAGAGTAGAACCTAATTTTCCTTGCGTATTTCGGGCAAAACTTGCACATTCTTTAGGGCCCGGTAGTGTATCCTCCGTGCGAGGTGGAACATGCTTGGAAAGTTTCGTGTTCACACTGTCTCAACTGAAAGTACATGTCCTTCATGTCCTGCCATTTTTTAAATGCATGGCTCCCCGGTGCCACACGTGTCCCCGGGTTGTATTCCATGGTAGCGGCATTCACTGGGAAGCCGGATAAAACACCGTCTCAACCGCTGTCATTTGGTAGCATATGTTGTTAGGTTCCTAATTCTGTTAGGAATATAGATGTGAAATTTAAAATGTCTGTTTAGCATTGTCAACAGCTTCAGGAATGTATCAGGAGATCAGAGAAAAACACGTTTCCCCAAATGAATTTGTTTATTTTTAGCAATAACAGGCCGTCGTGGATTGAGTCATCTAAACTACTCCAGAGAAGTCAATTGTTTTATTTGCTTTGTTTTTTAAACTTAAAAATATTCAGATAACTTCTCTAAAGTCTGGGAATAAATATTTGCAGAAGACACGTCTGACAAGACTGTTATCTACGATATACAAAGAACCCTTAAAGCTCAACAGTAAGAAGACAGACAGGCCAGTTTTATAATGGGCCAAGGACCTCAACAGACACCTCACCAAAGAAGATACACAGATGACAAATAAGCATAGGAAAAGATGTGCCATGTTCTATGCCGGCAGGGAGTGCAAATTCCAATAGCGATGAGATATCGCTACACACCCATCAGAATGGCCAACATCCAGAGCTGTGACAACACCAAACGCTGGTGAGAAAATGGAGCAAGAAGGAGTATCACACCTTGCTTGTGGATACGGCCACTCCAGAAGACAGTTTGGTGACTTACCAAATTAAACGGAGCCTTCCCAGAGGACCCGGCCGTCACACTCGCTGGGGTTCACCCAAAGGAGTTGAGAGCTTATGTCCGTGCAAACCTCACTTAGATGTTCCCGGCAGTTGTATTCATAACTGCCAACATTTGGAAACAAACAGTATGTCCTTCAGTAGATAAATAAGTGGTATTTCAGTAGATAAACAAGCTGCAGGACCTTCAGACAATGGAGTATTATTTAGCGCTTAAATATTATTAATGTGCTACCAAGCTCTAAGAAGACAAGGAGAAAACTTAATGCCTGTCACGCAGTGACGGAAGCTGGTCCTACTCTATCACATTTTGCAGATGGCAAAACCATGGAGACAATGAAAGTGAGTAGCAGTGAAGGTGGGACAGGAGAATGGGCAGCACGGAGGATTTTCAGAGCAGTAAAAACACGCGTACGCGATCATGACAGATACAGGTCATACACATGTCCAACTCCCCAGAGTGTGCAACACCAAGAGTGAATCCTGATGCAAAGGAAGACTTGGGGATATGATGACTTATCGATGTAGGTTCGTCCTTGGTTAAAACAACAACAATAACAACAACAAACTTTTGTATCATCCTGTTCAGTGTGTTGATAATGGAGGTACTAGTTATGTGTGGGGTAGTGGGTACATGGAAAATCTGTCGCTTCCTCTCAATTTTGATAAAACAATTCTGAGAGGCTCTGTGGATCTACTGGCAAGAAAGCAATGGCACCCAAAGTGGGTGGGATAGGGCTGGATCCCAATGCTAGGAAGTGCCAGGTGCTGCTGCTACAGCCAAGCCAGAAGGGGCGGGGTGGGGCGGGGCAGGGGGGAGGTTGTACTAGCACCAGTGGACTCAGTGTCCCTGCGGGGAGGAAGTAAGTACCCCAAGCTTACATTTCCCCTTCCCTCATCCTTTGTCAAGCTCCATTGGCCAAACTCAGCTTGAGTTCTAAGGGGCTCTGGGAAAGATAGAGACACTGAGGGAAGGATCCAGAGGGATGAACTTGCTTCCCCCTTTTGTCACTATTTTAGAGGTGAGATCACCATCTTTGTAGCTCAGCTACTTCCAGCTTCATGACTTAGAGGCATTTACCCAACCCTACCAAACAATGGGAACGAAAATGGAAATGATGAATACACTTATCCCAAGAGTTCACTCTGAGCATAGGCACAGGGGCCTGGCATATATTTTGTTCTCACTAAATGTCCGTTATTATTTTTATTACAATGCTGATTTTTACAACCTTTTTTGTGTTTCTGATTTCAATTTATAAAGGGTAACAAAAACACCTGTTGAGTACAATCCGCCTGTACCACAATGTGGGTTTCCAGATTCCTGCCTTCCTGCATAAGCATCCAAAAAAGGCACATTTTGACCACCGAATGTTAAAATACAATAGAAAGAAGCAACTATGAATCTATACTTTTGTATTCTCAGGGATATGGGAAAGATTTCTGTCTCCCTGTCTCATCCTCTTTGACAATTTTTTAAAAGCTGCAAGTATTTGAGTTTCTTACAAATCACGCTTTTCACTTCCTGCCTACACATGAAGATGGGAAGCTGTATGGGACCTCACAAAAAATAAGACGGAACATCGGACATCTGTCTAGTTATTGAACTATTGTTCTACGGATTCTCTCTTCCGTGTAGCTTGGACATTCACGCAACTTCCAGCTGGCTCTGGAATTCGTAGGAATTTAATGCAGGGAGAGTAAGAAATTCCAGAGATTAAGACAACCCCAGAAGCTGCCTGGTCGCAGCCCTTAAGACTTTCCTGAGGAACTGGAGATTTCAGGATATTGAAATAAGATTCTCGTTGCTCCAGGAACTGCGAATGGAGCTATTGTATCGAATCACGTGGCAGATATCTTTCTAGATGTGTTGGCACCTTTGTGATGTCTAGCATGTGATAGTTGCTTGTTGTGTTGGCCAATGAAGCAGGTAATAGTTAAAATAGGCTGAGTCTGTCAAGTTACCTTAGGGGCTTGAGAATGCGGCCAACAGTGCCCCTGGTGCTCAGGAATCTGTCTTGTCCCTCCCACCAGAAGACTCAGAGCAGACCATGAGCTGAGTGGGTCTGCACTCTTACTTGAAGGTCCTCAAGACGAATCTCTGCCCTGTTTGTTTTTATCCTAAAATGTAAATTGTACACTTCACTGTGATTTAGACGGTGACACTGGTGACAGCCGGCCACATGAACAGAAGAAATACCGTGCGGTCCATAGAGTACAATGGAGGTTTCTGCACCAGAAGATTCTGGGTGGTCAAGCACCAGCATCTTAACGGCCGTCAACTTACAAATACTTGTGAAGTAACTGCTTATGATCTGCGAGAGAAGCTGTTAAAAAAATTAGCCTCAGGGCGCCTGGGTGGCTCAGTCAGTTTAAGCATCTGCCTCCCACTCAGGTCATGATCCCAGGGTCCTAGGATCGAGCCCCACATCGGGCTCACTGCTCAGCGGGGAGCCTACTTCTCCCTCTCCTGCTGCTCCCCTTGCTTGTGCACTCGCTCTCTTTCTCTCTCACTATCAAATTTTTTAAAAAATCTTAAAAAAAATTAGCCTCCATAGATGATTCCACCATTTTGACCATAAATTATGTATCCGGCCGTTGGCGAGGCGGGCACGAAAGGAGCAGGAGCAGTGTTTCCACAAGGGATGCCGTCCTACCGAGTGTGGGCAGGAGAAATGCACACGGGGCAAGGCGCCCCCCAAAGGCACGGGCGCCAGGACTCAGCTAGGCCTGGAGAGGAGGCAGTGAGAACAGAAATCACCGGGTCAAGCTGATGATGGAGACAGAACTCAGAGAAGAATCCAGAACAGATCTGGTCCGGGGAGTGCATCTGCGTCACGCCGATAAAGCAGGATGCAGAGCAGGCGCGTCATGTGTGGCGGTCATGGATCCCCGACCCCCAAAATGCAGAAGTCCTTGGCACGAGCTCAGATACAGGTAATTGAGTTTGATGAGCTTGATGGGAAGAGAGAGACTTCCGTGTGTTCTGAATACCAAGGTAAACTCATCTTTAAAAACACTACCTACTAAGTGTTTGTTAACAAGAGAGATAAGAAGCACAGCAAGGACGCGTGTTTATTCATCCTTAGACACACGCTACATACGATGTTTAAGACGTTCACATGAGTCATCTGATTTCATCCTCAAACACGTATACTAAAGGTTCAGTAAGTCTCTCCCGTTATTCGTATTCTTATTCCCAATTTTTCTTTTACTGACGGTTACGTAACAGAGGGGTGAAAAGCGAGGGGGGTTTTGGAGGAGAATTTCAGACTAAAAAACAGGAAAGGGCCCGAGGCCCTCGCTCTGGATTCTGGCACTGGGCTCAGCCAATTTCTGCTGCAGCCATGAGGGAAATCTGTAAATGTCAGCTCGGCCAGGAAAATGTATTTTTGCTCTGCAGTGTGATCTGCTGAATCTCCTGTTGATTTCAAGAGCTTTGCATGTCTATGGTTTTTCCAAAGTAAAGCAATCTTGACCTGACGCTCTGACTCATTTAAATTTATCTGTCATGTGCAAAGTCTATGCATGTATTACGGAACTATTTCTTGCTTAGAACATCCAAGAAGGGGGGGGGGGTTACAACATCCAAAGAAAATGTTCATTTGCTCTTATATGAAAGAAAAATGAGTTTAAGAGTCTCTTCTTTTCTTTGTCATCTGTTCCCTTTCTACTATCTTTCCAGAGATGAGACTATGTTTATGCTCTCAGGATAACTTGCATTGTTCTGGATAATAGAAAAAAGAAATAATAATATTACCTCTTCAGAGAATAAAATGTTTTCAAACTCTCAAGTCCTCATCACTGTAGAAAATTTAACAAATGGAAAAATGGAATAAAATCACTGAATCAGTAGATCCCAGAAGCTAAGTCACTAAACCGTGTCCTGCCAACATAACTTTTCACATGACCCCTGAGCCAAAAAATTAAAACAGAGAGCAATTTCCCTTTTGAAGAGCCATTGTTTAAATGACATGTGGAAGTGGGATCCCAGGACTCGTAAATAGCAGGTAAGCCGCTCCAGCAACACGCCTGGAAACCAAGGAACGTTCTCACCTTCACGGTGACCTTGGTGAATATTCAGGAAGATGTTGCCAAAATGCTCATCACCTGATGGCATTAAAAACTTTATTTCTCACGGCTGGTCACTCTGGGTGGGAAAACGTTGACAAATACGATAACACCACCTCGGTCCACTTGCCTGCAGCACTTTGCATGCTAAGAACTCCTGAAGTCCAGTTAGACCCTGATAAACATAACCGTCCTTTCTTGTTTTAAATATAGAACTCGAGCTCATAATCCTGAGCATCTTGCAAGTGAACTCGCCTAGAATAATCTGTGTTTCACAGCAGTGACCAGCGACAGGAATGGGGGGTTTTGTTCCAATCAAAGGGAACGGGTGTAAGTTGATATCTCATACGAGTGGCTCAAGAAGG
Organism: Ursus maritimus; assembly: GCF_017311325.1. NCBI lineage: Eukaryota > Metazoa > Chordata > Mammalia > Carnivora > Ursidae > Ursus > Ursus maritimus. The sequence continues at coordinate 26,029,443 of NW_024426008.1, read as the reverse complement.
GTTTGAAGGTCTCAAGCCATGTCTCAGCTGACTTCCAGTACCGCATTACGCACCGAGGAACCCCTACTCTGGGATTTATAGCTCAGAGCCACAGTGTCAAATCGTTCCTCTAAGCTTACGTCATAAACACAAATCAAAAGTCTGAAGCCAGGCGTACGCGGAGGCATCGTTCTGAGTGAACGGCGTCTTTGTAGACAAAGCATGAGCGTGATGAGAGCAGTGGGACTCTGTGAGTCATGCGATCATCGCCAGGATTTCTTGGCCAATTTATGAACAGTGCTGGTCTGTAGAAAACGTTTCATCGGAGCGATGAACAACTGACGGCTCATGGACATTGCCTTTTTGGACTGAGAGCTCCAGCCCTAAAACTGTGGAGTGTGCTGAAAATCTGAGCCCCGAAGAATGCCTTTTCCTATGGGGACTGCCGGGCTGTGCCCTCGGTTGATTCTGTGAAACAAACAATGTGGTAGAAAATAATTGGTCCTAGGAGGGCTTGAATGTCATGCTTTCTGGGAGTGAGCGTCTCAGAGCTGCCCGTGCCCTTGCTTGAGTGGTGCGAAGCCACGAGAACTGGACGTGTCAGACCATGATGATAACATCTGCAGCTGATCTTTTTTAGAGGACATTACCTCTCAGAAAATTCATCAACGAAAGACATTGGAAGTTAAGATTTTGTATTTGGAATTCAGGAAATAAAATTCTTCATAGAAGGGCTAAATTAAAAAAATCAGTTAAAATTTCCTTTGAGATCCAGAACTTGAAAAAAATGTACTGCTTTTGATTATTAAATTGCATTATAGTGGAGATGCCTATTAAATTGCATTATAGTGGAGATGCCGGTCAGTTCAGGAAGACGCAAATAAATAAATAAAAGGTGCGAGGATGGGAGTGCTTAGTAGCAGACGACATCATTTTACATGCAGTTACTCTCCAGTAATCTACAGATACATCATGGGAATTAACCAAAAAAGAAGCTTCTTAATGTTATTAACAAACTCAATGTACAAAACCCAATTGTATTTTTATGTGCCAACAACAAAGAACTAAAAAATAATGGTATTTAAAAAACGATAGGTTTCGTAATAGTGTAACAAAGACAAGTATCCAGGAATTTATCTAAGAAATCACAGACAAGACCTACATAGCGAGAATTCTAAGCCATACTGAGAAACAGTAAGGGATGAAATACAGGAGAAGATATAATAAGTTCATGGACTAGAATACTTGCTATTTTAAATACATCACTTTCCACCAAAGTGTATTGCCGATGAGAATCCCTGATTTTTGTGTGAAATTTGGCGAGCCAGTTTTAAAATTTATAAATGGCCAAGAACAGTCAAGATATGCTTAATGAAGCCATGCTGGGAGGACTTGTTCCAACAGATACTGAAATTTATCGTGAAGCTGGAGTAATTAGGGTGTGAGGTCCTTGCACCAGGAGAATCAAATAGACCAACCAAGCTAAGCATCACGGAAACGGAGGCTCCCCTACGACGCTATTTCCCACTATTCCTATTGATAAAGTGGGGACATGATGCTGAGACAACTCTCTCGTCGGGGGAGAAATGCAGTGACTCAGACCTTCGAAGAGTTGAGTATGCAGATTGCAGGCGGATTAAGGGCATGAAAAGAAATCCCCACAAATTATGGAGCTTCCAGAATAGAGCTTATCTTCATGACCTCAAGGCAGGTATGTCTTTCTCCAATCAGGCACAGAAGCCCCGGCACTGAGTTTCTGTGTGCGTGCTTGTGTGTGTGAAAACTGAAGCCATGTGATCACAAACCCTGTGGGTGGAAATTCAAAAAAGAACCTTACGAGATGCGCACGACCCAGTGAGATGAGCGTGACAGATCAAGAACGCCGAGGGTAGCTAAAGCAATCTGCAGAAAGAAATGCAAGGCTGTCAGGTCAGAAGAGGACCTGAATTAGACGAAAAAACTTTTAAAAATTTTAAAAAATTCTTAAGGACCAAGAATTCAGCGGGAAAAATAAAAGGACAAATACCATGTTTTGGTAAACTTGTATAAGTACCATCAAATAAGGAAATGGAAAAAGGAAGAGATCGATGGATTAAAGAATCATGTGATAGAAAATATTATCAAAACCTACAAATGTTTCTTCGAAAATAACTACAAATCAGACAAAACCCCAGCAAGGTAAAAACGGATAACCCCTCTTCTCTTCCAGGAAGCAGTTTCAGAAAGAGAGAGGAGGGTCAGTCGTCCCAGGAATTTTAACACCAGATGTAACTAGATAAGACCTTCGGGCAAATAATGACCGTCAGCCTTGCATCTCCGACTCTGCCTGTGGGACTTCGATGAAAGTTACAGTTGCCATCAAAAGTCATACATTTTCTTTAGGAATTGAATGGAAAACCTTTCAATATTGGGAAGACTAATGACATAGATGTTTTAAAAATATAATTCACCAAACATGACATTATACCATGTTATACAGATAAAAGAGAGCATTAAAGCATTCTTTTTTTAAAAGATTTTATTTATTTATTTGAGAGAGGAGAGAAGAGCACGCGCACGCACGCACACGAAGGAGGGAAGGGGGGAGGAGGAGGCAGGGAGAAGGGAGGGAGGAGGGGCTGAGGGAGAGGGCGAAGCAGACCCCCCGCTAAGTAGGAAGCCCATCGAGGGCCTCCATCCCAGGACCTCAAGATCATGACCTGAGCCAAAGGCAGGCACTTAATCCACTGAGCCACCCAGGTGCCCCACTAAGCATTCTCAGGAGCCCTTTACCTTGACTACGGTAAGAATACAATAGTAGGTAAATGGGGGTGGAAGTCCTTTCTTGTCGTATTTATAATTATTCTGTGTTACAAGATTGAATCTTTGCAATTTTTTCTAATCGTTCTGTGGCATCCTCTTTTTTTTTTTTTAGATCTAAAGGTTTCATTGTTAACGCATATGGTTTAATTTGTGTACTGTTTATCTAAATTCCATTTACTTATTTTATTAAAAAATTAAACTTTAAATATCAAATCGAATTTTTCATCTATATCCCAGCATTATGATGATTTCCTCTCTCAAGTCTCAATGCTTTCATCACATAAGTGGATTGGTTATATATATAAGTGGATTGGTTTAACCCTGTAGTCAAGGCATTCATAGTACTGAGCAGGCAGAGATCGTCAGCTACATCATCAGTTCTCATGTGCGGTCTGAGGACCCCAAAGGATCCCCCCTCTTTCAGAGAATTCATGAGGCCAAAGCCATCGTCATAATAAAACGAAGGCAGCCATTGGGTTTTTTTCAGTGTGTCGGTCATTGCAATGATGGTACAAGGCCAAGTGGGGGCAAAGCAGCCAGAGCCGCAGGGTGAGTCAAACAACAGCAGGACGCGTGCGGACGTGACAGCACTACCATGTGCACACATGACAGCAAGAGCCAGTCCCGCGGAAGAATGAAACGGGGAAAAGCGTTCGTCTTACTAAACCTCAGTCTGTAGGTGTGCTTCTTTACTATCCCGTGTGAGGAAATGGGACCCACGTGGAACTCGCCGGGGCCCCTGGGGCGGGATCGCGTGTCAAGGAAATGGCTTGTGCGGTAACAGCTGGTGTTCATGGAACACCGTTCCTGCTTGCCACACCCGCTGGAGGACAAGCCACAGTTGTCCCACTCGGATCTGGGCAGACGTTTTCCACCCAATGAACAAAGTGAACCTGTCAGTTTGGGGAACATATCCAACATTATGTGTGCCCAATGGTAAGATTTGAACTTTCAGACGAAAATGAGAATTTCGGGATTTCGACAGCTTCCCAATACTTCACAGACTTCTCTGATGATGTGTGTGGTGAGATCCCAATGGGTGTCATTGGATGTTACAGAAGTGAGTGTGTCAACACTTGGAAGTCTGCATTCGTCAGGGAATCGATAGTTTTGAAGTGACCAACGGGAGATGTTAGGCTGTCAGACATGCGCAAACGATCTATTCACAGTGTCAGACAGACCAGTGGGTTTTATGTAAATGAGCATGAAAACTTAATTGGCATGGTTTCAGACTCCACATCACAACTCACCTTGAAGAAATTACCACTTGTCAGTATTGTTAGGGTACCAATCAAGAATATCCGCAATGAGCTGACAATGCTATTCGAATATTCCTCCCTTTTCCAGCCACACCTGTCGTTGAGACCAGAATTCCTTCATAGACTTCAAATAAAACAACATATCGCAACAGATCGAATGCAGAAATATATGTGAGAATCCAACCATCTTTTATTAAGCTCAACATTAAAGATATTTGCAAAAATGAAAAACAAAACAAAAAGAGTGGAAAACGACGCCACTCTTGTCACTAATTTTTTCTAAAAATACGGTTAGTTATCTTTTATAAAAATATATTATATGTCATAAAATATATATGTTAACGTGTAATGGGTTTTTATTGTCATTTCAAAGAAATTAATAGTTTTTAAGGCTCTCACTTTGAGTTTTTAATGTGGGTACATGTGGACTATAATGGTAAAAAGAAGCTTTTTGGAATCTTCATTTTTAAGAGTGTAAAGACGTCTGGAGATCAAACCCTTCGAGACCCCAGGAACTAGAGATATACTTAGTAACAGGCTACATACTTAAAGCTGAATAATAAAAGAAAGAAGCCACCCAGCAAATGAACAAAATTTAAAATGCTTCTGCAATCAAAATCAGGTACTTTGTAGAGTGCGTGCGTACTCGAGGGGGCACGTCAAACCAGGGGCCTGTTAAAGTCACAGGTGCCGGGGGTGGCGAAAGGGGATTAAAGAGGAACTAAGAACATGAAAAAAAAAAACAAAACAACAAACAAACAAACAAAAAGAACATGAAACACTTGAGGTCCTCTTGGGGTGGCTGCACACCGATCTGGAAGTGTATCATCATTAGCCTAATGAAGAAACAGGAGGGAATAAAGAAATACCGAGCTTTCATGTTCTGCTTAACAGTGGTCAACCTTTGATAAATTCAACTTTTTCTGGGATCAATGGAGGTTAGTGTCATTGGCTTAGACCCACCTTGCCAGCTTTACAGACGCACCTCCCTCGATTTCCCTGGCAATCCACGGTGGCAGCTTCGTCCTCTTTGCTAGGTGAGCACTCATACCTCTGTCCTTCAGTAGGCAATCTAGATGCTTTATCTTCTCTGAGTTTTACCACAACATAATGAAAAATTCACCGGGGTCATTAAAACACCGAGCAATGACTGACTACATTGGTATGACTCAGAAAGTCCTTGACAATCTCGAACTGTAATAGGAGAGGAAAAGTAAAATTCAACAGCTTAAATTCCAAAATAGGTCCAGAAAAAAAAACGAAACAACATACCACCACCACAAAATCTTTTGCACGATTCTGTATAGAGATCTCTGAATCTCTATGGCTTGTTCTGATAAATGTATATATGGCGTCAGTAAGACAAATTGATGACATATCAACTTTTAACAAGGGTAGTTTTTTGAGAGGATCCAGTAAATAGTTTGCTTCCCACCTGAGCTCTGCGTCTCATGAGCGCTAAATGGGCAGAAGGGGCAGATGGGGCACCAAATGATCCCCATGCTAGCTCTGATGAATTTGGGAAGGAGAAGCTCAGCAGAAGACCAATGGGCCTGTCAATTCATTCTCCAAGGTAGACCTTGGGGTGGTCCCCCCGGAAGAAAGTTCCAGTCATCAGGAAAGACACACCTACTCATGTTACTCCCTCCCATCATTAAAGGAGAAGCTCTTGACTCAGGACCTTTGACAGGTTAGCTCCGTCTAAGTGAGAAACTTGGAACAAGGCACCCAGTGGTCTCTGCCTGTATCTCACTCAGACTCCCAAGGGAGGACGGGACAGAAGACCAAGGTGTCTAAGGGAGGTCACTCTCCAGGGAGCCTAGAAAAACGCTGGCACTCTTCCACCGGACTGGGACAGCTAAGGATGATGAGAGCAAACACTAGTTTACTGATTACTCTGCCAGGAATGGTTTGAAGCACATTAACATACTTTCACATTCAATCCTCATTTCAACCTTACTATTTTTTTTCCCCATTACATGAGAGAATGAAACCACAGAGAAGTCAAATCATCTTCTGAAGGTCTCCGAGCTCCTGGATGGGGGATTCGGGCATGGAGTCCTAACTTCAAATCGCCTGGACATCTCTGAATGGATAGGAATTTTTAAAAAATACTTAAATCACAGCTAGGCAATAAAAGTAGTTTTGAAATGTATCGATAGTATTGTTTCATCGATTCTACGATCATCATGGTAGCTGAAATGGGCACAGAACGCGAAGAGTGAACATCTGTTTAAATTGTATCACGGAGGACATAGTATTAATTATGCCTCAGTAGCCATACCACAGCGATTCTGTTGTTTTTATGATATAAAATCAGAGTTTCTTTGTTTCAGTGCAGATCGTGGTTTAGCAAAGCGGATTACCCATCCTTTTATGTGGAGAAGTCGTTCTGAACAAGGCGAGTCCACACCGTGTGACTTCCCCTACTAGGTAGCAGCGCGGGAGTAACAAAGGAGCCTGGGTGGCAATCCTCAGCCTCATGCACGTTCCTCCCATGGGAGGTGGGGAAGCCCAGCAGAGACGGCACAGTGAGTCACAGCCCTTCTTGCCCACACGGTCATCACCATGGCAACCACGGTTGCCAGGTGGAGAATTCTCTCACACATCATAATTGCTATGTCCACTGTCAGCAGATTAGAAAGGAAAACGTCCACAATTTTGGCCTGAATTAAAATGCTCTAAAGTAACTGACATTGAGTATTGACATCATAGCCAATAATAAGCTCTAATTACATGACACGTATTGCTGTAAAAACCATGTGTATTTGGACATGACACCGCTGGATATTACCAATAAACCCCTCACTAGATGCACTTACTATCTTGATGCATTACCTCCCTTAGTGATGAACATTGCACACATGAAGAAAAACGATGCTTATAAGATTCTAATATCCTTCAAATGAGAAGAGAGACTGCAGCCATTTAATCTTTTGAAAGAGGGGAACGCTTACACATACTTTCCCTGAAACATTAATATGGAAAAGATATTATGGAAGCTACTGGAGACGATATTGGATAAGGAGCATGTCCATTTGCTAACATGTCTAATATCTGCAAAGGAGAACCCAGAACCTCAGAAATAAATATCAGAGAAGTAAATCTAAATCCATTTTTTCCCCACCAACAGCACTAATGGACAGGCACTAGAATTTATGTCATCTTCCCATGGGAGATCCGGGCTATTTTTAATGATTTTTTTTTTCCAGCTGTAGTGTTTGTTTCTTCTGTCTACCTACGTCTCCATATATGTTTGCAAAAGTGCACAAGGATGTACAAATCTTAATTTCATAACGTTTTTGATGTGAAGTATTTTGGTACAATTGTGGAAACAGCCCCAGGCAGTGAGCTCCATGTCTCCAAGCTCCCTGGACGGAAGGTGTTGGGAACCAGGGAGTGAGGCTCGGCTGGAACAAGCCAGTTTCCTGAGACCATCGTCTCTAGTCTCCTTCTAAAGGGGGGTCTCACTTTTCCTCTTTTTTTTTATGATTTTATTTATTTATTAGACAGAGATAGAGACAGCCAGCGAGAGAGGGAACACAAGCAGGGGGAGTGGGAGAGGAAGAAGCAGGCTCATAGCGGAGGAGCCTGATGTGGGGCTCGATCCCAGAACGCCGGGATCACGCCCTGAGCCAAAGGCAGACGCTTAACCGCTGCGCCACCCAGGTGCCCCACTTTTCCTCTTTCATATTAGAGGACATCGGATTTTCCTTTTTGAAAATGAGATATATATTAAAAATAATAATAATAACAATAATAATAATAACTCTTCTAAAGGTAGAAGATGTTCGAGAGCAGAAGGACAAACTGAGAAGATCCCGCCTCTGTAATCTGACACGAGACATGTGCGCTTCAAAGAACCACTAGCAGCTAAAGTGAACCATCCAATTATGGAGCTATTTTTACGTAAAAAGGAGAGATTGGATGAGGAAGATTATCCAAAGGGGAAACTATGCAAGAGACTTGAACAGATATTTCAAAGAATGAAATCCGGTGCTGATTCCAAGAAAGACGGAGGAAGGCCCCCACCCCGGGGTCTCTCCCACCGAACTCGACCCTAAGTCCTAGGCAGAACGCACACAGCAGCTCTCTGGAAATCTGGAAAAGTGAACGGTGGCAGGTCGATTAGGGAAGGACAGCAAGGCTCCAAGTCCCACCAGACCAGGAGTGTGCGTATCAATTTCCTTTCCTTCCAGAATCACTTGACGGAGCTCAAAGATGGACTAGAACCCATGGGGATGGGGACAGACCCTGAGACCACTCTTTCTCTGTTTTCTGATTTATACACATATTTCATATATATTCATTTCATATATATATATTCATTGCATTAGATAGATAGATAGATAGATAGATAGATAGATAGATAGATAGATTTAGCCATGCCAGCCATGTATATTTATTATTACTTATGAATGGCCAAAGACTCACATGGCACATTATTAGTAATATAATCACAGATATGCAATGTCACTCAGTGACGTGGAGTGAAGGGGACAGTTTGATATCCAGGCATTTTTAAATGCACACACAGGTGCATAGGGTCCCTCCCGTGCTCCCCGCACCCAGCAAGCACAGCAGGAGACACCAGGCGTCAGGAGTCCCCAGACATATAACACGATAGCACATCCCAAGTTTAAAAACTGCACTAACATTGCAAAAAATATTTCCTTTCTTCAAACATTTGGATCAGAGTTCAAACAATGCAGATCATGATCGTGAATGATTTTCATGCTATTTGACAGGGTTTAAAACATGAAAGGGTCAATAGTTGCAAAAGCCCTAAAAATGTAGAGGTTATCGGGATGAACAATGTATTTATTTTGTCCAAGAAAAAGTCCACAGTAGATCAGTGTGGTCCTGCCTCTCGAGCACAGAAGGAAGAAGAGTGAAAAGGGTCCTCCTAGGGGCCTGAGAGAGCGTGGAAGTGCCCGGGTTCCTCTGTGGTCCCTTCCCTGTGGCCCCAGGCCCCGGGAAACAGTTTCTGTGGCTGGCAGGGGGGAGACCCGAGGAGGGCAGGGCCAGCCTCCCGCTGCCCCCCGCTGCCCTATGTTCTCCCATTACTTGGCCCAGGGTGCAGACGGCCACAGCCTTTGCACGGAGGTGAGGAGACTAAGGCCCCAGCCCCGGGTCCAGGAACCGAAGGCTGGCCCAGGACCAGAAAATGGGGATCAAGAGTGTGACCCCACAGCCCAGCCTGGAGTGAAATCCTGGGGTCATATCTGAGCTTGAGAAGGAAGCACACGAGTGGTGCAGACGGGGGCCTCTCTGGAGCACACGGCAAATAGTTCCAAACCAGAGACCTTGAGACACCTGTGCTAACCACAGTCCCGTGAAAGCTCGGACAATGCTGAAGGGAAGAGAAGCTAGAAAACCAATGGGGGTAGAAAACAAATATAAAGAAGAAGCAACTGGAAATTTTACAGTTGAAAAATATGATAGCCACAGTTAAAAATCCACGGGGTGGGCAGAATGGCAGCAGACTGGAGAGGACAGAGGGAAGTCCGTAGCGCACAGATGGAAATTAGCCCATTTGTGCAAGAGACAGAAGCACGATTTAAAAAGAACGCTGAACAGAGCCTCAGGGCCCCCCGTGCAGCACCAAGGAAGCCAACACTCAGGCTCTCTGAGCTCCAGATGCGGAGAAAGGAGAGTGCAGTGCAGAGGGGAAAAAAAATATATATATATGAAGAAATAGTAACGGAAAACTCCCAAATTTATCAAAAGTGTCAAATTAAAATAAGTCTGGACTTACATAAGGAGAGGCTTTAATTAGAAAGCGAGATGACTGCACTGGGGAGAATACTCTGATCTCAGAAATCCACAATGTCTCCAAATCCTACAGAAAAAGGTTTTTCTTTTCCTGGGTACAGAGGCGGCAGGCAGAAATAAGCAGTCTTTGCAGGGGCAGCTGGACAAGCCAGGGGAAATGAGCAGCGGGCCTGGCGGGAGGAGGGCTCCCTACGGCCTGCGGGTTCCCAGGAGAAGCTGATGAGGGCGCGTGACCTTAGTGTGCTTGCTCAGGCGTGAGGGCCCGCCGAGGTCGGGGGTCTGAAGGAAGTGGGGGCGCGTGCACTAGAGTTGGTCAAGAGAAAGCAGGCGGTGGGAAATAGGCAATTGTGGGCACTTGGTCAAAAGACATGCACTTAGGGAATTCAGAAGCTCAGCAGAAGTGACAGAGGATACGCTCAACAAACTGCATCTCAGATTGTGTTCACGAAAAATCTCGAATGCAGTCAGAGAAAAAATGCAGTCGCATTACCTATAGCAAGACACATGGCATGGGGGGAAAGACCGATTTATCTACAGAAGATAGATGACGGGTGGTCAGGGGTTAGGCGTGAGGGGCAGGTGTGACGACAAAGGAGAATATGATGGACCACTCTGGCACGCTGGGACTGTACCCTAGTGGTGACGGTGGTCGCCCAAATCAGTGCATGTGTTAAAATGCATGCAACTGTACACGAGGAATGTCAGTTTGCCTGTATCAGTTGCACAAGTTAATGAACGGTTTTAAGAAGATATCCAAAAAAATATTCAAATGCATCCATCTTCAGGGAAATGTAAATTATACCTTCTTTCTGTCAGACCTGGGATTCCCCTGACCACTCTCTGTCTCTGAAACCGTACGCAACTTCTGGGTCCTGGAAATCTGCACCCCGACCCACCCTGTGGCTGTCTGAGCCCCAGTGTGCTGGTACCACACAGAAGGTTCTCAACCCAGACTTTGTCTCCCTCAACACTGAGCGCTCTAGTCTCGGGGCGCGGAGGCTCTCCACCGGCGAGGGGAAGGGCGCGCTGGAGTCCAGCTGGAGTCAGGAGTGGCCATGATGGCCGACCAGAGGCAGGACGCGGAGGGGCTCTGGGGCAGAGGGAAAACCGTGCTGACGACACGGGGGTAGCGACTGCTGGGATGAGCACACGACAGAGGTCAGGACCTTTGCTTCCAGTGTAAGCGCTGATCGTGGGGGCTGATAAGCGCTAAGGGAGGATGGCCGTCTGTTGTGGCCAGCAAGGCCCCATGACATGGGAACCGTGGTGGGAAAAAACATGCCTTGAGTGTTGTCCTTCATTTTTCCATGAGCGTTGAAAATGAAACGGGTATCGTGAGAGAGCTCGGTGGGAGGCCAGGCCTGACTTTGCCCCCTCTGTGCCTTCATTTCCCAAGCGCATCAGGAAACATGGTTGTTTCTCTTCTCTGGCTCAGGGGTGTAAGGGGTCCGGTAATATTTGTCAGGCTACTTTGTGGACCACCCACTGCCGTGAGCCACGGCTGAAGAGTCGGGGGGACTGGGGGGAGGCTTTCCAGGCTCGGTGGTGGCCCCGCGGGTACAGGGGTGTCAGCATGGGGGCACAGGGCGGGGGGTTCACAGCCGCCCAGCACTCTGGGAAGCCCCTTAGAAGCACCCGTCGCCACCCTGGGCCAGGGAGAACCCCGTGGGGGTGTCAGCGCTGAGAGGTCTCACTCGGGGGGCCATGAGCCACGGCTTTGGGGCGCACTCATCGGTGGGGCTGACAGGAAGGGCTTGGGCATCATCACATGTGGTTCTTTATTCAGCAAAATAGGCCTCTTCAGTCCCTCTTGTCTGTGAAACCGGACAGAAAGAGCTTTAGTACCTTGATCTTCCAAGACGGGGAGAATGTAAATGAAGGAAAAGGTGAACCCGGGAAAGAGGAGCTTGTGTTTAAAAGAGAAAGAAAGAGTTTAAATTGGTGTTGTCTTAATAAACTCAATTTCTGAGATTCAAAAAGAAACCAATGAGCACTTGAAAACTCCGATGAGACAGCTGGCTACAATCGTGTTTGAGAAAATGGCTTCCTGCCTCTTCTCATACCTAAACCCTATCTCAAAGATTAAAATATGAAAGTGAAACTATAGAAGGACCACATTTTTAAAAAATCTTAGGGTACGGTAGCCACCCTAAGCACAAAGCCGTGAAGGAAATAGCGATTAATAAACCGGAGGACGTGAAATCCATCCACACCAATACAGGAATGAAAGACAGTGGAGGCCATTCAAAGGCAAAGATTTGAAGTATATGAACTGACCAGTGTTGATACTCTTAGAACACAAAAGATCCTGCACATGAAAGAAAAGCCTTCATCTGAGTGAAGACATGGGCAAAGACTGGAAGCAAAAATCCCAAAGCAGAAAAGGACTAGAGGCCAGGGAGTGTGGAGGAAAGGATGGAACGTCTCTCACCGCCCCTAGCGGTCTCTGCAGTGGGGGGCGCTCTCTCTGCGAGGTAGCGACCTCGTTTCCTTCGTGACTTCATGCTGTGAAAGCACGTGTGTGATTGCACGTGCGTCGGGAAAATCTGTAACCATGTACGCCAGCCACATGAGAACAGCTCGTCAGTCAGAGTTCTCCAGAGAAACAGAAGAAACATATCCTGAGCGGGGGGTAGAGGGAGAGACAGAGACCGAGACCAAGGGACAGACAGAGAGACACAGAGAGAGACACAGAGAGAGACAGAGAGAGAGAGAAAGGCTTGTCATAAGGCATTGGCTCGCGTGTCGGTAGAGGTGTGGTGAGTCTAGAGTGTGACGAGGCAGGCTGCAGGCAGGGAAGGGTTGACACTCTGGTCTAAAGGCTGTCTGCTGCAGAGTTGCTCCTTGCTTGGGGGACGTCAGGTAGAACAGTAGTTTGTCCTGCTAAGGCCTTCAAGTGATCAGACGAGGCCCACCACGTTAGGGAGAGTAATCTGCTTTCCTCAAGTCCATGGATTTAAATGTGAATCTCATCCAAAGCCCCCACAGAAACATCCAGAGTCACACTGGACCCGAGACAAATACCTGGGCAGGGCAGCCAACCTGGGAACTAAGATCTGATGGGATGAGAACCAGAACTTTCCACTGTAGAGGCAGCTCTCCGTACTTTCTAGTTAAAACAGCATTGACGCACGTGAACAACAGCGGAGACTATCCATGCTGGCTCCAGGCTTCACTCTAGACACCTCACGATCTCCTTGTCCAAAGCTGAACTCAGGGCATGGTCTCCCAGCCCCTACACCTGCTTCCTCCTTCCTGCCCCACCATCACTCCCCAAACCCTGTGAACTGCTCTTCCAAAGGCTTCTAGAAGCCGTCTCCCCCGTCCACATCGGTGCCTCTGAGAGTCCAGTCATGCCCAGATGAAGGACCTCTCCTCTCTGCCTAAGGAGCGACCACTCCAAAATTCAGCTCTTACCCTGCTGTAAAACTGCCACCCTTTGTCCACGTCCTCACCCCTCACACCGACACGTGTTAAAAATAGACATGTAAGGGGCGCCTGGGTGGCACAGCGGTTAAGCGTCTGCCTTCGGCTCAGGGCGTGATCCCGGCGTTATGGGATCGAGCCCCACATCAGGCTCCTCCGCTAGGAGCCTGCTTCTTCCTCTCCCACTCCCCCTGCTTGTGTTCCCTCTCGCTGGCTGTCTCTATCTCTGTCGAATAAATAAATAAAATCTTTAAAAAAAAAAATAGACATGTAAGTTCTGTGAATGATCCTGGGGTTTCCCGTCTCTGAGTGATGAATGATGCATCCCTTCTTTCTGAAGTTCGCCCTGAATCCCACCTGACAGCTGACTACGTTTCAGCTCGTCTCTACGAGAGCTCAGGGGCCACCTTCTTTCTTCGCACTCCGAGAATCTGGTTCTTGGCTGAAAAAGCCCATGGACCTGGCAGAGGGGTTGTTTCTCCACTGGCCTCTTCACGGAGTTTCTCACAGGGCGGAAAGAGCACAAAGCCCAGGAATCACGGCCCCGGGGCCTCTGCGTAGGAAATAGCACTAACCACTCCTCTCTGCTTCCCCTTCTTGTAGCAGCTTAACTCATGAGTCTATCTGGGAAGTGACGGAGGTGTTAGCTATTGCTCACGTGGGAACCACATTACAATACAGAAACGTATCCGGTCGACACATTTTATACCTTAAACTGACACCATGTTCTAGGTCAGTTATATTTCAATTAAAAAATGAATATATTTTTACCATGAAGATAAATGTCATTACTAGCATAAAACCCAAAGTGATTTGAGACACTTCTTTTTATCTGTATTGGTTAAAAGGGATTGCAAAAGTACATAGAATCAGAAAAAAGGATTTTGTAGAAGAAAAACACTGCTACATTGTTTAAGCTTTCTGGGTTTCTCTGAATTTCTTTCCTAAAGTCCTTTTCTTATGTCATAATGGAAATGACTTAGGTATAACAGTGAGAATTACACTAGATCTAATACCTAAGGGTCCCATCTGCACAGGCACTTCGTCAAAGGGAGGGGAAAGAAATGGACCAGAAAAGCCAAACAGCACAACAGAGATAGAACTGACCGACCTGTCTGTTCTCTAACAGGTACGGACAGCAGGGAAAAAGGGTGTTTCTGGAGAGTCGTCCCTGCCACCATGGCTCGCTGTTTGGCAAAGCTAACACATGACATGAAGGCTGTTTGCCATCCTTGACCTAGAGGCACGCTAGCTCTCTGCCCACAAGAGTGAAAAATTCTTTTGGATTCATGAAGAGGATGAGGAAAAGCAGCTGTGTTAAATTTACTCCAAGTCTGCCGCGTTCCAGGGATGATTCTAAGTTCACAGAAGTCAATGAACGTTCCCCAGGTCACGAGACTATTAACTAGCAAAGATGAGACGGCTTGCGGTAACCAAAACTGGGCGAGGCGGAGTCGGGTGGAGGCTACTTTTGGAATCCGTCCACACCGTCCCCATGGTTGGTTACACGGAAGACTGTATCCGTGTCTTCCAGAGGCACAGGGACACAGGCAGACAATGTCATCACAGCGGCGATCGTGACGGTGTTCTCTTCCTGAGCCCTTACGGTACTTAGGTCACATCTCTCCCCTACCACCTCGAAGGTCCTCCCATTTTTATGGGAAAAAGCCCACGTGTTGCCAGTCTGCGGTCCGTTGATGCTACTGTGGGCTTTTGCTTTATTACAAGACTACAACTTTGTGAATATACATACCTGTGTATGTCTGTACTTTGCATCCATCTGGCAATAAAACTAGACGGAAAAGGAAAAAACTCTGCCCATTGTCACATCAGTTCACTTTCCTGAGCAGCGTGCAGTCCCTACGTGGATTCCGGGCTGCTATTAGGCTCTGGCAACAGTTGTCCTACGTTGTAGATGATATTTTCTATTTTTTACGTAAGTTAGAGTCATTTTGTTAGTTAACATAAATCATATTACCATGAGTGTATTTTTTCTTCATGCTGTGGCATTTGCTCGTGTGATTCCAGCGTCATTTCATTTGACCCTAGCGATGCACCCAGTGTTTTGACAGAGAAGGGAGAAAACTGGCAAGATGAGAGAGTAACTTAGCTTCTTCCTTCCTGATACGCTCAATGCTCCAAGCTTCTTGTGTTCAGATTTTAGCTAGGTTTGTTTTAGTGTCATTAAAACTCCTATTTCTTTCCGACTAATTTTGGATTGTTCGGGAACAGCCAAGATCAGTATTAGAAGACCCAGATCAGGGCAGCAAAGATGACACTGCAGACTCAACCGCTTTAGTGGCATTCGGGGGGGCGTTAGAAAGGTGAATGCTGTGGACTGAATGTCCGCATCCCCCCAAATTCATGTGTCGAAGTCCTACCCCGCAGCGTGAAGGCGGAAGGTGTCGGGAGGCGAGGCCATCGGGAGGTGATGGGTCGTGAGGGTGGAGCCCCCGTGTCGGGGTCCCTGCTGTCATGAGACATCAGAGGGCCCCTCTCCCCTTTGGCCACGTGAGGATACAGCAAAAGGTGGCATTCTGTAACCAGAGACAGTGAGGAGGGTGGCTGCCAGGGACAGCTCAGAGCCGTGCACCTGCTCCAGAAAGACTGCCCAGAGATGGAAATATTGGCTTCTTGGGCAGTAACATTGATGGAAAACGCCAGCCGGGCACTCATCGTCCCTGGCCTCGGGTGAGCGCTGCCCTGCGCCATCTCAGGATGGGATGCCAGCAGTGGTGTGGGCAGGGGTCTCCACAGCCCTGTCCTCAGAGCCTTCCCCTCTTCTCCAGCTTTTCCGGGGCAGTGCTGGGCCTGGTGTACATGGGGGACGAGAGTCCGGGGAGGAGGCCAGAGCCCCACCCAGAGAAAAGAGGGTCAGAATTATCTGCCAGGCCCTGCCCAGAGCTCCTTCCTACATCTGGTTTCTATGGTTCTACATTCTGGTTTCTTCTTTACAGTCTGGGGGCTGCAGGGGAGAATCCGTTTCCCTGCCGGTTCCCACCACTGGAGGCTGTCCACACGCCTCCAAGTTGTCACAGCGGGCCCTACCTGGGCAGGACAAATGTCCCCCTTGTCCCCCCCTGCCCCCAGCTGCCCAAACTCCTGGGCGAGTCAGAAAATAACCAGTGACTGGGCCGTGGGTCTCAGAGGCGGCGCGTCCTCACACCCAGGGCTCTCCGTTCCCACGCCAAGCACCGGCTTCAGGAACACGTTTTCCACCAGGTGCTTTGTTTTGCTGGGATGTCAGATTTACTTGGATGGCTGGCACTCAAGACAAGAACAGTTTATCAGTCCCGTCCTGCACTGCAGTTCGAATGCCAGGGGTTTACAGATTTATGTGCATTTCTGCGTAGCGTCCCCTGCACAGGCTTCGCCAATATTTCATCAGGTTCTTTCAACCTGGTGAGAGAGATTGAGCTCGTATAAATGTCATTTCTATCTTACAAATGAGAAATCACAAGCTAGTTGAAATTGAGTGTCACTCAAGGCAAGGACATAGTAAGTGGAGAAGCCCGGCATCAAAGTGGATCTTGTAATGTTGAATCCCGAATCTCCCTGTGACTTAGGCAGAGGACTGGCCCCCAAGATGCCCTAATCCCTGAAACCTGAGACTATCTCAGTTTACATGATAAAGGGTCCCTGCAGATGTGGTTGAGATAAGGATATTGCGAAGAGATTATCCTAGATTATCAGGCAGACCCAATAGGGTCACAAAGGCAGGAGGGACAGAGTCCTTGGAGAAGATGAGCCAATAGACGCAGGGATCCCAGGGAAGTGCAGCCATGAGCCAAGGAATGTGCGTGCCCGTTAGCAGCGGAGAAAGACAAGGGAATGGATTCTGCCCCTGAGCCCCCAGAAGAAATGCCATCGTGCCAACACGTTAGTGTTACCCAGTGAAGCCCATCTTGGATTTACGATTCCCTACAGCCCTAAGAGAATAAATGGGTATTGTGTGAAGCCAGTAAGTTCGTGGTGATTTGGTTNAGCAGCGAGAGGGAGTGAACACATCCAGTGTCCCTTTCCTAACCCCAGCCCTTAACCGGAGGTCAGGCCTCCCCTCTGAGGCCCAGGTCCACAGGGTAACCTGCCGTCTCTACTTCGGATGACCCCCAGACCTCACTCCCAACATATCTAAAACCTAAGTCCTCTTCGCCTGCCCCAGCTCTGCAAAACCTGCTGCACTTCCTATGTTCCCCACTTGCACGCAGCCGTCTCTGGCCACTAAGCCAGGTCGGTGGTCTCGTCCCAGATGCTCCCCTTTCACTCACCACCCGTGTGAATATATATACGCTACTTCTTTAAAAATAGCATTCTCTTAATTAGTACTCCCTCCTCCAAATTTTGGGGCCTCAATCTCCCCACTCACATCAGTCTTTGTTTCTAGACCGACTTCACATTCGGAAACGCACAGCCAGCCCATCAGCGCCCGACACTGTTTGCAAACTGATATCCCAAGCGCATTACTTTCCAATAAAGATCCAAACGTCTCCCCTGTTCAGCACGTGACCCGACACAGTAAGGTCTTGCCACCGGCGTCCCTAACCCTCTCGGCGGCACCTCTCAGAGCTCGCCGTATCTGGTCAAAGCATTCTCTCTCTTTCATTCTTTATCAAAGCTCCTTCCTGCTCAACTGCATTTGCCAGGTGAGCCTCTCTCTGCAAAGAACATCTCCAGGAATGCGGCCACAGCAGCCCACCTGGTTGATCGGCTTCCGTGGCGGGAGGGATCCTGGCGACCGCACGCTGAGGTCACCTCTAGGGAACCCAACGCTTTCCGCGAGGACCAGGTAGTCCCACCACAGGTAATGAGGGGTCGTTTATGCCATCAGTGCCTGGGAGAGCTCCAATCTCCATCACCAAAGCTCCACGCTCCTCCCAGACCGGCCTCCCTCCTCCGGCGCTCCTGCCTCAGCCACCCTCCACCCGATGCACATCTCCAACACCTTCTGCCACCATGTCAACGAGCATTAGCCCTCTCTCTGGTATCTGCACCATGTTCTTCTCAATACTTCAAAATAGCTTTTAAAGAAAGAATCCTTTCTAATGTTTAGCAAACAAACAAGCAGGGAGGGGGACAAAAATCCCTTAGTTCTCACTTCCCGCCAGCCTGGCCTCTGCGCCGATCATGGCAACCTTCTCACGCGCTAGCGCTCAGAGCCTACAGCTCCTGCCAGGCCCCGGCTCCGCCATCTGGGGTCTTGCTGGTCGACGCCCTCCGGAGAAACCACTGTTTCAACCAGACGAGGCCAGCACTGAGGCTCTCGTGCCATCTAGTTTGCTCACAGAAGCCCTCGGAACCCAAAGACCTCGCCTGCTTGCCCACCACCCGCTGCGAAGGCTCAGAGAGACGGACCAAATCCAGGGTGTGATGGACCCCAACCCCAGCCGCATGATGCCGCAGAGATCAAGACCATGTCAACTCAAGTGGGACCCCACTGGAAAGGCAACTCTCATCCCACATCCCAGATAACATCCCCCCAGCCCAAGACCTCTGTCCCAGGAACAATTTCACCCCGACATTGAATCTCTGCCCCAGAAACACCCTAGGATCGCCTCTGCTAAAACGCAAACTGGACACAGGAATTTATTGCTTTTCTTCTCTCCGTATTAAGGAGTCTTCTGTTCTGTTTACTTACTGAGCTCATTATACAGTCAGCCGTGGGTCTTCATATATTACTTCTTTCACTGGAACATACACCCCATATTCCCATGCTTAATGAAAAACTGGGGTGAGGTTACTGCTATCTGGCCATTCTAAATATTAATGGAGATTATTGCTTCCCCAGGAGACACCTGTCGCCTATCAGTCACCTCTTGGACCATCTGGAGAAAGAAGCTCCCATTCCCAGTGTTTTCTCCTATTCTCTCCAGCTTTCCACACAAGCTCCCATCTGCATCTCCAACATGAGCACCACCAACCCTTCCCCTTGGTAACAATCGTCGTTACATCTACTTTATGTACTCATGTAATACTTTTCCCATGCTTTGTAGTCCCACCAAGATATCGTCAGAGCCCTGGGGTTACACATGTATTTTCTTACTAATGCCACAGAAGTGGGAAACCTAGTTACGGTCTGTCCCACAAGGATTCCTTATAGTTTTTGTGTTCCTCTACTCTCATAACAAAATATTTTCTATGTAGTTTAAGGCAATTTATGTCGTATTCACAGAAAGTCCGCATTATCATCACCCCCCCCTTTTTTTTTAAAGATTTTACTTATTTATTTGACAGAAAGAGACAGCGAGAGAGGGAACACAAGCAGGGGGAGTGGGAGAGGAAGAGGCAGGCTCCCAGCGGAGCAGGGAGCCCGAAGCGGGGCTCGATCCCAGGACCACGGGATCATGACTGAGCCTAAGGCAGACGCTTAACGGCTGAGCCACCCAGGCACCCCTATCATCACCCCTTGATAGGATGTCACACCAGCACAGGACAAGTGGTGTTAGGCGTGTGTTTTTACTTGGAAGCCACCATGGGGCTTGCTGACACGGGAAGGACTGCCCTCCCAGGGTTAGCTCCTTCCTGGAGACAGCCAGCATCTCACCGGGAAGGGTGCCGCTCAGACACAGACCAACTAACCCAAAGTCCAACCGCCCTCTTTCTGGGGCTCTCACAGGGTCCTCACACTCAGCCACGGTCCCCGTGCTCTAATCACCCCAGAGTCTGTGCCAGACCACTGGAGACGGCCCTGATGCGCGAGACACCCCTGAAATCAGTCAAACCAGCCAGTCCGCAGCTTGCGTATCCTGCCTGGCCCTGCCTTTCCTGCAGAAACCACGAGAAGGCTGTTGCCCACATCCCCACCTCTGCTTCCTGACCAGCATCTCCACGTGGCTCCGTGGGAGCGCCAGGCTCCTGTTGTAGGGACGGTGAAGAGAAGAGCTGCTTCCCACATGGCAATCATGTCCACGTTTGTGTCTTAGCATATCTGATGAAAGCAAACCCAGGGACGCTTCAACACTCCACTGTAACAGAACCTTCCGGGGAACCCACGCCTGCCTGTCTCCTGGCACTCCCGGGAGCGAGGTTAGCAGCCGCAGCCGTGCGAGCAGATAATCAGGCACGGGGCTGGTGGGATGCCCAGCCCTACCCTCCGCAGGGATTCGGGCTCCTCCTCACGTCGTCCCCGAATCAGGTGTGACCGGCCAAATTATGCCTCATTCCCAAATACTTCCACATCCTAACATCTGGCCCATGTGAATGTTACCTTATACGGCAGAAGGGCCTTGGCATATGGGATTAGGGTAAAGATCTTAAAATGAGGAGATTATTCTGGATTATCCGGGTGGGCCCAGCATAATCACACGATAAAACGGAGGCCAGAGATTAATTAACAGGCAGTGTGGCCACAGAAGGCCAGAAGGCCGGCCGCAGTGAGGGGAGGGGGTCTCAGGCCATGGACTCAGGAGGCCTCCTCCAGCTTGCAGAGGCTCAGAAATGCCTTCTCCACCCCGCTTCCAGAAGGAACGCAAGCGCTGCTGCCTGTGACCCCGTGAAACTCTCCTCAGGCTTCTGACCTCCAGAGAAGCAGGAGAACACATTTGTGCTGCTTTAAGCCGCTGAGCACATGGTGATTGGTTACGGCGGCCGTGGGAAGTTAATACAGAATGGAAGGGGGTGACCTAGGCCACGCGCACGCAGGACAGGTGCACTGACCCACATAGCGCCCTCGGCGGTCAGCCCCGCTCTAGCGAAGAGACCAAAGAGAATTTCCGCTCTGAGAAAGCAGCCATGACTGTGCCGCTGTGGGTTTCCCCCCAAAGCAGGGTGGCTTAGCACAGCCTTTTGGAACATGGGGGAACAGACACTCTTCCCTTCCTGCCACCTGAGCTCACAGATTTCACGGGAACCCCTGCCTCCCCAGGGAGGCCTGTGATTAGATTTCGGGCTTACAACGGAGAGGTCATGCTACATGGAACTTTGCGAGGTCCCCCCCCCCATCCCCAACTGAAAAGGAAATTTGTTCCTTGGCTAAAATCTAGAAAGCTCTTTAAACTTTGCCCCGGCTTCTCTGAAACACAGAAACACACAGAAGGGCTTGGGAGGCAGCCTGTGGGGAGTCCCCTCTCGTCACAGAGCCCCACTGGGTCCCCCTGCGCTGAGCAAACCCCACTGTCCTGCGGGGTCCTGAGTTTCAGACCTCCCCTCCCCAGGCTCCAGCCTCATTTTCTCCAGGAGGTGTCCTCACGCCCCCTGAGATGTGGGTCATCATTTCTCAGCCACCTCACCTCTTGCATTGTCTGCAGTTGCTGCCGGTCTGTGGTTTGCCTGGGATCTCATTTCCTTTCTTGCCCCTCTGGAAAGAGGAGAAGAGGCTGTCAGGAGGGAGCCGAGGTTTTCCCGACTCACAGCTGCCTTGGAGACCCATCCGTGGACGTATTTCCTCGTTTCTTCTCGTAACACGGCCGGGTTCCATTAAAAGCACCGAACCAGTGCTTTTAAAATTTCATTCAGCTTTAGAAAGACAATTTGAAAATGTTTCTTATGTTACGTATTATTAATCTTTTGAAATTTTAGGCACTGCTGTCTCAATAGGTAGAGACTAGAACAAGATATGTGCCCACATTCCGAGGGAGAGAGAGAGAGGAGAGAAGACACATCACCGCCCTGGGAACGGTCTTCCAGAGAAAGTCAAACCTGCATCGTAGCTGGCCCCACACTCAACCACACATTACAGGAGGCTCGCAGGGCAGAGAAACACGTCAAATGACACCCGAACCCGTCAGCAAAGTAGAGACTAGGGGAAATGCTGTAGGACAAACAACGCAGTTTCTTCCACCAATAAGTTTCAAGAGATACAAGAAGAAAAAGCAAGAAGGGGAAGGTGAAATGGACAATATTTGGACCTCATTTCAAAGATACAAACAGTAAAAGAATGACATTTATGAGACAGTCGACAATTGAAAACTGGATGGATGGATGGATGGATGGATGGATGGATGGATGGATGGAAGGATGGATGGATATGCATAGATGATAGAGAGAGATGATAGATCGATGATAGATAATAGATAAATATGTCCCATCTCCTCCCAGCCCTCACCCCTATGGATCAATAAGTAAAATACAAGGCAGTTTTCAGACTCAGATGAGCTTATAAATCAGGGGCGATGCTGTTAGAAATCGTCATCTGAGTGACTAGATCTGAGGCAGGGCCCGCGGTGATGCTGACGCCACAGGTCTGTGGGCCACACCGAGCACAGGCAGCGGGTGTAGACAGGTTAAAGGCTGCACCAGACTAAGTCATACTGGGGAAATCCTTAATCCTGAGAAGATTTGAATAATACTGAGCCTCACTGATATTATGAGACAGGAATTCCATCCTGTGCTTCCAGCACGTGGCCACGCTTATTACCATGACTTCCAGCTGCCTTTCTTCTCCACTGAGCTGAATGCACTGCCTGCTTGAATATTGGTACGTGAGTTTATCGATGCGCCTTTACTCTTCCCGCTTAAATGCTCTCCTATGAGCATTTCCCCCACATAATTAAAAACTCCAGATAAATGTATTATTAAAGTGAAATCTGCATGAAGATTTTTCCTTTTCAAAAATTTTTTAAATGATCGTACTATAGAAAAGACCTAGTATGTGAAAATAACAGCCTCTTTCCCACCATCCACAGCCTCTTTCCCCAGAGACAACATTACGTGTTTTCCCTTTTTTGTATTTATGTAAAGCAACATAAATTAATATTTCCATTATTTTCATCGGCGATGACCTAAAACCAAGTGCACGCATTCCATTATTTCTTGATTAAACCACCTCGGAAAGTACCTAAAAGCTCTTCATTATGAAGGATAAGACACTTGGCATATAAATAAAGCACTCATTATGTTGAAAACTCTCTTCAGAGAGTTCTCAATACAAAAACCAGGGCTCCTTGGAGACATGGCTGATGCTGGGGCTGGGACAGGATGTATACAGAAGGTGAACTTGGGGCATCTCATTGAGCCAAAAAGTGAAGTGCTCAAAAACAAATCAAAATGATGGGAAAATGTCAAAGAGTTGCCAGAGTCAACGGAAAGAGCTCCCAATAGCCGAAGCTGGAACAATTTGAGCAAAAATAAATAAAGTGATGTTGGATCATATCCCAAAGTGTAACACAAATACCCGCAAATCTATCCTATTTACCAACGATGTGATGAGAAATAGATGGAGAAGAGTAGACAAATCTCCCCATGCGAAAGAATTTCCATTCGTGTGGCTAAGCCACCCCCAGGCTGATGAAACATCTCTGGACTTAAGTAGGGGCCATCAGAGTGACCTCCCTCCAAAGAAGACAGCATGCGAAGTGGGGAAAATGGAGATACTTTGCGTAGGAACGTCGCAATCATGATCTCAGCTGGGGATCAAGGTTAATGGCACCAGCAGTGATAGGTCATGGGAGTACCATGTACCCTCGGAAAATGGCACTTGACCTCTGGTCTTCCTTGTCAAAACTGACGAGGAAGACATCAGATAAATCGCAGTAGAAGGACATTCTACCAAATACTTAACCAGTACTCTTCAAAACTGTCACGGTCATTAAAAGCAAGGAAAATCTGAGAAGCTGTCACAGCCAAGAAGAGCCTAAATCGACATGGCTTTAATTAACAAAGTATCCACGTTGGTCCACTCATTGTGATAATTGTACCGTATCGATGTACGATGTTAATAATAGGCACAACTGGGTGTGGGGCGTATGGAACTATCTATCTTGGCAACTTTGCGAAGGCCGTCTATCTTTGCTATCTTTGCAAATTTCTGTAGATTTGAAAGTGTTTTAAAATAAAAAGTTCACTGACACTATTTATTTTAAAAATTAAATATATGGGGGCACCTGGGTGGCTCAGTCGGGGAAGCGTCCGTCTCTTGATCTCAGCTCAGGTCTCGATCTCAGGGTCGTGAGTCCAAGCCCCGTGATGAGCTCTACACTGGGCATGGAGCCTACTTTAAAAAAAAAATTAAATATATATGTATGCACAATGTGTGCACATGTATACGAGTAGAAGTATGACCTTTATAATGCACTGAAATCATTCCCTTCTAGCTTATTTTATTTTTTCTTTCTTCTCTTTCTTGCCATCCTTTTATTGGTTTTGTTGTTTACAACGTTTTAAGGCTTATAGCACATATATTCTACTTTTAAACTATACTTCTTTCCTTCAAGATGTGTCTATAAATTGGCTCTAAGAATGAAAAACTAAGACAAAGCAATCACGATCTTATTATGGTGGAAACACTGATGGAGAGCTAAGCCCTCTGTTTAGAGGGATATGGGGGGAAAATGATTTTTTCTTTCTCTTTTCTAACTGAAATTAATCTTGAAAACAATTTCTTTCTAATTTCTTCTACTTCTTCCCTCACTGGACCTCACACCTTACACTGGCATATGGTTTAAATTCTCTTATTCTTTCCCTTCAATGCTGTCTCGATGATTCTTACCTCATACAAGATTCATAGGTGGAGTAATGTTACCTTTTACACATCAGAAAATGTCTTTGTTTTCAACTGATTTTGTGAATACTTGGGCATAACTCTCAAGGGGAAAATAATTTTCTCTTTCAACTTTGAACAATCATTATATTATTTTTTAAATCTATTTTTACTGATTCGAAGTCTTATGTAATCCAGGTGATTATTTGCTTGCCCGCTGATTTATTTCCCTGTCTGTGGAGGCTTCTAGGATTCTCCCTTTACACTTCGAGGTACAAAATTGCTCCAGGAACATCTGGCAGGTGTCTTTTCTATGATGATTAATCTGTTTCCACATTCATTGGGTCATTTCAATGTGAACATGTGAACATTTTACTTTATTATATTTAACATTGTTATTCTTACTCTTCTTCTCTGACTTTTCTTACTTTCTTCTTTTTGGGGGGTGGAGGGTTCTCCTTCTGGAAATACTATACGATGAGCACGGCATCCCTAGAAGACGGTACCCATGCTGCTAAGCTCTTCTCGCTCATGTCCTCCTTCTTCCTTTCCCTTCCACACCATGGAGTTCCTCAGCACCTTCCAGATCACTGATGCTATCTGTGGCCGCCTCTTTGTAATCAATCACTCGGCCCTTCACTGTTTTCAGTCGGGCAGTATTTTCATTTCCAAAAAATATTTTCCTGTTTTCCTATCATTCCCTTTTCACGACAGACTATCTTATTATTAATAACATGAGATATCTCAAATCTTTCTGAAGACGTTCAGATTAGTTCGATGTTCTTTCCTTTTCTCTTGGATTCCTTAGATCCTGCAGCAAAAACTCTCTTATGTTTTGCTCTGTTAAATTCATCATCGTTCTCTTTCCTTAAAATGTCTGGTGACTCGTGACTCATGCTTACGAACCTGAAGCTACTTAGGGATTTTTTAATATTTTTGAGCCTCTTTCTCATAACCTTTCCTAATATGAACATATTTGTAATGTTTCCTATCAGAAACCTAAAGAATGAAACTATCTATTGACCATCGCTCTTTCTTATCATCTATTTTTTAGAGTACGTCTCTACCACTCTTGGTTTCTCTATGAGCATTATTGGTTGACCAGCAAAGTACTAACTAGATTATTCAGTGAAATAGTTAATGGACTTTCCATAACTTAGGTGTCAACTTGTATTCATTGTTGTTTAGTTGTCATTAAATCACGCAAGGTTTATTCTCTACTACCCAGAAAGCTCCTCGTCAAAAGAGTCACCCGCGGCCTGTGTTGTGGGCAGCCCCTGCACTGCCCAGAGGAAGAGCTCCAAAATACGACGGAGGGAGAAGGGAAGGCTCCCTGATGGCACTGCTTTCCCAGGTTTGGGGGTCACCCTTCTCTTCCTGGTTAAGCCCATTGGTTTATGGTCTCACTGGAGTCAGTCAACCTCAGACTAGTTGAGTCTGTGCCTCACTGATTTTTTTTAAAAATATGCAACCCCGTTTAGTTTTTCTTCAAATTTAAATTCGATTTAATTAATATATAGTGTATTATTAGTCTCGGGGTAGAATGTAGTGATTCGTCACTTGCATATAAAACCCAGTGCTCATTCCATCAACGCTGTGTAGTTTTAAATGGAACACACGTGTTATCAACCTTAAACCATAGTAAACAATAAAACCAACAAAAATTGGGACGAAAACTCTTGAACACAAAAGAGGAACAGAAACAAAAGAATCTGGGCTTAGAATCTGGCCCCGTCAAGTGTTCCTGGGCATGACGACAGAGGCGGGAGGTGAGTCCAATGGCAGACATCAGGGTTAATTCTCCACTCTCACAAGACACCGGAGGGAACAAGACAGCTGCCTCCGTATCCCCACGCTGCCCTAGGCAGACACGGGTCCGGCGACTAACTGTCCATCTTACAGGCATTTCGCTCTCACGTAATTATTAAATGTGACTTGTAAATGAAGCATAGATCCAGCACGTAGACTTCCCGTGATAATACAGCAATGCCCAGAAGTGAGCACGTCCTGGGGCTCTGGCTGCATGACGGTGACGACATCTCCCCACATTCTTGACTCCAAACCTTGGCTGTGGGTAGACCTCAATCCACTTGTCCGTTAGACACCAAACACCATCGGAGAACAGAAGTGCAAACACGGCATAAACCACACAGACAGCACTCCGTCTGGGAAGAACAGGAGTACAGCGATGAGTATCAGGACCGGTGAGGAAAGGGGAGCGCGGAACAAGGCACAGAGCTTGCAGAATCGCTGATGGTCAGAGGAACCAAGGATGGTTTGGCAAAGTGGGCAGAAACAAATGGTGTGTTTTAACTTTATTTTTAAAGATTTTATTTATTTGAGAAAGAGAGAGAACACAGAGGGAGAGTGAGATGGAGAAGGAGACTCCCCACTGAGCAGGGAGCCTGATGTGGGGCTCGATCCCAGGACCCTGGGATCACGACCTGAGCCGAGGGCAGATGTCCAACCAACTGAGCCACCCAGGCGCCCGAAACTGGTGTGTTTTTAAGCTCTGGGCGCTAATGACTGAATCACACTGAATGCATGATTGTATCTAACAATGAAACAAAATGTGTTAAACCCAAAAAGCATTCATTCCCATGAAAAATGTGCATGTTTTGAAGTCAACAGAAACCTCACCATACTTCAGTCAATCTGCATCTTCCGGGATTTTATTTTCTTAATTGGAAATACTAGTGTTTGGTGAAAGCTTATATGTCAATGGAAAACCATTCATCCTGCAAGATGTGTTGTTGAGTGAAGCCTCTCCATGTCCGTTCAGATGCAAGGACGTCCAGAAATAAAGGATTTCTGCCCTTCTGTCCTTGATGTATAATTATACTGTAATTAGAACAAAATTTTTTGTATTCCCTGAAGGAACACAAACTCTGTAGGAACCAAATTGAATGGGGAGTAATAAAGTTGTAATTAAATTGATAGTTGGTGGTTTCCCACTGTGACCATTGGACACAATGCTTAGGTTTTTTTACAATATTTGCTCTAGAGTCCTCATGGGGGCCAGAGGATATTATGCGCTATACAAGGCAGTTATTATCACGAAGAGCAACTCACTAAAGCTCTTTAGAACATTCTCAAATTATGCAGCCTTTTGCTTGTAATTGGATTTTTGCTGGAGGTAGGGATTGGATATTTCCAAGGGGAAGACTCCTCTGGCAGTGCTCCTTCTGGCAGCGCTAACCTGATTGAAGAAGTCAGTCATAGGTGCTTAGGTTCAAGACTCCGGGACAAAATGAAAAAAACCTTCCCATTTGCTAACCCGTGGGTGGAGGGCCTTTCTGGCCACCGCTTGTGAGTATAGACCATGTGGCATCTAACTACATCAGTCTGGATGGGGCAACGCAGACTAGAACCTTGCAGGATTAGGGAAACAAACCACAGACCTGTCATTGCAAGGCTAATAATTGTATACATCGCAGCTATGGCAGTGAGGCACAAAAAGATATTTTTGGAGTCATGCTATTTTCAACATGTTAAAAATAATTAATCATACCAAATTTATGATCTTCCTTTTTAGATAGGAAAAAATATTTTCTTTGGAAGAAACACACATAGATCTGCACGTTGTGGAATATGCTAGCAATTAACCATTAGTGAGTATTAGCTATCTATAGCTGCAGAGCGAATGACTCCACAATTCAGTGGCTTGCAACAGTGCTTCTCACCTCGTTTCTGCAGGTCGGGAGCCCACTAAGAGCCCTGCTCTGGCTCAGGTCTCTACTGTCACGGTGTTGGGGGACCCAGGCATGTCAAGGCCCACCAGCAGAAGTTCTGTTCCCAGACCTGCTCGTGTGGTTGTTGGCAGGACCCACTGCTTGCAAGCTGGTGGCTGGATGCATCTCCCAGCTGCTTGCCACGCGTGTCTGCTTCAGGTCAGTCAGTGTGGCTTCGTCAGGGAGAGTGAGTGAAAGGAGCCACAGAGGGCGTGAGCAAGGGCGGGACGGTCTCCTGTAACCCACCCCCGGGAGCGGCATCCCTTCCTGTTGGCCACTTTCTGGTGGTTGGAAGCAGGTCACAGGGTCCAGCCGCAGCTCGGGAAGGGCTTCCACGGGAGGCTGGTCACGGGAGCTGTTCTAGCAGCTGCCAACTATAACCCAGCACGCAGGGAAACAGGCACATAAGGAATAAATCGAATCCCCAGATTGAGCAAACACTTCTTCACAGTCCCTTGCATCAATGCCCTCCTGCGGACCATCACATTCAGTCCAATATATCAAAATTCGTTTTTATTTTCTTTTGATTCCTAATTAGATTGCTATTCAGAAGGAGTCACTTGATGACAAAGGACAATCACAAAGATGGAACATCTTAATAGTATGACACAAAAAATAAAATACGAATGATTCAAATACTTAACTTCTCAGAAATACAGCTCTATCATAAAATGCAATACACCAGCTGACAGAAGATCTCTACTAAATTAAAGAAAGACAAATTAAGATATTAATGGACTACTGTTTTTTTCTTCTGTCACACTGGGAAAGAAATAAAGATTGAGACTATCTATGTAGATTTTTTAAATTTAAAAGAATATACTCCAAATGGTAGGGGATTCAAGAGCAGGGTTGGAGGAGCTTGGAGGTGTGATGTCCACACTATTGTAATGTGTAATGGTGAGCGTGTATTACTTTTATAGACATAACATAATTTTCATAAGCACGCAATCAGTAAGAAGGAATTCCACGAACGTGCCCTGTGTGTCCTTCATTCCCGTGTCGTGGCTGAGCTATGAGTTCAATGAGCCCTGGCTGTGGAGCGCCCACGCTGGGCCACGGCGCTGGTCCAACACCAGCTTACACACTCAGCACAGGCCGCCTTCTGCCCCACGGGACCTCACTCCGATTCTTCTAGTCTCACATAACTGGCCCTGGTTTGGAATGGGTTGTGTTTCCAAAGACCGTACGTCATAGGCACCAGTAAAGCGACGGCCTTGGGTGCTGGAAACCTGGTTCTAGAATGCGGAAATTACTCATTCGCAGGTCCTCATTTGTCCCCACAAAAATGTTCCCTCAGAACCATGTCTGTCCTTTTCCTTCACTGTCTTTCTGGCTGACAGTTAAAGATGGTTTTGCGTACCCACCACAAGCGGGACAGCGCAGCTTTTAACTAAAGCTGGGTTTCTGCAGGATGATAATAAAAGTAAAAAAGTTTCCATTGTCAACTACGTCTGAGTATCGGCGCCTTACGTGGCGCTCGCTAGGGGCTCTGCACAGGAGCTTTGCCAGGAGGTCCCGACAAGCACGCAGCGCCTCTCCAGCAACGTGCGCACCGCGTCTCCAGAACCCTGGTCTGCAGACGTCCTCTCTTTTAGAGAGTTGACCTCCCCATCAGCTCAAAATGGGAAATGCAATGTAGTCACCACTCACAATGAGTTATGCAAAAGCTTGTCTCAATTTATATTTTTCACATTCATGTTTCCAGCCCAAGTCCCCACTGTGATGCGAAGCTCCCTTCAAGTTTCTGCACAGGCACAGACACAGGCCCACAGCACAAGTCGGAGCACAGGTGAGAAGGGATAGAAGAAGACAGGGGGATGGGCGCCCTCGGCAGGATGGCAGGACATCAGTCGTGACCCCTCACTCCCAGGTCTTAGATGCCTGCAGAGGCTCAGGACGGCCCCTCACTGACCCAGATCCAAGGACTCGCTTGCAAATACTGAAACCAATTTCTTGTTCTTGTTCGAAAGATTTCTCAGACACAGATCCCGTTTCTGCGCTAAATAATATTGGGATCAGGGCTACGTGCTCCAGAAAATACTGGCTGGAGAGAGAACATTGAGCCAACTACAAAAGTAGCTTATTATCAAAACTGGCATCTCCTGTCATCAGTACTTTCTGGTTGACCTTCCCACTCCATGCACACCACCCAAGTCACACACTGTGCCCAACGCCAGCCAGATTTCCCTTTGAAACCTGCTTCAAATCACCCAACACATCTCTAAAATCTTATGAACCCCTTCCCGTGACTCCCTCTCTGAGACACCATGACTATTACGGTAGTGTTCTTCCGTACTGCAAGAAATCCAATAAAGTCAGTTTTGCTTGATCAATAGGACTTCTGGGAGTATCTTTTTTTTTTTTTTTTTTTTAGGAATTGGCAGCCAACATCTCAGGACTGTGAACCTACAAGCAATCCCTGCCCTTCAGACAACATCACGCACAGATGCGAGTACTCACTTCGATTTAATGGAGTTACATATCACAATGGTCTTGATATTGGCCATTAACCTCACATTAGAGTGACCTCAGGGTTTGCCCAGGTTTTTCAAAGCCCTCCCAAGACGTGGAGGTCTTCGCTGAGCAAGATTTAGAAAAGGTTGAGTCAATGTTACTGGGCTCTAGATGGAAATCAAAGACTAGCCATGTGAACCACTGCTCACAGTAGCCCCGTTTGCCCGGTGAGGCACATTTTGCACTGTCTTCTTGTATCAGCTACCAGACAGGTGACGATGGGCAGGAGACCCAGGAAACTCCAGTCATCCTCCTCGGTTTCAGCAGAATGCTTTCCTTAGTAGAAAGCTCAGGGAATTAGCTTTTCTATCAGCATCCATAAGTAGGGGGAGGGGTATTTCTAGTAACCTTAGTTAAGGTGGGAGTGCTTGCATGTATGTGTGGGTTTATGTATCTATGACCATGGAAATGACACAGTAGTGGTGATTACAGCAAGACAATGTCTTTCTTTGACCGGGGTCTCATTTGTTTAACCGAGACTGTACACCAGTTGATCTTCCTCATGTAATGCACAGAGAGGTACGCACTTGCGCACAAGTAATGACAATCAGATTTAAGGTAGCCATGATTTATTGATGGTCTGCTGTGTGCTAAGAAATTTGTAAATATTGTTTTAAGTTCTCTAAACCAGTGCTTCTCAAATTGAAGTCTCCGAGGATCTTGTTAAGATGCAGATTTGGATTCAGTAGGACTGGGATGGAGTCCAGGAGTTTTTGCGGGGTTGGAACTAGTCTGTATCTTGATTGTCATGGGGATTACATAAATCTATACATGTCTTCAAATTCATAGAACTGTGCGCTAAGAAATGACTCATTTTTACTGTATGATACTTTTTAAAAATAAAATTCAAGTCACACACACCAAAAAACAAAAAAAGAAAGAAAGAAAAAGAAAAAGATGTATGAAAGATGATGAGAAGCTCTGAAGAATTCATAGCATCACCATAAAATACTCCTTCCAAAATGTTTACCCTGAATCTGGCCGTGAGGAAAAGATCCATTGTTCCAAACTGAGACAGTCTATACAACAACTCGCCCAGATTCTGCGAAATAATCAATACCGTGAGAGAGAAAACAGAAAAGGCTGTAAACTGCTCAGATTTGAAAGTCTGAATACAGACATGACACCTGGATGTAGTGGGTGTTCTTGACTGCGCCTTGAGTTAGGAGACACAAAGCCCAGAAATAAGTGACATTATTGGGGTAATGAAGAAGCTTAAGTGTGAACTCAGTATTAGATGAAAGTACTGCATCGGTGTTAGAGCACCCGAATGTGACAGCTTTGTTGGTTACAGAAGAGAATGTCCTCGTTCAATTCATGCCGAAATATGTAGGCAACAAGAGAACATGATGTCTATAACTCATGCTCCCATGGTTTGGCAAGACACACACACACACGGAGTAGGGAATCAGATAGGGCAGAATTTTAATGCAGGAGAAGGGCACGTGGGTGGCCTCATACTATTCTTGCAACTAATCGGAAGGTTTATGATTTTTCAAAATAAAAAGGTGGTGTATTAATTTCCTATGACTGCTATAAAGAACGACCACAAACTTAGCAGCTAAAAACACCACAGTTGCAGTAGCTTAGACTTCTGGAGGTCAGAAATTTGAAATGGATCCGGAGGGATAACATCAAGGGGTCAGCAGGGCTGGTTCCTTCTGGAGGCTCTAGAGGAGAACCTGTTCCATGCCTCCCCCAGCTTCTAGAGGCCACCCACATTCCTGGTCCCTTAGTTCCTTCCTCCATTGTCAAAGGCATCACTCTGGCCCCCCTTCCCGTCACCACATCTGCATCCCGCTGTGGTCTCCTGCCTCTGTCTTAAAAGGTGGCTTGTGATGTCAGTGAGCCCACCTGGAGTATATCATCCAGGCTCATCTCCCATCTCAAGAATCTTGACTTAATCACAGATATGGAGACCCTTTTACCATGGAAGGTAACACACTCCCAGGTTCCGGGGATTAGGATGTGGACATTGAGGCAGGAGGAGGCACCATTCAGCCTACTGTAGTTGGCAATTGAGTTTTCCAATCCTTGTGAAAGTTTTGTAAAAGCATAAATAAGTCAATATTTTGAATAGAATGACTATCACAATACAACAGATCAAAACTTGTGGGATGCAGCCAGAAGAGTCCTTAGAGGCAAATGTATAGTATTAAATGCATATGTGAGAGAAGAAGCAGGTCTGGAACTCATCACATCACATCCTGAACTCTTTGTAATTATTTGAATCACATTTCTTTGTACTTTAATGTATCCTTGGCACTAGCAGGAGCTCTTTTTATTCCCTTCTGAACCTGAGTCTATGGGATGAGACTGAGTGGATCCCCAATAGTTTTGTTAACAGATATTGGTTGACATTATACACCTGTTAGATTTTCTGTTATAATTTTTTATTGTGATATACAGATGACATATGTATCCAAAGAGCGTGTACTAAAATATTCGTTTTATAGTTTAAAATGAAACCAATTTGACGCTTCTCAGACAGCGTAATGGACAAGTGTTGAAAAACAGCCCCAAATAAGTGACAGCAATTGGGTTATTTGGCTACATATTGCTTTTGCTTTAAATTTTGTACTTTGAAAAATAAATAAATAAATTTTGTACTTTGAAATGATTATAGATTCGTGGGAAGTTGCAAAGAAATGCTCGGGATGTCCAACACACCCCTTCCCCAGCCTCTCCCATCCGACACAGCCATCCAACCAAAACCAGGATATTGACCCTGGGCAATCCATAGAGTTTGTCCATAGAATTCACTCCAGGTGCACTCATTTGTGTGTAGGTGACTTTAGGCAGTGTTACCACGTGTGTGGACTCACGTGGGTGTCACCGCAATTAAGAAACGCAACTGAACTATGAGCCCAGGACTTCCCCAGGCCACCCTTTGGACCCGTCCTCCCCTATTCCTACACCTGCCACTACCAAACCATTCTCCATCCCTGGAATTGTGTCATTTCATGAATGCTAGAAAAAAGAAACCATATAGGATATCTCTTTTGAGATTGGCGTTCTTCACTCCATAACCTTCCCCAAGGTGCATCCATACTCGTGTACAATAGCAGTTTGCTTCTTTCTGTTGCCGCGTCGTACGCTCTGGCATACATGTACCACGGTTTGATTAACCACTTGCACCTTAAAGGACACCTGCACAGTTTCCTGTGTTGAGCTGGTATGCACGAAGCTGCCATGAGCACTCACGTACAAGTTTCTGCATCCAAATAAGCTTCCATTTCTCTGGGAGAAATGTCCAAGAGCGCACGTCCTCATTCACTGGGTGAGTCTATTTCATATTCTTTGCACGTGAGAAAAAGGCTGCTTATAAAGGTCTTCACAAGGTCCCATCTGTAGAGCCCTCCAAACCCGGAGATGTGCCTTCGTGCAACATTCATGATGATGTTGCGTGTGAAGTATGGGGCTATCATCCGTGTGCACGGACTCTTCCAGGAGTGTTCTCACCTCCCTTCAACAAGGTGAATAGGGGAGGAGGAAAGGAAGAATGCAAAGAGAGAAAAGGCCTTCCCGCATCTGAAACGTGGACTGCAGAGATCACCCCTTCAGAAGTGGGGCCAAGAAGCTCGTCAGACCTGGACAGTGTGTCATGAATTCCTTCTCTGGCTGGATTTTCCTCCTGCAAGTGGCCTCCGGTGGATCCCAGCTCCAAGCACAGGACCAACCTAGGAAGGGTCGCTCTTGAAAAATGAAAGAGAAGGTCGTACCTGTCATTTTAAGGTGGTTTCACTAGTGTCCTGTGTTTGTAGGCGCTGCTGTCCAGAACCTTCTGGGCAATCTCGGTCTTCAGTCTCTGGGTCTCTGGTTGTGCCTCAGGGTCACAGTCCCACCCCCACCACCCATGCCCTCTGCTGTCCCATCCGATCACAGAAGCCTGGACTCAGACCTCTTCCCCTCCCTTGGAGCACTTGCACCATCTGCCCTAACCCCCGGGTTCCTCCACCCAAACCCAGTACAGAGCAGGACAGCCGCTCCTGGCTTCCTGTGTCTTTGCTACATCCACAGCATTGGGTGAAGATTCAAAGCTTACAAACAACCTTCTCCAATTTTCTTGACATTCCTGTTCTGCCTACATGTTGCTGTTTTTTTTTTGTTTTTTTTTTTAGTTTACTACTAGCTTTTTAGAAGTAGAAAGCATAGATATTCATTCTGAGTGACAATAAAAGAAAAATCCGTATCCTAAAAAGCTGGAAGATGTTTCGTACTTACCATTGAAGGGGAAACTTGCCCCTTCCTAACTGCTGTTACTCACGCTTGCTCTCACGCACATGCTACGGGTCACAGTCCAGATTGACGACTAGCCGTCTTGACCGACTACACCTATTTCTCAAGGAATTAGCCAATCCCTATCACGTCCAGTGTCAGCCATGTTCCGTAGGAACTGTAACGAATGCAGGATTTTAAGTCAGAAGTTCATGATGAGATCAGCCATCCCGTTCTCTTCCAAGGCGAGCAGATTATTTCGGTATGTTGGTGCGTCTATTCATTCGTCCTTTCAATAGAGCTGGAACTTAGTTGTATGAAGGGACGGGCACGTTTCCGTGGTTCATGGTGCTCTGGGGGCTTGCAGAGAAAGACCATGTGCAAACGTTATATGTCACCAGGACAGTTTTCTTTTATTCAAATTTGTGTTTCTCTGTAGTTTATATGTGATCGGTTTCCAGTTTCCCTGTTCTTCTCTCTTTTTGTTGTGGGGGGAGGAAGAGGCAGAAAGGCGAGTATTATCAGATTTTGCCAGTGTTTCCATGGCTGCCAATGACATGCCCGAGTTTTTTTTTCCTGATAGCACATAATAAAACAGATATTAATGTAAATAATTCTAAATGCCATCTAAATTTATGTTTCCCTGCAGAATTAGACAACTGAGAGGCTGAGTATGTCTTATTCCCTTCCTCCCTAGCAGCCGGAGGGGGCCCTGGGACACCGGAAGAGGCCACTGGGGTCTATGTCAGGAAAGGGCAGCAGGAACCCCACAAACCTTCTTCTCAACTTCAAGGGAAAGGAAGCTCTGAAGCAGGTGGGGGGCTGGCTTTTTCAGATTACCTATATTTAGCGCTTCCTGAAAGTAGCTATTTTGAGTAGGGTGTGAAGGAAAACAGCAGTGGATTTTGAAAGAGGAGAGAGTGTGTAAGAAAGCAGAGGAAATGAAAGCTAGAAGACAAGCCCCGGTGACTCAGATCACTGTGTTTTGGGTTTGCATCTAGGGGACTAGTGGAAAGCGTGGCCCCCACTGAGAACAGGAGGACAGAGAAGCATTTGGAGAAGAAATGCTCAGGACAGGAGGCAGGCGAGCAGTGAGCAGCTCTGGCCGCCCTGCCTGGGACCCCTCTCGCTGATGGAGACCGTCATTCTCACTGGGACGGTTCCAGCGTTTTCCCTGTGACACCCGGGCACCAAGCCTTTCACGTCTGTGGCTGTACTCGATCCTAGCAGATGAGACTTCTGTTTGCCCCGGTCATGGTCAGGGTCATGGTCACGGTCAGCGTGGAGCCCAGCACGGCCCCTGCGCACGCAGCGTGTTTCTAGCTACGGGAGCCACAGCACAAACAGCCCTGCTCCAGACACTCTGCACAGCAACTCGTTCTAAATGTGATTGTAAAAATCTCAATTAAGAGGACCTTCAATTAATCGAGTGTTCTGGGTAATTTAATTTCCTGGCTTAATTGAGCACTAACCAGAAAAACTTTTCCATTAAAACACGTTTTTTTCCAAAGTGTATGAGATGCACTTTCTTAACTTCATGAACCCGATTTAAATTTTCTCTGATAATGAAGTCACTGACAGTGCCTGGGGCCAACCGGGCAGAAACCGGCTTCTCACCATCCAGCCACACACACGCCGCTCCGTGTGGCATCAGACTGTTCCGTGTTCTCTAGTCTGTCACTAATGAGGGCGGCAAAGGACGTCTCTGGGCACAAGGCTTTTCCTTTCATACTTCAAATTAGTTTCAGATGTGCCTAAAGTGGACTGTTAGGGTCAACTGGGTTATAAGATTTTTTATAGTTTTTTTCAGTGTTTCCAAAAAATGTTTCCAAAATGCTGCACAAGTGTTCACCACGCTGCTGCTAGAACTCTGTCTCTCTCTACACACACACACACACGCACACACACATACACACACACGTTTAATTTTTATTTATTTATATATTAAATTTATTAAATTTACTTATATACATTTATATACAAACATTTATATAAATTATATACATTGCAGAGTATAATTGCTAATGCTAAATTTAAACTGGTAACTGAGGATCTGGGAGACGGGTGAGAAAGGCTCTGGGTGAAGAGGAGGCTGGAGAGGGAGAATGATGCAGCAGGAGAGGAAGGAAGAAGCAGAGACCAGTCTCAGGGGAAAGAAAGCAAGCCCTTCATGCACTGCGGGCAAGGGCGTGCTGGTGAATCTTGACCACCATCTCTCCAGAGAAGGGAACAGAAACCCTGATTTGCAGCGCTTGCTGAAGTGTGCGCGTTCTTGCCGTGGCCAGTTTCCTCTCCTTTAACTCAGAGCTGGGAGGCATGGGACCCCAGGGCTCTTGTGACCCAGTGGGAGCCAGCCCCACACCCCGGCTGTGAGATACCAGGGGACGACCGGGAGGGATAGAGAGGACGAAGGTCCTCGAGTGTGGCTGTGCCACCCCATCGTCCACGCTGCACCAGGTAAGACTTGCCACCCGATGCTTCAGGACACTACAAGGACCCTGAACAGAGGACCGGGGACCTGGACGCCCTGTGCGGTCAAGAGAAACACATGCACCTTGACCATGGCGCAGCTGAACACACCCCACAGGGAGACAGCCTACGCACTGGGAGGCAGTGTCCTGTAGGAGCCCCCATGACCCCTGACCTTTTCATGGAGTCTTGTTCAATCTGACCAGACAATGGATGCCTCGCGCCTTGCTGTGGATTTCATTGCATACGTAGTACTCTTCTTGGCCTTTTATTTCTGCCAAAGTAGAAAATGCTAATGCAAAATCATACCGGCTCAGGATGAGTGACAGTAAGTGGTTGACGATTCTGGCAGAGGGTTCTAAGTCCTAAGGACAAGGGTTGAAAGCAGACATAGAAATGAGGAGCTATTTCATGGTGGACCTTGTCTCCGGGGCTTTATCTGATTTTGGGTTAAGGAGCACATAATACTCAAAAGCCAGAGGTTAAAAGTTTCAACAGAGAGATCACAGCAAATGGATTCTTCATCTAGCCCCTTATTTCATCTGGCTTTAGAAAGTGTTTCTTCGTGTCCTCTTTTCAGCATTTGGATCTGGTGTTAAATTATTCATACGATGACTTTGCCTTATTTCTCGAACAAATTTAGAAAAACATAAAATGCGGGGAAAATGTTGATGGCCGAGGCATTTTCTCTCCTCACGAATTTTGATAGCCTGTCCATGACAGAGCTTGCCCGCGTACTAACCATTTCCTCTATTTTCTCTATTTCTGTTGCTTTGACACGGGGGCCCTCCCCAGGTTAGCCAATCTCCAGGGACGGTAATGACTCACCTATACGCATGCGTTTCGTGCACAAACCGGCCACTGCGGAGGGCACGTGGCCACGTTGTGCTCAGTGAGGGGTCCACAGAAGTGCCGTAGAGAACGCCGAGGATTTGTCGCTGGAGCTCAAGCCGACATCAGGGGCCCTTAGGAAGCCTCCTAGACCTAGAGAAGGGGGAGCTGAGTCATCTAATGAATCTGGATCTCTCCTAATTCCATGAAGCCACTGGATTCCTTCCATGTGACAACGAATAAACATTGACACTGTTTAAATAACTATTATTTGAGATTTTGCTGTTACCTTCAGCCAAAGAGCCTCATGTCATGTACTATCCTAAAGGAAAACAGAAACAAAATATGTAATATGTCGGCCTGAAGCGATGCGTTCAGGCCTGCGAAGGTTCCCAATTTGTCCCAACGACATGTCTCTTGATTATGCGACTGCCATTATCAGGATCAGAAAAAAAAGCGTGTCACTCACCTTTAATGTCAAACCCTCGGCCAATGCATTTCTTTTCAGCTGTCCACGCACACGGTACACGCCCTGCTCTGCTACTTTCTCTAAATACAGACCAACAAGATGTTTGTGGCCATCATCGGATTACATTTACAATGTTCACCGTTTCCTGGAACGGTAAATCGAGAGCAGGAGACACATGGTTAAGCAGCAACAGCCCTGGAAAATAATGCAGCACGAGATTTGACATTTGAGTAGAATTACCGCCTGTCCTTGCCGGTCACTCTGGGTCCCCCGTGGGTACTGACCCCAGGGTGCTTTCTGCAGAGCATGTGACCTCCTGCAAAATTATCACAAATTACCCAAATGACAACAGAACGTCATCTCCTACATGGACTCTCTGCTGCCCCCTCAGAGGTCCCACCAGGATGTCCTGAGCCCACTGAACACGCAGCAGAATCAGCAAACACACCAGTGCGCCCATGGCCACTCTTCTAGACGCGAGGCCACTGAGATTACCTGACGGCCGCCAACAAGGACAGGAATTGTAACCAAAACAGCTGTGCTTTCTCCCTGAGCTCATCTGTAATCAACACTGAATCTGGTCTTCCAGGTCCCTCTGCAGTGGTAAGACCTGGGTCTCTCTCCGCCGTTAAAAGTACAATTTGGGGTTTCTTTGTTTTCCTTAAAAACAACTCATTAACTTCACACTCAAAAGCATTATTTTGCAAGTGTTTCTATTTTTAAAAAATGAGACCTTAATGATGGAGAAAATTTCACGAATTGATAAACTTTCCGACCAAAGGATTCATGGGCGAGAGGGCTCCAGACCCATGATGTGACATTGTCAGAGGGTCGTGTCTTCTTTCCTAAGCACTTTTTTTTTTTTTTTGAGGGGAGGGGAGATTCTTGTCTTAGAAAAATTGTCGTACTCACAGATGGACAGATTTGGGTTTCACGACGCTCTACGTGTCGTGTTTGGCTACTCCTTTCTCTCTACCTCTGTGCTTCACTGAATCATGACTTCGGCTTCAAAAGCAAAACACCTGCAACTTAACCCAGGTGAGAAAGTGGACACAAGGCCGCAGGCAGGAGGGCGGGGCGAGCCGTTCTGCTCCCTCCCCTTAGTTCTAGGGCGGCCGGAGGGCCTGAGGGACGTCCCACCCGGGGGTGTGGGGCTGGTGGGGTGCCAGCTGGTGCTTTGTCCTCAGCTCGCTGTCCGCTCCCTCATCAAAAACAACAACAGTGTTGTCATGATGACGCCGAAGCTCTGTCACAATCTCGGAGGCAGGTGACGGCCTCTCTGGGTCCCCCAGTGACGTGATATTCCAGGTTGGGCAAAGGCGGCTCTTACGGTGCTCAGGCCCGTCTGGAGGGAGCAGCACGGAGGCAGGGCAGAGCCACGGGCCTGGCAAGGAAGCGGACGAGGTGAGTGAGGACCGTCAGGAGTGCCGACCACTGACCCCCAGTCGCGGTTTCTGGGGTAGCCGCAGGTCAGCAGAGCCAGGACAGGATGGATGCGGGGCCGTCGGTCTGTGGGATTCAGAGGAACTTGAGTTGTCAGGAGTGGAGTGTGCATCTGGAATCGGGCCAGCCAATAGAATACTCCACACAGCTTGGGCCTGGGACCCAGACCAGCCAGGTCCCCTCACGCTGAGAGCTGACGGGACTCGTCTGGGAGGTGCCGGTGAGCCGCAGCGCTACCCGGACTACGCCTATGTCTCCATGCCAATCTTGGGGGCTGCTGGACACGGAGGAGGCCAGGGACCCCCTGCAAATTCCACCAATCTGCTGCCAGGAAAACTTTCATCAAAGGGGAAACTTGATTTAATAAGCAATGCCCCTTCCTCTGGAGGTTTAGGGGAGCTGGCAGACATCCCCAGTGGACCCTGGCTCACAGCAGGGACTCTCAAATGTTCTTCCATGTTTGATTACCCAGGACCATCTTGAGCTAAGGCCACATTCCAGCCCTACTGCATTATGATTTCTGGACTGGGGCCTGGGCATCAGCAGGTTTCAGAACTTCTCCAGGTAACGCCAACGTGCAGCATTGGGGTACGAAGGGATGACAGCCTCGCCACTCCAAGTGTGGTGGGTGACCAGGAGCAGGAGCATGGCTGGGAGCCTCCTGGGAGTGCAGAGGCCCAGGCCCAGCCCAGCCCTGCCTCCAGCTCTGGGAGTCACCAGGTCCTTCAAGAGCTTTATCTGCATATTAAAGCTTGATAAGTACCGGATGGGATGCCCTTTAATGGGGTCTAATGGGGCCTGCTGATTGCAATTATCTGCATAAGTGGAGAAACCCCTGAATAATGTAGCAATAATGACCCGGGCTGGGGGTGGGGGGCATGCCTAGAGCCAGAGCTGGAAAGCCATTAGAAGAGGCTTCAAGAAGCAGAGAGGTGCCGGTTGATTGTTGTACGGACACAGTCTTCACACTGTCGCAAGCCTTCCAGGGTCCTGCGTGGGCACGGGTTTCTGTTTGCTTCCACTGAAAGCTCAGAATGTGACAAGACAGCTCTGAGTGCTTTGAGCTTCTCAATTTAATCCTAAAGGCCTCCCACATGGCCGATGCTAATTCCCTTTTTACAGAAGATGAGAGAGGTTAAAATCCTGCCCACGGTCCCCTAGCTATTCACTGGCAGACAAAGGGTTTTATCTTGTGTATAGCTGCTGATTTGTTTTCCCTGTGTTACCCAAAGTCGGGTTTATACTATAATTCGCGTTGAGGAGGAGGAGTAAGGACCGAGGGCGGCCCGCAGAAACCGTGCCCAGAAACGGCGCTGGGGTTCTCGATAGCAAACCCACGTAACAGCCTGCCCTTGAAGAGGGGGTGGAGAGGGGGACACAGGATTAAAAGGGAGATTTTCTTGACTCCTGTTTGGAACCAAGGAGCTCCCTGCCTCTACTCTCCCTCCCACCTCACCCTCCCGAAGCCTGAGTGGGGCAGCCTGGGGCAGGGGCCGGCAGGGGCTGCGGTAGCAAAGATGTTGGGGTTCGGAGCTGACAGCCAAGAAAGAACTCTTGAGACGTCTTTGATGCAAAAAGGTGGTTTCATTAAAGCACAGGGACAGGACACGAGGAAAAGGAGTGACCGACCACACACTTTCAAGTCGGCAGGGGTCAGGGACAGTGTAAGTCTCTAGGGAATTTTGGAAGCAAGACCTCCAGGACCTCGACCGGGCCAGCCATTGTTGGGAAAAGGCCATTCATCACTGTCTAATAAAAGCCAGCCGTGAGATCCCCAGACGTACATCGGTGGGTCATAGGCCTGGGGGATGATCGACCACATGCGTCTTGGGGGTGGGGTGGTTAGGGACAAAGGAAGTCTGCAGAGGAACTTCTACATGTCACAGCAGACGCACAGGACCCCGGGCTCCCCGCCCCTAGCAAAGTGCCAGCATCCACGCAGCCGAGCTCCTGGAGGAGCTGCTCTGCCTGAGGCAACGGCCCGCCAGTGGGCTGCAGGCAGCGCAGAACTCAATCCTGCCTTCGCCTTTGTTTCCCACACCAGGGACCACCTGGGAACAGCTTCTGGAGGGGCACCTGGGTGACTCAGTAGGATAAGCGGCTGCCTTCTGCTCAGGTCATGACCCCAAGGTCCTGGGATTGAGCCCCTCTCTTCCTCTGCTTCTCCCGTCCTGCTCCTGTGCTCTCTCTCTCTCTCTCTCTCTCAAACGAATAAATACAATCTTAAAAGGAAGGGAGGAAGGAAGAAAGGAAACCTCCTGGAAACGCTGTCCCCATCCCAGCCCCGCGTAGAGCCTGACGGCCGCCCGTCGGGCCGCGAGCACACGCAGCAGGTGCAGGAGAACTAGCTTAAGACCCTCACAGACGCGCCAGACCACAAAGAATCAGAAACACCACCACCTTCCAGCCAGGGGGTCAGAACTGAAGCTTTATTTCAGTAGGTTTCATGATTTTCAGAACATCACTGGCAACTAGAAACTGGTATGCAAGGGCGGTTTTTATAACTGAAGAGTAAATAAAATAGAATTGATAACGGAACTGTAACGATATACACCATAAATATAAATATACACGTTGATGTCCCACACGTATAAAAGTCATGCTCTGTAAATACTCTTGTCCACGTACTGTCTCTGTGGGGCACCGAGTTCCAGGATGGGGCTTCGAGGGTTTACGTGTGTCCCGTTAGTGATGGATGCTTCCGGAGAGCTTACGTAGGAGCGACACTTTACAAATCTTGGAAAGGAGATTAAGTATCACAGAGCAATTTTTAAAACCTTTAATAGTTATTTGTTCTACAAAGAACGAGCATTTCTTCAGTATTAGAAATGGTGAAACAAGTATGCTAGCTTACAGATATGTACAAGGTACTGCTTTATACTTCAAAAATGCAGGAAGATAAATTATATATATATCTAAAATATATATATAATTTTAGATCTAATAAACAATTCGATATTGCTCTTGTGTTGGTCTTGCTGTATTGCATGCATGCTCGGGGCACGTCCGTGGCTTGTCGCCAGATGGAGGAGGGACTGGAAGGGACAGGAGGGGACTCATGGAGCCCCATGCTTATCCCCGGAATGCCACCTTCAAAGCAATATTTTGAGTTTCGTGACGTCCTGCAGCTAGCTCAACAACCTCTGTGCCTGTGGGCAACGTAGGGTGGGTCCTTCGGAGCCACGGCCACGTTACTCAGGACGGGGCCACATCAATGCTACACATGTCTGATTCCGTAGAACTAACGTCTCAAACCCTGCGACAACTGGAACCTCCTCAAAGACTGTTTTGAGATCATCGCCAAACCCTCAGCGCGGTTCCTAGGAAGTAGAGCAGAGCGAAGACCCATGACTGAGGCATCAGTGGCCTTCCTAGAAACTCACAGGCAAGGTGCAGAGGAACAAAATGGGTCCTGAATACACCCTGATTTTCAACCATCAGAAGCTTCTCCCATTGATGAAGCTCTAAACACTTGAAGGGCAGACACGGATGTGGGAGGCGGAACGGCAACTGTGACTGTACCAGTGGGGACAGGGCACCGGGCAGGGAGGCCTCACGCCGGGAGCCGCAGGGACGCGCAGCCCGTGGCAGACCCCGGCCCCCGATCAACCCCATGACGTCCTGTTTCTGCTTCCACTTAACCCCCATCATCCAAATGACAAAGTTATAACATTTCTCTGAGAATAGAAATAGGAAAAAATAAGGTTGAAAAACAAATGTTCTAGAAAATTCACCAGCTAGGTGTCACTGTGAAGGCTGTGGGGCAGCCACCTGCTGAAAGGAAGATTCTGGAGTCGGGGCCAGTGTGAGCTATGCCAACTAGAACAAACAGGAGGACTCATGGGCTCTGTCAGTGGGAACCTTCTGGAAGCAGAGCCAAACCAGACTGGACAGAGCAGCTAAGCCAAGTG
Organism: Ursus maritimus; assembly: GCF_017311325.1. Taxonomy (NCBI): domain Eukaryota; kingdom Metazoa; phylum Chordata; class Mammalia; order Carnivora; family Ursidae; genus Ursus; species Ursus maritimus. Next base: position 25,985,200 of record NW_024426008.1, on the reverse strand, counting down.
GGCTGTGCCCTGCGCAGGACAGAGCAAGCTGCCTGTCTCCAGCCACCATCCCGTCTCCTCGCCAGCATGCAGGAACCCACAGAGGCCCTGAGTGGGTCTGGAGGATTAAAAATGCACACAAGGTCATTAAGAGGAAAAGATCATTGTTTCCGGAGTGAACAGCGCATTGAACAGCTCTTAGAAGACACTGATGACGGAGCATGCAAGATAATCTATTACTTGAACACGTGTTCCAGGAATATACTTCTGTTACAGACAGAGCATCAAAAACACAGTGAACAACTTCTGTTTCAAAGTATTTCGTTGAGGTGCAAAGTATGGCATATAGATATCCAGGTGATTTAGAAAACGGGTGTGCTTCTGGTCTTCGGATGGCCTTTGACGGCTGTTCCCAGCTGAATACAGATGGAGTTATTGAGAAGAAGGAAACCATCTTGGAGGGAAAATAATTGTCTAAAAATAGCTACTTTAATTGCATTTATTTAAAATCTGAGGGGCTAGAAGAAGCAGACCCCTCCTGGGTCAAAGGAAGGAAAAAGCACATTTCTAGAACCCTCCAGGGTAACACACAGAGCATTACCGCACTGCGTTAGTCATGTCAAAATATCCTCACTCCCGCCCTGAAGGGTCTCTGACCCAGCAGGAGGCCCTTCGTGAGCTCATCATTGTATGTGAAATCAATACTCCAAAAAGTGACAGGGACACCTGTTAACTAGGTCTAGTGATGGGAGTGCCTCCCCTTAGAGCAGAGAGGCTCACAAGTCAGGGACCCGGCAGGGAGCGCCCCCGGGGGACGCTGTGCCGTGATGTTTGTAACTCAGCTCAAGGCCCTGGGCTCCTCACCTCCCACCCCTCCCGCCCCCAAGGGTGTCCAGCTCCCGAGCGAGCGGAGGGAAAGGCCTGGTCTGGCTGGGCCGCAGCTGCGGGGTCCCACGCTGTCACACACATGCAGATGGGACCCGCTCCCGCCAGCCCCGACTGCTCCCGCAGCTGCCAGCTGATGCCTCCTCCGGCCCAAGCCGCCTTCAGGGACGGCCGCGCCGCTCTCAGTTCCCCGCGGTGCCAGGCACGGGGGTCTCCAACTGAACCGCTGGGCGGAATCCCTGATTCTGGAGAGGGGGTGCTTGTCGGGGGTGGCATGAGAGGCCCTCTCGGGCACGACAGGGCACGTCTGGGTCAAAGGCGATATTGAACACGTAGGCATCGTACATGCTACCCTGACGACGGTGGGTGTCACGTGGGGAGGGGGAGGGGACGGGACTGGGGGGACACGCCACGGCTCCTCCCGCCGACGGGCCTTCACATGACCACGCATTTGCCCTTGAGCTTTTCCTTCCTCTTCTGCTGCTTGCTCTTTTTGCCGTCGATCTGGAGGCTGACGGTCCTGCGCTTCTCCAGGTTGAGCAGCTCCTGGAAGAGCTCCTTCACGTTGTGGTTGAGCTTGGCCGAGGTCTCCATGAAGGCGCACTTCCACTTCCGGGCCAGGGCCTCGGCCTCGCCGCTCTCCACCTCGCGGTTGGGGCTCTCGTCGCACTTGTTCCCCACCAGCATGATGGGGATGCTCTCCACGTCGCCTTTGATCTCGCAGATCTGTTCGTAGATGGGCTTGAGCTCCTCCAGGGACTGCCGGCTGGTGATGGAGTAGACCAGGATGAAGGCGTGGCCCTTGGAGATGGACAGCCGCTGCATGGCCGGGAACTGGTGGCTGCCCGTCGTGTCCGTGATCTGCAGCGTGCAGATGCTCTTGTCGCAGCTGATCACCTGCCGGTAGGTGTCCTCCACCGTGGGGATGTAGCTCTCCCGGAACGTGCCCTTCACAAACCTCAAGACCAGCGAGCTCTTGCCAACACCCCCTGCCCCGAACACGGCCACGCGGTAGTCGTTGCTCTGTTCCGGCATGTTGCTTGAGACCTCTGACTGTCACCAGGAAGCACCTAGCAGAGGAACCAGACATGGGAGAGAATTCATTAAAAAAAAAAAAATGTAAAGAAAATCTCGAGAAGGATTTCTTTACCCTCTTTGGATAGCTTAAAAAGAGCTGGAGAGGTACATTTAGCTTTCACTGTCCCGACACAAGATAATTCGAATTTCATTTAAAAATTCTACACTTCTAAATCCAGCAATTATGGTCAATCTCCAGTTTTCAATAGGGCGGTCACTGTATTCAGCAGCTAAATAAAGTCAGTCTGTTTCTCCTTCTCAGATCATGACTCTGAGCGTCCCTGTGCCCAGGGAGAAGGTGCCAAGTCAGTCCAAGGGAGGTGGAATCAAGGAAAGGTAAAGGGGACATGGGAATGAACCAGTCTCCCCAAACACACACACACACACACAATCACAGAGGACCCTTATTGTTTTATCCAATGTACTGTGAACACACAATATTCAGGTAATAATAATAATAATAATATATGATTTTTTATAAGTACAGGGAGGGGGAAAGGGGAGGAGAATGCTATTAATATCTAGTCAATGTTTATATTGACTCATGAAATCCTCACCACCTTACAGCACTGGTATCACCGTCCCTGTTGTGCGATGAGAACACTAGAAACACAGAAGGCGTTGGGGAATGTCATGTCCCTGATTTCACACAGCTGGCGACAGGTGGGGCTGGGACACAAACCCAGTCCGCTGCCACCCGCGGTGCCCCCAGGGCGCCTGGACAGGGAGCTGGTGGCAGCGGCTTGGGCACTCCTGAGGCCATGGTGTAGCCTGTCTCATTGAGCAGCAAGCCCGGACAGATAACCAAGAAGCTTGGAGGGTCCTTTCATCCAAATCAAATTTCAATCAAAATTTAAATAGTTATAGGTACTTTCTTTTTAAGAATTACCAGGAGTCAAGTGTTACCGAGAGAACAGAAGAAACAACCACAAGGGGTCATTAAAATGGAATGGAACGGAGTTTTCCTTCATTACAAACATCACCCCTGGCCCAAGGGTTAAGTGTGCTGTCCTCACATGTAGATGACCAAATATCTTTCATCCTGTCCCTTCTTTGGGAAGGAAGGACATATAACCTCCAAAAAAGTAGAGAATTAAGCAATATCCAATTTTTTTAACTCCCAGTAGACAGTACTGTGGAAATGTGAAGTATGGAACCCATTTTCTCCAGGAAGCCATGGTGCCGATACTCACGTTTCCCATCCCTAGTAACTCGTGGACCATAAGAAAAGGTACTGCTCAGCAAGGTTACTTCCAGAGGCAAAGGATTAAATGTAATTAGCTATGGAAGCAAATAGGTATAAATATGTCCGCTGGCAGGGAGACCATCAGATCAAAGCCGGGGACACTGGCATTCCATCTTCTGATTTCTCCCTGAGTTCCCTGTATGTTTGCCTCCAAGCCGGCTCAGTGCAGTCTTCAGCTGTTCTTGGGGGCACTTGGAATCACTAACCTACTGAGAAGCTGAAGGAGCATCAAATGCCACAGAAAAACACAGAGAGATGTCAGATAACTCACTGACAGCAAAAGCCTTCGGGAAAGCCCACTCAGGAGTTTAGACAGTCTCTTAAATGCCCAAGAGATCATTACAATCAACTCAAAAGTACAGAATTGTAATAAATTGTTCTACATTTTAAAAAAATGCAATGGCCTATGGGACCTGGCTTGAGACCTCAGAATAAGCCTCTCTCTGTGCTTCGGAGGCCGTGTCCACACCCAGCCTTGCCTTGTGTCATGGCTATTTAGCTCCAGCCAGGAGTGTGAGCATCTGCCTGGAAGGGAATGTGTCTTAACAAGCTCTGCATCCCGAAATCTCTATAGGAGCCCCTGGTCTTGAGCTCACACTCACCCTGTTGTGCTGAATATGCTGCCGGCCATGCTAAGAGGTCTCCGCTATTCAACTGGCAGCCAAAACATATAAAGCCAACACTAACCGTTAACAGGAAGACTCCACAGCCATGGCTATGCACTTGTCCAAGAAATCTCTGCTGAGCTTCCTCTGAAGGCCAGGCTCTGGGCGAGGGGCCTGAAAACCCATGTGCGGAGGGCAGACCTAAGGCGGGGGCTCCGTTCTCATGGATCTTAGGAATAAATCAAGCAGGCAGAAATGAAAAGATAACTTCACAGATATTCAATAAATTATATCACAGCAGTGCTGCGAAAGGGAAGTCCGGAAGGCAACTAGTCCAACCTGGGACACCAGAAACAATTTCCCTAAGGTGGTGGCGCGGAAACAGGAACCTGACAGTTACACAGAAGACAGGCAGGTCAGAAGGTATAAAATTCACGGCTTTGTAACATGTGTTAAAAACCGTCTAGATGATATGCAAACTCAGTGCTCACCCAACAGAAGCTCACAGCATTAGGAGACAGACAGGCATAGGAAAGCATACAGTGCACCCTGCCTGGTCCCTGCTGCCGTAAACTCACAAACAAAGGTCGGAGGAGAGCCCAGTGGGACATCTAGTTCTGTGTGGGGCCCTCAGGAGAGATGTCACAGAGGGCTGGTTGAAGTGGGAAGGGACGAAAGGCACATCATCCAGGACACAGGGCCGCCTGCAGATGTCCAAGGGCAGGAATAGAGCCAACATTCGTGCCAGGGTACAAAGCCGGTCTGCGGCAGCCTGGACAGGCAGGTGAGCTGTGGCGTCATTAGTCAAGATGAAAGGCAGCTTTGAAGAAGATGATGAGGAAAGCTGTCATTGGGTCAGGTTTGTAGGACAGACAGGGAGAGATAGTATCTGGTAGGTGGTATCTGAAAGGTAGGTTAGTGTAGGTAGGTACCTGAAAGCTCCGCAGAGAAGTCTAGTCTAATGGTAAATTCGTGGGTCTCATCCACACATAAATAGCACTGTATTAAGTAAAAATCAGCCAGGGAGAAGGCATGTAGCAAGAGAGAGGACCGAGCGCCAAATCTGACGTAAGAGAGCTTGGTGAGTTACTGACTTAAACTTCCTGCACTTGAGTTGCCTGCACCAGAAGGGGGTAGTAACAGCAGTCTCTCCTCAGAGCTGCTAGGGGGCGTTAGTGAGACAAGACAAGACCAAGCACTCCCACGGTTGGAGGCCCAAGCTCTCTGGCTACATTTAGTAAGGCCTGGGCAGAAAATGAGGTCACAAAGGAGCAGTAGGAACAGGGACACAAACTGGAGAGAAGGCACAAAATGCTAAGAAAGAAAAAAAAAAAAAGAAGTCTCGGAGGGGCTTGCAGCTAAGCCAGTGCTTAGGAGGAAACTGTCGCTATGAACAGCTGTGTTAAATGAGAACGAAGATTGCACATCAGTAACCTAATCTGCCACCTTACAAGAGCGAACTAAACCCAAAGGAAGAAAAATGTAGGAAAGATTACAGTGGAAGTTAGTACAATAAAGAATAGAAAACTTATAGAGAAAAATCAAGAAACTCAAAGTTGGTTCTTTAAAAATATCAACAAAATTAACAAACTTTTTGCTGGACTGACCAAAACAGTGAGAAGACTCAAGTTGCTAAAATCAGAAGTGAAAGAGGAGACACTACTACAGACCTTGCAGAAATATAAAGTGTTATAAGGGGGTCCTGTGACCAGCCTCATGGTAACATGGGAACACTAGGTAGCTCAGGTGACACAAACCACAACTACCAAAGCTGAATCAGGCAGAAATGGAAACTCTGAAAAGACCTATAGCAGGACAGTAATCAAAAACTATCCATAAGGAGAGTCAGGTCCAGATGGTTTCACTGGTGAATTCTGGCAAACATTCAAAGGACTAATACTAACCCTTCACGTACTCTGCCAAAAAGTGGAAGAGGAGAGAACACTTTTCAGTCTTGAGGCCAATATTACCCTGATACCAGCTTGAGACAAAGATATCACAAGAAGCCTACAGACCAGTATCTCGTACGAATAGATACAAAAATCCTCATTAAAATACTACCAAACTGAATCCATCAATACATAAAAAGGATTGTACATCATAACCAAGTACGATTTATGCCAGGAGTGCAAAGTCGGTTTAACATCCAAAAATTAGGGGCACCTGGGTGGCTAAGCTGGTTAAGCATCTGCCTTCGGCTCAGGTTATGATCTCAGGGTCCTGGGATCAATCTCCACATCGGGCTCCCTGCTCAGCAGGGAGCCTGCTTCTCTCTCTCCTGCTCCCCCTGCTTGTGTGAACGCACTCTCTCTCTCTGTCAAATAAATAAAGTCTTTTTTAAAAAAGCCAAAAATTACTATAACATACCATTATCAATAAAAGACAAAAAATGATAATCTCAATAGATACAAAAAAGAAAAAAATTGACAAAATTCAGCACTCAGTCATGATTTTTTTTAATTGACAAAATTCAGCACTGAATCATGGTTTTGTTTTTTTTTTTAAGGCAAATCAGGAATAAAAGGGAATTCCCCCAACCAGAAAAAGGGCATATTATGAAACAGGACAGCTAAGACAATACTTAATGATGAAAGACTGAATGTTTTCTCCCCAAGATCAGGAAAAAGACAGGAGTTCTCATTCTTGCAGCTTCTATTTACCATTTTCTGGGAGGTTTTGAGAATAAGTCAAGAACATGAAATAAAAGGCATCCAGATTGGAAAGGACAAAACAAAACTATTTACTGAAGAGGGCATAAACTTCTTTTTTTTTTTTTTAAGATTTTATTAATTTATTCGACAGAGATAGAGACAGCCAGCGAGAGAGGGAACACAAGCAGGGGGAGTGGGAGAGGAAGAAGCGGGCTCATAGCAGAAGAGCCTGATGTGGGGCTCGATCCCAGAACGCCGGGATCATGCCCTGAGCCGAAGGCAGACGCTCAACCGCTGTGCCACCCAGGCGCCCCCTATATAGAAAATCTTAAGGAATTTCCCAAAAAGAGAAGAGAACCAATAAACTAGCTCTAAAAGGTTTTCGAGTACCCATATGAACATCAGCTGTGTTTCTACGCACTTGCAATGAACAATCTAAAACAAAATTAAGAAACCAATTCCATTTATAGTATCATCAAAAAGCATAAGATACTTAGGAATAAAATTAATGAGGAAGCATAAACATTAACTCTGAAAATTAAAAAAATATTGTCGAAAGAATTCGAAGAGCTAAATAAGTGGAAAGCCACCCACGTTTATGTATCAGAGGACCTAATTTTGTTAAAATGACAATATTCCCCAAATCACCTATGGATTCAATACGATTCCTACAAAAATCCCAAATGGCTACTTTACAGACATTGACAATCTGATCCCAAAATTCACATGAAAATTCAAAAGGCCCAGAATAGTAAAACAATGTTGACTTTAGAAAGAGGGAAGGGGAGGGCTGAGGAGGGGAGGGAAGGAAGAAGTTGGAGAACGCATACTTCCTGATTTCAAACTCACTGAGGGGCAGTGATGTACGTGATGACATCGTCTATTGATTCTGCAGCAGACCACAGATACAGAGGAAGAGGTCCAGAGACCCCAGTGTGAGATGTAACATGTTCAAGGTAACACGGTGGTCATCCAGATTGTTCTGAGTGATCTTATTCTTCCAAAATTATCATGAGAATGAAATATCAAAAAATTTTAAATATCATAAAAAGCCGGGACACCTAACAGGATTGGTTCTCAGACCCAAGTGCAAAGAAAGTATCGTTACCGATGGCGTGCGGGGCGGTAGCAGGTGGAGGAAGACGGACGAAGTTTCAGTTAATTGGTGTGCAGGGGGGCTACGGAGGGAGTCAAGGCCATCTTGCAGTGCGTTTGGGAGCCGGAAAACTGAAGAGATGGCCAGAAAGGGTGGATTTCTCGTGAAGGAAATTCCGGGCTTAAGGAAAGGGGAAGGGACAGTCAGCCTGGGGTGCCGCAGGGGAAGGTATCTGTAAAGACTGGTGATGCGTATCCGATATTCAAAGCAGCCCATCTGCAAGAAGGGGGGGTGCCCACGGGGCGGGCTGGTCTTCACAGAGAGGAGAGAGAAGGTGGAGGGAGACACGGAGACACGGGACCCCGCCCGGACCCACCCCAACCACCTGGGATGTCTCGGCTTAAAAACTTCAAAACAAATAAAGGAAAGATGACATAACGCGTGCACTGGGTTTAAAAGATAGAGGAGATGGTAAAACACGGTTTCATCCGCACCGAGGCCCCTTCCTTCCTTCGGCAGCCTGTCTCTCTTTCCAGAGATATCCGCTGTGGAAAAGAACAGACACTCCATTGTCGCTTCCTGGTGTTCACCGTGATAACTTTCAATAATGCAGACGCTGCTGGAATCATAGGTCTTAACGTCTTGGCTTATTGACTCTGGACCATATCTTTCTATGAAATGAGCACAACGCCTTCCTCCACTGCCGAGGTTTGGTTAGTTCGACTCTATTTTTAAAGTACATACCAGTATTTCGGTTTTCCAGGTGTAACATTTACAATTCGTTCCAAAATGTGGATTAAGTCTCCTGTGCTTTGCCTGCAGGTTGTTTCTAAACCCTATCCATAAACAGCGTCGCGAGGGTTTTGTACAGATTTTTCAAGGCAGAACGCGATCGCACGACTGGACCCACTGAGGGAAAGGTCATTGCCAATCAGACTTTGCTGACTGACACATAATTTCCTGTGCCAGCATCACGGGGGTCTTAGGTTTGGCTGGGTGTTTCCCCTCAGCCTTTTTTATTTTTTTACCTTGGTAACTCTTAGTTGCCAATTTTTGTATTTCGATTTATTCTCACCTTCCTCGGATCCATTTTATGTCTTGGTATAAACATTACTGATAAATTCTTTAAGCTGGCATTAACATTTCTGAGTTCATGCCCTTCTCACCCGAGTGACTCCATCCTGCAGCCAAACTAAATTCAAATTATTTTCTCCTCAGATTTTAAGGATTATTTGATTTTGAACCCGACCATCTGGGGATATGATGCGAAATCCAGGCAGTAGGATACTCTCGCCTCTGGAGGGAAGTTGGGGTCTTCCCTTCTCTTCGGCAGGGTGAAGATAGTCTCTTTCTCCTGGGAGTTATGACATCTCACCAGGATGTACCTAGAACTGCTTTTTCATTATGGTTTCTGAGGGTTGAGAGGCTTAAAAACCTCATCATTTCTGCAGCCTGGGCGAATGTTCTCCTATTTTTGAAAAGTACATCATCACAGCCCCTATACCTTCTCTGTCTTTCTGGAACCCTTCTTAGGTGATGGATCCACTGTACCTATTCCTGATTTCTCTAGAATCTTTCCCTTACATTTTCAAGCACTTTCTTGCCCTCTGATTTTTCCTTTCTCATAGAAGCACTTTCTTTCTTATCTCAGGAAAGGTGATACCACGCCGACTGTCAACAAGGTTGCTAACTGAGATTTGCTGCTGTTGTTCTTATCACAGACATGAGCTGTCTCGGGTTCTGTCTGTTCATTGTTCACAGGGTTGTTCTCACAAATGTCTGCCAGTCCCTGGTTGTCCCCTGATTTAGGAAAGAATCATCACACTGCCGGGGGGGGGCGCAGCTGGGGTACAGATCTGTCCACCAAAGGCCATGCCCTGAAGAGGACAACTGTCTGGAATGACACCTCTCGACTCTCCTTTTCTGGAACTTGTCTGGGCTCCACGGTCTCTCAGCCCCTTACACGTCTGAAAAGCTTACACACAGACAAATGGGGGAAACAGACCAAAGGGAGTAAACGAGCCATCCCAAAGTATCACAAATTGCATGTCTTATACTGAAGAATTCAAAATGAGACATTTTAAATACTGAAAATGAGGTTAGCAGTGCAGTGTTATGATTTATAAGAAATATACATTTGATCGTTCAGATGATGAAAAGACATTTTTCATGTATATTTGGTCTTCATCATAGTTCCTGGCTCACAGCTCCCAAAACCCTCGGCACTTCCTGAGCGATGAGAGCAACGGGACCATCTTCTATTAGAGGATCTGGTCTCTAGAACCGTAAAGGTGAAATGGGTGTCTTGTTGCTCATAAGGAGCCCCTTTCCACCACACCTGGGTTTATGTAATGAGGTGACCGTTGGAAAGCACCTAGAGACTGGGGGGCTGGTTGCCAGGGGAACCAACCATAAAGAGAGGCCTGGAACTTTCAGCGTCCCTTCCTCCCACCTCCAGAGAGAAGAGAAGGCCTGGACTGGATGTTGACTCAACTGCCAGTGGCCAGTTATTTAATCAGTCATGACCACGTAAGGAAGACACTGTAAAAACCCAAAAGGATGGGATTTGGAGAGCTTCCGGCCAGTGCACACCTGGCCTGCAGGGAGAGCAGGGAGAGGGGCACCTGGAGTGGGCGTGGAAGCTCCGCCCCTTCCCCATACCTGGCGCCGTGCACCTCTTCCATCCGCTCTTCCTGAGCTGTCGCCGTGCCTAATAAACCCCTGATCTAGTAAGTCACAGGCTTCCCTGAGCCCCGGGAGGCTCTCTAGCAAATTACTCAAACCCAAGGGGTGGGGGGGGGCTCTGGACATCTCTGCGTCACAGACAGAAGCCCAGGTGACGATCTGGGCTTGCCACGGACACCAAAGCAGAGGGCGGTCTGCCTGCAGGATGGAGCCCTCAGCCTATGAGACCCAATGCCCTCTCGGGGTGGATGGTGTCAGAAGGGCGCTAACAGGCAGGGCGCCCGGCTGGCACCTGGAGAAGTATGGGCTGTGTGGGGGAACCCGCCACACAGCCGTCGTCATTGGGTGCAGAATTATGGGAGGCTCTCCTAGCCTATACGGCCTGACTTAGGGAAAATGGACTTTGATTTCCTGAGTCACGGAAGTTGCCCATCCAAATGGCCTTTGGAAGAAACAGCAGATTCATGTGAATGAGAAAAAAGGAGCATCTTGGATAAAACCACTATCTTTACCTGCATTCTAGCCTGAATTAAGCCTGCAAAGAAAAAGAAAGAAAGAAAGAAAGAAAGAAAGAAAGAAAGAAAGAAAGAAAGAA
>NW_024426008.1:25955552-25974371 GCF_017311325.1 Ursus maritimus | reverse complement strand
GGGGGGGGGCGCAGCTGGGGTACAGATCTGTCCACCAAAGGCCATGCCCTGAAGAGGACAACTGTCTGGAATGACACCTCTCGACTCTCCTTTTCTGGAACTTGTCTGGGCTCCACGGTCTCTCAGCCCCTTACACGTCTGAAAAGCTTACACACAGACAAATGGGGGAAACAGACCAAAGGGAGTAAACGAGCCATCCCAAAGTATCACAAATTGCATGTCTTATACTGAAGAATTCAAAATGAGACATTTTAAATACTGAAAATGAGGTTAGCAGTGCAGTGTTATGATTTATAAGAAATATACATTTGATCGTTCAGATGATGAAAAGACATTTTTCATGTATATTTGGTCTTCATCATAGTTCCTGGCTCACAGCTCCCAAAACCCTCGGCACTTCCTGAGCGATGAGAGCAACGGGACCATCTTCTATTAGAGGATCTGGTCTCTAGAACCGTAAAGGTGAAATGGGTGTCTTGTTGCTCATAAGGAGCCCCTTTCCACCACACCTGGGTTTATGTAATGAGGTGACCGTTGGAAAGCACCTAGAGACTGGGGGGCTGGTTGCCAGGGGAACCAACCATAAAGAGAGGCCTGGAACTTTCAGCGTCCCTTCCTCCCACCTCCAGAGAGAAGAGAAGGCCTGGACTGGATGTTGACTCAACTGCCAGTGGCCAGTTATTTAATCAGTCATGACCACGTAAGGAAGACACTGTAAAAACCCAAAAGGATGGGATTTGGAGAGCTTCCGGCCAGTGCACACCTGGCCTGCAGGGAGAGCAGGGAGAGGGGCACCTGGAGTGGGCGTGGAAGCTCCGCCCCTTCCCCATACCTGGCGCCGTGCACCTCTTCCATCCGCTCTTCCTGAGCTGTCGCCGTGCCTAATAAACCCCTGATCTAGTAAGTCACAGGCTTCCCTGAGCCCCGGGAGGCTCTCTAGCAAATTACTCAAACCCAAGGGGTGGGGGGGGGCTCTGGACATCTCTGCGTCACAGACAGAAGCCCAGGTGACGATCTGGGCTTGCCACGGACACCAAAGCAGAGGGCGGTCTGCCTGCAGGATGGAGCCCTCAGCCTATGAGACCCAATGCCCTCTCGGGGTGGATGGTGTCAGAAGGGCGCTAACAGGCAGGGCGCCCGGCTGGCACCTGGAGAAGTATGGGCTGTGTGGGGGAACCCGCCACACAGCCGTCGTCATTGGGTGCAGAATTATGGGAGGCTCTCCTAGCCTATACGGCCTGACTTAGGGAAAATGGACTTTGATTTCCTGAGTCACGGAAGTTGCCCATCCAAATGGCCTTTGGAAGAAACAGCAGATTCATGTGAATGAGAAAAAAGGAGCATCTTGGATAAAACCACTATCTTTACCTGCATTCTAGCCTGAATTAAGCCTGCAAAGAAAAAGAAAGAAAGAAAGAAAGAAAGAAAGAAAGAAAGAAAGAAAGAAAGAAAGAAAAGAAAAGAAAGAAAAGAAAACCCAAATTGTTCAAACCAGACAAAAATCCTAGATGAGAAGAATTCAGCTCACGAAGTGTGAGCGTTTGGAAGAGCCTCCAGTGTGTGTGCTCTCCGGCCACAAATCCTCACCGACGGTCTGAGATCGAAGGCACGCATATCTCCTGAAGATGACACAGGTGGTCACTGCTCCATTCTTGCCTTGGTTTTCCACGATGCCTTCTCCCCAAATGCATTTGTCCTTATTATAATATTTAAATTTCGTTGGTAAACAAATTCCATATAAATCCTCTAGACAAGAGAGTGTCCTTTTAAATATTTCTAGAATCTCAATCTAATTAAACATTCATTTCATGTACCTTCTTTGCTGACCCTAAAAAAATGACAGCTTTGTTAGTGGGAATACTTGTCAGACCATAAAGAGTTAAACATCTATGGCTTATCCCTCCCCAAAGAAGCGTACTCCTTTTTCAGGAACCTTGCTTCGTGGTGTCCTGGAAACACCCTGTCCTGCAATGTAAGGACAGGTGTTGAAGCAGATGACACATCTGCACCCAGATAATGGAGCCACCATCCCCGGGGGATGTCAGGGGGCGGGGGGTCCTCAGGTAGTCTTGCAAGACTCACGATATCTGCAACAATGGAGCAAATGGAGAGACGTGGAGACGTGGCCTGGATTGGAAGGGTTAGAATACATTATTCTTTAAGGCTTCCATTATTGAGAGGCAAATAATATCCCACAGCTTCGGCACAGAAGGAAGGTCCACTCATGTTCGTCCGGTGCTATCCGCTGACCGCCATGCTCAGGAACGCCATGGAGCCAAGTAGCATGCATTCCGTGACGCTTTCACCCCACCAAGAGCCTGACTGTATTGGGGGCATTTTCCACTTGACTCCTTTTCTTTCCACACAGGTATGGGAAATGAAAAGGCAAAGCATGTGACTAAAAATACTATCATCACCCTGGTCAGAGGATCAGTTGCCAGGGTGGACCCTCCATGCCCAGTGCAGCAAGCTAACCCTGAGGGGAGCGGACGCCAAAGGAAGCAGGGGGAGAAGGCAGCAGGAGCATAGCAACTCTGCGGACCAGGAGCAAGACCAGGCGTGAAGGCTCAGTGTGCCGCCGCGTGCGGCCCCAAGCCTGCCTTTGCCGTCAGCCTATTGAAACGGGGCTCTGCATGTGTGTACGTTGTTAGTGGGCTTCTAGGTGGAGCCAAAGAAAAGTTGACAAAATTGGCAAGTGGCTACCAAAGTCTCCCTCAAACAGTCATGAACTCTGTTACTCAGGCTTTTGGGATCCTAGCTAAGAATCATTGCCAAATCCAAGGTCATGAAGCTTTACCCCTATGTTTTCTTCTAAGAGTTTTATGATTTTAGTTCTTCTATTTAGGCCATTGATCCATTTTGAGTTAATTCTTGTATACGGTGTGAGGAAGGGCTCAAATCAACTTCATTTCCCGGTGGATATCCAGTTGTCCCAGCACCGTTTGATAAAGGGACAATTCTTCCTCCAAAGAATGATCTTAATCCTCCCGGTCCAAAATCAATTGGCTGTAAATCGGAAGGTTTATTTCTGGATTCCCTACTGCATTCCATTCGGCTACATGGCTGTTCTTACGCCAGCACCATACTGTTTTGTCTACTATAGCTTTGCAGTAAGTTAAAATCTGCAGGTGTGGGGCGCCTGGGGGGCTCCGTCGGTTGAGCATCTGTCATCAGCTCAGGTCGTGATCTCATGGTCCTGGGATCGAGCCCCACATCGGACTCCTTGCTCAGCAGGGAGCCTGCTTCTCCCTCTGCCTCTGTCTGCCGCTCTGCCTACCTGTGCTCTCTCTCTGTCAGATAAATAAATAAAATATTAAAAAATAAAATAAAATAACAAAATCTATAGGTGTGAGGCCTCCAGCTTCACTGTTCTTTTTCAAGATTGTTTTGGCTATTTGGGGCCCCTTGGAATGTCAGACAAATAAGTAAATTGGATTTTGTCAAAATTAGAAAATTTGTGCAACCAAGAACACATTATCAAGAAAGTCCAAAGAGAATACACACAACGAGGGGGAAATATACCCTATATTCTGGTAAGAATCTAACATAAAGATTGTATAGACGACGCAGACAACTGAGTACCAACAAGAAAAACAAACCGACTAAACAATGGACAAAGGGCTCGTATAAACATTTCTCCAAAGAAGATATACACGTGGCCAAGAAGCACATGAAAAGATGGCCAGCATCGTTCGTCACCAGGGAAACACAGGTCAAAACCACAGGCAGGCACCACTTCACACCCAGCAGGATGAAGACTCCGCAAAATCAAAACCAAAGACCGAAACACCGTCAGAAAAGAACAAGTGCTGGAGACGTGGAAAGATTAAACACAGAATTCCCATCTGACGCAGCAATCCGCTTCCGGGTGTATACCCCAAAGAACCGATATATAATTGATGTACAGATGGATAACTAAAATAACTGAAAAGATATTTGCACACCCACGTTCACAGCAGCTCTGATCCCGACAGCCGACAGGTGGAAACAACGCAGGTCCACTGATAGATGAGTCTGTAAACAAAATATGATATACACGTGTAATGGAACATTACTCAGCCTTAACGGGGACGGAAACCCTGACACCTGTCACAGCACGGATGACCCTTGAGGACAGTACGCTAAGTGGAGTAAGCCAGTCACAGAAGGACAAATACCACATGATCCCACTTACACGAGGTCCCTAGAGCAGGCAAATTCGTAGAGACAGAAAGCAGCACAGCGTGTGTGCCAGGGCTGGGCGGGGAGGCGGGATGGAGAGCTCGTGTTTGATGGGGACGGAGTTTCAGTTTGGGGACGTGCAGCGTTCCATAGATGGATGGCGGTACAACAGTGCGACTGTAATTAACACCCCTGAACTGTACACTTGAAAATGAGGGAAACGGGGGGTTTTACGTCAACTATATTTCAGCACAATAAAAATCGGTGATTGCAAGCGGAAACATTTTTAGCAACAACAGAACCATGCCTTAAAGACCACAGTCACAACACGAGCACAAGTAACAGCACCGGGAGGGCAGACGGCCCCTCTCCGTTCTCATCCATGTCCTGTGGCAAAAGCATTAAGGGTCTAATCTGATCTGGCAAAACCAAACAAAAGTCTAATTTCCCAAGAAGACCAATTAACATTTGCTCTTACGTCCTGGGCCTGATTTTGTATTGCATCAAAGGTAACGTTAAGCACCGCTATTTGAAACCAACCTGGTGGAGGCTGTGCTGTCAACATGGCAGCCGCTGCCCAAGGGAGCTGAGGCCAGACTCCAGGGAGAAACCGTGCGCTGGATTGTGGACACTTAGGATAAAAAAGAATGCTACATACCTCGTCCGTAACTGTGATATCAGTGATAAGTTAGAATGATGCTATTTCACATACATTGGGCACATTATTTTAATTAATTTCACCTGTGCCTTACTTTTTAAAATGTGGTTACTTTAGAAAACGCAAAGTTACAGACATGGCTCACGTGCTGTATTTGCTGGTGTGCAATGCTCCTGAGCAAATCCCTACCCTTCTTTCTTTGGCAAAGTTTAACAGCATGTTATAACTAATCCAATCCGTTACAGAAATGAACTAAAAAATGTGATTTTTTAGAAAATTCTTAGACTCCTCTTCTAATTAATAGTGAAAGGCAAAAAGCCACAAGCCATCAGAAAAATACTCATTTTCCTGCTGCGGCAAAATATATAAATAATATGCCAAGATGCATGGTGACAAACTAAAATGCATTCCCTCTCAGAATGCTATAGAAAGAGCAATAAAAAATAATGGACGAGGTGGGACGTGTCAGAGGAGACAGGTTTGCTACAGTTGAGCAAAAGTACGAAGCTCTTAAACACACTTCAGCGCATCTATTATTTGCTATAATGATTCTCTTCCAATAAGAAGATACTGTGGCACCTCCTTTCTTCTCTCAGTGTTGGCTGGCCCGTGTCTCCCTCCACTCCTCGTCTACTGTCGGTAGCACAAAGCCAGGGTTCCTGTTGGGTTCATTCACCAGGCACATCAACGCATCTGCCTCGACGCCGAGCGCATCAGAAACGCTGAGCACCTACCGGACGGTTACCTGCCGTTGGAGTGCTTTTCTGTGAGCCAACCAAGGAAAATCACGCGGAGAAGATTAATGAGTTCTTTAAAGAAACAAAATACAGTTGCGAAACATCTGCATAAGACTAACCACTCACAGGCTGGCGGTGCGAGGTGAAATAAAAATTTATAAACAGTGAGTTCTTACAGCAAAGAATTATAAGCCAAAAGTAGGCGGGGGCTCCTGGGTGTCGCGCATTCGGAGACTTTGTCTTAATTTTTCCCTTCACCTATTTCATCTACTCCCCTACCCTTCCCTCCTCTGGGCAGTTTGTTCTCTGCATTTATGAGGCTTGCTCTTTGTTCAATTGTTTTGTTTTTCAGATTCCACATAGGAGTGAAACCGTATGGTATTCGTCTCTCTCTGACTTATCTCACTTTGCATAAACTCATCTGTGTTGTCATAAATGGCAAGATCTCATTCTTTTCTGTGGTTAATATTCCATTGTGTGTGCACATATATATAATACGCCGTTATACACACACACACACACACACACACACACACACACACATACACTTTCTTCATCCATTCATCTATCCATGGACACTTGGGTTGCTTTCATATCTCGGCTATTATAAATAATGCTTCAATAAACATAGGAAGGCATGTATCTTTTTAAATTAGTGTTTTCATTTTCTTTGGGTAAATACCCAAAGAAATGGCTATTTGGATCATATGGTAAGTTTTTTTTAAAGATCTTATTTATTTATTTGAGAGAGAGAGAGAGAAAACACAAGCAGGGGGAGCAGAAGAGGGAGAAGCAGGCTCCCTGCTCAGGGGGAGCCCGATGCAGGGCTCGATCCCAGGACCCCGGGATCATGACCTGAGCTGAAGGCAGACGCTTCACCGACTGAGCCAGCCAGGCGGCCCATATGGTAACTCTTTGAGGAGGCTCCATCCTGTTTCGCACAGCGGCTGCACCAGCTTGTGTTCCCACCAACAGAGCACGACGGCTTCTTTTTCTCCACATTCTCACCCACACTTGCTATTTCTTGTCTTTTCGAGTCTAGCCATTGTGACAGGTGTGTGGTGGTACCTCCCTGAGGTTTGATCTGCATGTCCCTGATGACGAGGGATGCTGAGAATGTTTCTCTGGGTCTGTTGGCCATCTGCATGTCTTCTCTGGTAAAACGTCTATTCGGGTCTCCTGCCCATTTTTAATCAGATTATTTGGGGGTTTTTTGGTGTTGACTTATATAAGTTCTTTACATATTTTGAATATTAACCCCTTATTGGATATATCATTTGCAAGTATCTTCTCCCATTCACCAGGCTCCTTTTTATTTTGTGGATGGTTTCCTTTGCTGGGAAAAACCTTTTTATTTTGGTGTAGTCCCAATAGGTTATGTTTGTTTTTGTTTCCCTTGCCTGAGAAGACATGTCCATAAATATGGTGCTAAGGCCAATGTCCAAGAGATTACCGCTTGTGTTTTCTTTTAGGAGTTTTATGGTGTCAGGTCTCACATTTAGGTCTTTTATCTCTTTGAGTTTGCTCTTGTACGTGGTAGAAGAAAGTGGTCCAGTTTCATTCTTTTCCACGTACCTATCTCCAACTGGTGTTTTTTAAAATAAAGTAGGTATTTTTAATTTATAAAAGGTAAGAATATATATATTATATATAAGGCAAGTGTTTTTAATAAATAAAAATATATAAATAATATATAATAATACGGAATATACAAAAACAAAACCTTTAAGATGTAGCAAATTCTTTGACATACTTCATAAGGAGATAAGAATCAACCACAAAAGCACTGTGCCTGCAGGATGGCTTCCTAATTAATTACCTTGTAGCTCAGTCTATAGAAGTGTCGCAGAGCCAAAGGCAAGTCATGCATTTATCTTTTATACAGAAAGCAACTGTTCTAAATTCATTGCCATTTTCTGTATGGCAGATGGCTTTGAGTGTGTGCCATATAGCAGATATTTTACAGAATTAAGCATACTTCCTCTATCTCTCCAATATAAAGATGAAATTGTAAACATGAGAGAGAGAGACACAGTCCCTCCTTTGGGAAAACAACTGTCCTACAGAGAGAGCAGTTTGAAGACAGATGCATAAAAACCCTCCTAGGAGAGTCACGTAGACGTCACTGAGATGGTGACATTGGTCATTCCTGACTTTGCTCCCCCGGACAAGAGCAGCTAACATCTTGTCAAGAACAAGACACCACCGGCAGAGTCCTAGAACACGCAGGCTGCAGCATCCCCCGCCTGCACCCCAGAGCCCAAGACAGACTGGGTTATAGGAGAAGCCACGCCCTGACTGCATCGCCCCTTCCCCAGGCCAGCACAGCACCGCAAGGACGGGTCTCCCCGAGCCTCTGGTTCCTTCAAGGGGGAAAGAGAACCCAGGAGGAACAACCAGCCTGCTCCAGCACTGTGGGTCACTCTGTGGGAGCCCCTACTCTAATTCAGACCATGAGACCAGCAGGGGAATCTCTGGGGCTTACCGCTAGGAATCTGACGGTGAACAGAAAATCCGAACAGATCAATTACTAGTAAGGGGACTGAACCCATAATGGAAAATCTCCCGATGAAGGAAAGCCCAGAGCGGACGGCTTCACTAGTGAATCTAAAGGAGAGCTGACACCCGTCCTTCTCAAACTCTTCCAACAAAATCAAAGGGAGGAACCCTCAAACTCATTCTGTGAGGCCAGCATTATCCTGATCCCAAAACCAGAAAAGGACGCTGCTAGAAAAGTAAATGACAGGCCAATATCCCTGATGAGTTTAGATGCAGAAATTCTCAAGAAGGGGCGCCTGGGGGGCGCAGTCGTTAGGCGTCTGCCTTCGGCTCAGGGCGTGATCCCGGCGTTCTGGGATCGAGCCCCACATCGGGCTCCTCTGCTGGGAGCCTGCTTCTTCCTCTCCCACTCCCCCTGCTTGTGTTCCCTCTCTTGCTGGCTGTCTATCTCTCTCAAATAAATAAATTAAAAAAAAAATTCTCAAGAAAATACTAGCGAACGGAATCAGGCAGCACGTCGTAAGGATCATTCACCTTAACTAAGTGGGATTTATCCCTGGGACACAAAGATGGTTCGACATCTGCAAATCGATCCACGTCATAGCTCACATTAACAGAATGAAAGAAAATAATCATAGGATCATCTCAATAGATGCAGGAAAAGCATTTGACAAAATTCAACATCCACACTCACGATACAAGCACTTAACAAGTTAGGCATAAAAGACACATATCTCAACATAATACAACCATATATGAGAAGCCCGCCACGAACATACCACTCAGTGGAGAAAGACTGAAAGCTTTCCCTCTAAGCTGAGGAACAAGACAAAGGTGTCCCACTGACGCCACTTGTACTCAGCATGGTGCTGGAAGTGGCAGCCAGACCAATCAGGCAAGAAAAGAAACAAAAGGCATTAGAATCGGAAAGGAAGAAGTAAAATTGTCTCTTCTTTGAAGATAACATGATTTTATATAGAGAAAATCCTAATGACTGCCAACACACTGTTAGAGCTAATCAATGAATTTCACAAAGTTGCAGGATATGAAACTAACAAAAATCAGTAGCATTTCTATACGCTATCAACAAATTTTAAAAAAGGAATCGTCGTTGCAGCGTTATTTACAAGAGCCAAGACACAGAAACAACCCAAGCATCCACTGCTGAATGCGTGCGTGAAGAAGCCGTGTGTATTCACTCATACGATGGAATGTGATGCACGCAGTAAAAAATCAAGGACCTCTTACCATTTGCAATAACATGGATGGACACTGAAGGCATGATTCTCAGTGAGACAAATCAAAGACAGATATTATCTGATTCCACTTATATGTGAAATAGAAAACACACAAACAAAAACCCATTTCAAACTCATTGAAAAAGAGATCGGACATGGGTTGCCAGAGCACAGGGTAGGAAAGGAAAATTGGAGGAAGGTGGTCAAAACAAAGAAACTTCTAGGTTGCAAGATGCATGAGTCACGGGGCTGCAATGTGCAGCAGGCTGACTAGGGCCCACCCTGTCCTGGGGTCCCAGGAACGCTCATAAGGGTATAAATCCGGAGTTCTCATCCCAAGGGGAAGATTTTTTTTTTTCCCTAAAAATTTTTTTCTTTCTTTTCTTTTTACTATATTTATATGAGGAAATGGATATTAGATGAAGCTGTTGGGGTGCTCATGTCACAAGGTACATACATCAAACCACCATGCTGCGTGCCTTAAACATACAGTGACGTATGTCAAATATCTCTTGATACAACTGGGAAAACAATGCTTCTACTATTATATGACTCTTTTTTTTTTGAGATTTTATTTATTGGAGAGAGAGAGAGAGACACACAGTGAGAGAGGGAACACCAGCAGGGGGAGTGGGAGAGGGAGAAGCAGGCTTCCTGCTGAGCAGGGAGCCCCACACAGGGCTCGATCCCGACTGAGCTACCCACGCGCCCCCTACTATATGACTTTGTCAGTAGCGATGCAAATGTTCCCTAAACGGCTCTCCTATTTGCACAACTAAAAACTTGCAAATCAAACTTTTTTTCTATCATTTTAAAGGTCTTCCAGATGAAGGACCTCCATGGGTGTGGATGCATTTGATAAAAATGCATGGATGCAATATCCATCAGTCCCATTTCGAGAATGTGTCATGGATGTCAGAGGGGAACAGAGGCAGAGAAGGGATCCCTGGAAAGTTGCCACTTGAGCAAAGATTTGCCTGAGGCAATGGTGTGAAGTCTGGATACCTGGGAAAGAGCTCCCCAGCAGAGATGGCATCAGGTGCAAGCACAGAGACCAGCAAGACCTGTTTTAGGGCCACGTAGGATTCCAGAAGGCAGGGAGGGAGAGAGAGGGAAAGGTCGATGAGGTCAGCAAGTAATGGGCAGCGATTGTGTTGAGATAGCTTTAACCGTGAGAAGGATGGTGGCCACTGAGGGTTTTTGGGAGAGGAGGGACGGTCTGACTCCTGCTGTGGGGGCTCCTTGAGGACGCAGAGGGCCAGGGTAGAAGGAGGAGACAGTCAGGAGGTCCCGGCCTGGACCAGGGTGGTGGTAGGGGAGGTGGTCAGTGCCATCCCCACTAAGCTCACCCTCTGGGTCCATGACTACAGAAGCCAACCCTACGCCAGCAACACCTGACGGCATAAACACAGCCAGGGCTCTGCCCTAAACTGCAGGCTTATAAGCCCTCTTCCTACCAGACCTCTCCGCTTGGATGCCTTGGAGACATCCCCAAATAGCCCGTGCACGACGGAGCTGCCTGTAGCCCGTCAATAGCTCCCCTCGCAACTTTGTCTTGGTCGATGGCAACCTCCCTTCCAGTTGTCCAGGCCTGAACCCTCAGAGCCCTCCTGAACCCCTCTTGATCTCTTGCACCTCATGCCCAGTCCATCAGCAGAGCGTGCCAGAGATCTCTCCCAAACACGGCCAGACCTCACCACGATCGCCCTTCCCATTGTTCCCACCTGCTTCCCGTGGCCCACAGCTGGGTCACTGCAGCCACCTCCCAAGCAGAAAGTGTGCTTCAGCCTCAAGCTACTCTCATCAGCTTCCCAGAGGTACCAGACCTCGTCACCCCTGTACCTTCCACTGGCCGCCCTGTCTCAAAGAGGAGCGGCTGAAGGGCTCACCCCCCACCCTCACCCTCACCTCCTCCTGCGTTTCCCCAGCTCACTCCAGCCACATGTCTCCTCTTGCCCCTCGGACAACAGCTGGCATGCTCCTGCCCCAGGGCCTTTGCACTCGCAGTTCCCTCTCCATGGACCACTCTCTTCCCCCGCTCTTCTTCTGCAGACCTATGTTCAAATATGAAGACTCCCCCTGCCCACCCTGTCTCACTGCATGACCTCGGCCCCGACAGTCTATAACCCCTTCCTGCCTTATTTTCCCCTATAGCATGTATTCCTTTCTGATATACTATGTAATTTACTTTTTTAAAATCTGTGTTTACTCCACTATCCCCTACGCTCCACGAGAGCTTGTTATCTGTTCATTCACTCTGTCTCCCCGGTGCTTGAACACCGCCTGGCCCACAGGAGGCATTCCGTGTGAATCTGCTTGGAGTGTGAATGAACCTGTTTTACTTGTAATGAACAGATGGGGAAGGCCAGGCTCAGCAAGGCGGCTCAGTCACAAGCCACGTGAACAGAGATCTGGGGGGGCCCTGTCTAGGCGGCCATGCACCTGCAGTCCTTGTGGGCACCTTGTGGGCTGAACGGCATCTCAGACGTGGCTTCCAGGCTGTAGGAACAGAGAAGCGTGAGGCCAGCCACCGTGTCAACAACAGGGCCAGGCTCTGCTCACGCTGCACCGTCCCCAGGCCTCTGCTGTGGGAAGCCACCCACAAGGCAGACCACGACCGTGTGTGGGCCCCGCGTGGGGGAGCCCTGCGGCACTTGAAGCTCCCTATCTAGAGGCCTCCAAATATCAAACCTGGGCGCCAGGACTGCAGAGGCCACAGGAGGGAAGCGGTGTAAGGTGAGGCTGGGCCGGGAGGCACGGTCATGACCACGTGCGTTTCAGACTACAGCACACAGCCACTGAAGGGGGCCGGCTCCAACGGAGAAAGCGGACAAGAAGTCTGTTACAATAAATCGGGCCCAAGCCCAGGCAGCTTAGACTAGAAAGGCAGCAGGGAAGGTACAGTGACATTAACAGGAATCGGTGGTGGTTGGCTGGGGAAGGAGCTCAGATGGGGAGCGAAGGGAAGTGTCAAGAGCACTGGTAAGGTTTCCAAGTGGCAGAACTGGAGAGACGGGATCAGATCCCACCTGAGAGCATGCTGGGCAAAGGACAGGTTGTAGGGGGAGGTCATGAGTTCTGGGTTTGGGCCCATCGAGGCTCACAGCGCGTGGGCAGGTGGATAACGGGTCCAGTGCCCGCTGTGGCGCTGGGACCATGGTGTGCAGCTGGGAGGCACGATGTTGTAGGAATTGAAGCCCAGCGTAGACATGTGAGACCCACGAGAAAACAGCCAAGGACTCCGGGACTGAACGTGGGGGGAGGCAGCGGGTCTGCAAAGCCTCACCAGGAGCATGGGGGGATGGGAGCAGCTGCACGGAAGGGCCGTGTCGTGGAAGCCAAGGAGAGCAGAGCCTTCAAAGAAGAGGGCGCTGCAGTGTGAACTGGAAGTACGAACTGGGAAGTGAAGAGAGTCCCTGGTGAGCCCAGCAAGAGTGGTTCAGATGGAGCAGAAGGTGCCGCCCAGGAACGTTTCCTGAGACCCTGGCCATGAAACCGGGGGACGCTTGCAAATTGGTGGCCAACTAGTATCCAGTTTGGTTTTTTTTAATTAATTTAAGGACACCTAGACACAAACATGTATGAACACCAGTGGGAAGGTAACAACTGAAGAGACTAGCAGGATGAAGTGTCGGTTCTGGGACAGCAGTAAAGTAAGCGCACTGAGCAAGTGGGCTGCAAGGACAGGACGCTGTGGCCGGACGCCCCACATCCCTCAGGAGGGGGGAGAGCTCCCGGGACTGACCAGATTCCCCTGCAACTGTCACCATTAGATGGACCTCCAGAGGAGAGGAGGGAAAGACAGAGGTCTCCTGGGTGACATGTGAACACACCGTGAGGACAAAAGCTGAAGGTGGGGCCAACGCTCTTGGTGAGCGAAGAAGAGCATCAGCGGTCAGAAGCTGATGGGATGAGCAAAGGCAAGGGCGTGGAGTCAGGAGCTGTGAGCCACTGACCGATACTTATTTGCATCTGTTCTACAGTTACCAAGCAGGTCAGCAAAACGTGCCATAGGAGTCTGTGGCTACCATCGTGTCTGGAATCCAATGACAGGTGACATTGGGCCGTCCTCAGCACTACCTGTCCTCCACAGGCTTCCAGTCAAGGCCCCCAGAATCCTTACAGAGATGAAGAGACGAGAGCGACAAAAATGTCAAGTAGGGGATATTCTTACAGATACAAAACAGCATGAATTCAGTGACAGAGGCGGGACTGCCCGTGGGGAGATGAGCTCAGTCAAGGAACAGAAGGAAAGAGTTGGCAAAAGAAGGAACACGGGCTTAACCAGAATCAAAACAGGGAGTCCCTGCAGGCCCGGCTCAAGAGCAAGATATAAAGAAAAGAAAATCAATCTTTTCAGATTAATTGGAGAGTGAGTATACCAGGTGAGCTAGAAAGGGCCGATGCCAGAGGCCGGGAGGGCACCTGGAAGCAAGCTGCAACGTCAGAGCACGGGCTTCAGGCCAGGCTGCCCCGGAGAAGAACAAATCTGACCGGCGAGAGAGCAGAATCCTGACCCTCCAGCAGGTGCAGAGAGGTCTGGACAAGCCACATCTTGAAAACACCTCTGAGTGTACACTGCAGCGTACGCTTCAATTCCTACAACATCGGGCATTCCTGGCCCCAATGTTCTGGTCCCCAGTGTGGACCCCGAGTCTCCAGGTGCGCGAAGGAACAGAGGTCGACGCGCAGCCAGGTAGTGGCAGAACCCGCATTTCAGCCGCGTCACAGCAAACCCAGAAGGCAGCCCAGCCAATCCAAATCGGCAACAACGGAACCAGGAGCTCACGATGCTCGGATGGCGAGGAAGGAAGTTTTTACAGGAACATATAATACTGCCAAGCCACTTCCAGAATGGTCTCATATTTACTTTAAAAATGCGACATGCATCCAGCTAATCACGGATGGCCGGGTATGTTCTCTGACTCAATCGCCAGAAATAATTCCTTGCCAAGAGCAGATCTGATGGGGAGCTGATGGAAGAGGAGGGTAGGTACCGACATAGTTAGCATGCATGCTGGGCGGTCGATAGTAAGGAACCAGCGTTATCACTGGGTGTGAATCCAGCAGCATCTAGTCAAAGAGGGGTAGATATCAAGTGATCGCTAATGAGTGAGAAAGACAGGAAGATAAACGGGTGTGTAGTATCCCCAGTGTCAGGGGGCTATTCCACAGACAGCTTTCTGTCAATGTCAGGGGATATCTCAGAGCTGGGGGCAGAGAGAGAGCCCACTGACCTTACGCACGCATGTGTGCCGGCAGGTGGGGGTGATAGCTGGGCCAGCACGGTGAGGAAGACACGGCCAAGTTCGTACAGAAAGGAAAATGCCATGGAGCTGGATTTTCGCTGTGGTAGAGCTGGGTGAGCTGCTGGCTTTGCTCTGGAGGCAGAGACTTGGATACTGGTCATTTCCCCCCTTGCCCAGTATCAGCTGAAGACAAATTCCACGTTGAAAGTCACAGATGTGCTCCAATAAGACAATCGGAGGGTGAAGATGACCTAGGGAGGGAAGTGTCCCCCTCCAAGGGCTCCTCTCTCTCAGCTCTCATGAGCACATGGACCCTTCTAGAGTCCAGCTTCAGAAGTAAAGGGAGGCGAGGCGGGGGTGTCCTAAAGGACAGTCTCTGTATCAGCTTACTTTAGAAAACAAATCACTTTCCAGACATTACTTAGCTTTAGAACAACACTGCACAAACTCCTTTCATACAAGATGCTGCTCTCTTTAAACCTCCTATCCTGATTTTGAGACAGCCAGCCATGTGACAGAAACCCGGCCCCTCCATCACTCACTGATCACCCATCACCGAGGCCATCCAGGGGCCGGGTGAAGAAACTGACATCTTTTCATTAAGGTCCCTCATTTCTGGGCTTCGAGAAGTCAGTATTCATGGGTCAGTCGACTATAAAGCGTTGCATTTCACCAACCTTTATTGCACGGTGTTAAAATGGATAGAAACATTGAAAATACATACACACACCAGCAAAGGATACTTTGAAAAGATCCGTGAAGCATATTCAATCGTGCAGTAAATATGTGCTCACTCGCTGTTGATTGATTTTACAATGGATTTGCTGTTACCTGCCCAGTAAAGGAATTTAAATATGAAAATTGAATGATCTCCAATGGGACATGGGGTCTCAGTTGCTGACGTCTGCCATCAGGGATTGGACAGAAGCAAACAGTACTTGTGCAAAATGGTGACCCCCAGCACGATGTTGGCTTCCTTTGTTTCTGCTACGACAGATCCCTAGGCTGCAAGTGGGTTGAATCCTCAAGTCTGTCTACTGGTTAATTTTCAAAGAACCGGGCATTTGGCTCAAGGTATCTGGCCCAACCAGTTATTTGACCCAATCCTCCTGTTTTACTGAAGCAAAAATAGATGTCAAGATCGCACAACTAGTGAATGGTAGGGAAGGGTAAGACACAGGTCTTACAGCAATTTGAGATTATCTGTATATTTATTTTTGATGGTGTTTAATTGGTTCAATTGAATGGTTTAATGGCTGCTAACCTTTCAGCTTTTAAATTGCTTTGTCAAAAAGTTAACATTTCACAGCCATGCTAGCCAATACAATACCCACTAGCCACATGGGCCACTGACCTCTTAAAATACAGCTAATCCAAATTGGATGTTCCATACGTGTAAGACTTAGCATGAAAAAAAAAAAACTTGTAAAATATCTTATCAGTATTTTGTATCAATCACATCTTTAAAATGTCATTTTGGATAGACTGGGCTAAAGAAAATATATTATTAAAATTAATCACACCTGTTTATTTTTACTTTTCTAATGTGAGTCTTTGGAGATTTTAATTTATGCACGTGGCTCACACACTTAATTTATATTGAACAGTACTGATTTACAGGAAAACAATTTAACTGCATTAAGGACAGAGGTATAAGGCATCTTTCCTGAATTTGCAAATGGTGAGAGCAAAACAAGAGAGGTTGGGAGAGCACCTGCTCTGAGCACTTTAAAGAGTCCTTACCTGGTGAAGGCAGAGAAATCTGCAAGACTCATAATAAAATAAAACGTAAAGCCTGACTTGAAGTCAAACAACTTCAGGTTAATGTTCAATTGTACCTGCATGTGTAAATTTAACTCGTAAAGCAACATTAGTAACCGTGACTGTACGACAACCATCACCTTCCCTTTTGATGAAGAGCAAGTATTTTCCTAAAAAAATCATAACCAAAAACAATGTCCTAGAAATCAGTTGTGTCTTTAAAGAGACATCTGCTCATGGTAAGTAGCCATACTAGATAGATAGATAGATAGATAGATAGATAGATAGATAGATAGATAGACAGACCGACCGACCCACCTTAGAGGTGAGAATGGGACACAGTGGTTAGCTGAATTGAAAGTTACAGGTCAGCGCTGAGCCCTTTCTAACTTAAGACAGTTTGCAGGCAACCTCCTCACCCCAGAAAAACAAATGCTCCTCTTTATAACAAAGAAATTTTTTAGTGCAAAAATTCACTGCATTTATCTTGGGAGGAAAAGGACAACTCTGTCCAAATCAATAGGTTAATTACATATCAACTATGGCCACAAAATTAGAAGAACAAACGTGTTTACTGTCACAGATGCGCTCTCTTTTTGACAAAGAACGCTTGTGATTTCTCAGAGGTTTAGATTGTTCAGTAAGATGGGCAGGTGCGCCAGCGGAGGCAGCGTTCACCGATTGCTGAGAACGCCCGATTGCCAGACATAAGCGCAAAGGCACTCCCACAACTTCGAATTCAATTTGGGTGTTTTCTGAGTCTCTCCTTAGGAACAACTATTAAAGCTGTAACAAGAAAAGATTCCGGAGGTTTCTGCAATAACTGTGCACGTGTAATTGCCGTCTGCAAAAGAAGCTCTGGAGGAAGCAGCGATTCTAGGCGCTGGGAGACAGTCACCTCTCCCAGCTCCCTTCCCTGTGCTCACCGGGGACGATGCCCTTTACCAAACTAACGGGCCCTCTGTTAAAGAGGATGAAAATGTTTCCCTGCCTTGCCCCTCCTGTTTCTGTAAGATGAACTACGGGTCTTCCAATGCCTCAGCCCATAGGAATGCTGGACTCCTGCATTTCCACAGACAGAACCCTTGACAATTTGCAATTTCAGGCAACGACCCTCCAAAAAATAGTATTATTCCCCCACAAACTTGTTAAATTTATTCTAATTTTACCCTCCCCTTTTCTCTCCCTCCCACTCCACCTCTTCAAATCCAAATGCCACTGGAAAAGAAGCGCATTTGGACTGATCTGGAATGTAAAACGCTCCAGCTTTTTATTGTTACCTAGAAAATCTTCCTTAAAGAGAATATTTTATAGGTTTTTAGTTCAAAGCAGGAAAGGTCTCCTATGCTAAGACTAGCTTCTCGCTTGGAAGGGGGCCGTTCCAAAGTTAATAAGGGCAGCGATGTAGAATGACTCCCCCAGGACGGGAAGCTGTGTCACTGCACAGCTGGAAGGACTGAAGCCCACCACGACGCTGTATTTCACCGGCCCACGGAGGGAGCCGGGGACGCACAGACCTTGCAGTTGAAAAGTCTCCCAAACCCCCAAGAACAGGAACTGGTTTTAAAGGAGAAAACCAGCATTTTTCCAGCCGGACGGCTGGCGGACAGAGAACTCAGGGCTAGAAGCCAGCAGTCCTTTGCAGGGAGCCCGGGAGCCGACAGGAGTCATTGTCATCTTGGAGAAGCCACATTCTTACAACTACAGAAGGGGTTCGGTGCCTCTCCTACACCTGCCCTTCCGCCAGGGAGACGGGGGGACACATGTAGCGACCATGAGACACATTCTTTAAAAGGAGAATGAAAATGCATAGCCGAGTCTCAGCCAAGCCCGGCAAGGGCTGCGGCGTGGTCGGAAAACATGCTGAGCAAACCCGAGCGTCAGCGTGCTCTGCATTTGCTCACCTCGAACCACATCTTTGAGGACTTCCGCAAACCCGCTCAATCAACTTCCACAATAGAAACACCTGCACCACGGGATTTCCTAAAACACTAACTCCTGTTTTGGAAGGAATCCCAAGTAAGTGTAAGGTACAGATTCTCTGTTTTAGAGAACACGTTATAGACACGGAGACCAAGATGCACACCCTCCCTGACAAGGATACAGAAACGCAGCTTTTCCCGCTGGCCAACTCCGGGATCCGGATTGCTGGCTCGCCCTCCCAGATGGCGGCAATCCCTTCGCAGGGGCTGGCGAGCAAGGATGCCCAGGCCGTCGGGGCCCCAATGCGGACGCGCCGAAGCCACAGCAAAGGAGGGGGGATCGTTACCTGAGGAGCCGCACAACTCTGCGCGGAGCTGCTCCCGAGCTCGAGCTCGCCTCGCATAGGACAGGGCGGCGCAGGCTGTGCCGCGGCGGGCTCCTCCCGAGGCAGGCGGGGCGCGCGCTCCCTCGCGCCGCCGCCGTGACGCTGCTGTCAGCTGCTCCCTCGCGGTGCGCCCCGCTCCCCGGCACCTGTGCCCCGCGCCCCCGCGCCCCTGCGTCCGTCCGCGCACCTGCGCCCCGCGCCCCCCCCC
>NW_024426008.1:25872107-25955542 GCF_017311325.1 Ursus maritimus | reverse complement strand
AATAGTATTATTCCCCCACAAACTTGTTAAATTTATTCTAATTTTACCCTCCCCTTTTCTCTCCCTCCCACTCCACCTCTTCAAATCCAAATGCCACTGGAAAAGAAGCGCATTTGGACTGATCTGGAATGTAAAACGCTCCAGCTTTTTATTGTTACCTAGAAAATCTTCCTTAAAGAGAATATTTTATAGGTTTTTAGTTCAAAGCAGGAAAGGTCTCCTATGCTAAGACTAGCTTCTCGCTTGGAAGGGGGCCGTTCCAAAGTTAATAAGGGCAGCGATGTAGAATGACTCCCCCAGGACGGGAAGCTGTGTCACTGCACAGCTGGAAGGACTGAAGCCCACCACGACGCTGTATTTCACCGGCCCACGGAGGGAGCCGGGGACGCACAGACCTTGCAGTTGAAAAGTCTCCCAAACCCCCAAGAACAGGAACTGGTTTTAAAGGAGAAAACCAGCATTTTTCCAGCCGGACGGCTGGCGGACAGAGAACTCAGGGCTAGAAGCCAGCAGTCCTTTGCAGGGAGCCCGGGAGCCGACAGGAGTCATTGTCATCTTGGAGAAGCCACATTCTTACAACTACAGAAGGGGTTCGGTGCCTCTCCTACACCTGCCCTTCCGCCAGGGAGACGGGGGGACACATGTAGCGACCATGAGACACATTCTTTAAAAGGAGAATGAAAATGCATAGCCGAGTCTCAGCCAAGCCCGGCAAGGGCTGCGGCGTGGTCGGAAAACATGCTGAGCAAACCCGAGCGTCAGCGTGCTCTGCATTTGCTCACCTCGAACCACATCTTTGAGGACTTCCGCAAACCCGCTCAATCAACTTCCACAATAGAAACACCTGCACCACGGGATTTCCTAAAACACTAACTCCTGTTTTGGAAGGAATCCCAAGTAAGTGTAAGGTACAGATTCTCTGTTTTAGAGAACACGTTATAGACACGGAGACCAAGATGCACACCCTCCCTGACAAGGATACAGAAACGCAGCTTTTCCCGCTGGCCAACTCCGGGATCCGGATTGCTGGCTCGCCCTCCCAGATGGCGGCAATCCCTTCGCAGGGGCTGGCGAGCAAGGATGCCCAGGCCGTCGGGGCCCCAATGCGGACGCGCCGAAGCCACAGCAAAGGAGGGGGGATCGTTACCTGAGGAGCCGCACAACTCTGCGCGGAGCTGCTCCCGAGCTCGAGCTCGCCTCGCATAGGACAGGGCGGCGCAGGCTGTGCCGCGGCGGGCTCCTCCCGAGGCAGGCGGGGCGCGCGCTCCCTCGCGCCGCCGCCGTGACGCTGCTGTCAGCTGCTCCCTCGCGGTGCGCCCCGCTCCCCGGCACCTGTGCCCCGCGCCCCCGCGCCCCTGCGTCCGTCCGCGCACCTGCGCCCCGCGCCCCCCCCGCACCTGCGCCCCGCGCCCCGCGCGCTCCCCGCACCTGCGCCCCGCGCCCCCCGCGCCCCTGCGCACCTGCGCCCCGCACACCCCTCACTCCCCTCACATCCCGCACACCCCGCACCTGCGCCGCCCAGCCCGGGCCTCCTCCGGCCTTCCTCCTCTCGCTCCCTCTTGGATCACCGACTTCTGAGCCCTGCCAGCTGCTGCAGCGGCCGCTGCTTTAGCTCAAATGGCGCCTGCTCGCCTCCAAAGAGCTTTTAGGTGCCACCTACTGCATGCTCCTGGAATAGATGGCCGGGACTTGAATTTTCTGAGAATTCAATGAATTGAAATCATTCCATTGAAGGTGCACCCGATTCTTTTGTCTTGGATTGTTCACATCAACAACTGTAATCACTACTAACCACGTAAGCTTTTCTTGCAGTGTCCAGATACTAAATTAAAAACCTCATTGAGAAGGCAGGTAAAATTGGGCTGTGCCGATAGCCACCCACACAGCGCAGATTAATACATTCTCATTTAACAGACTCCTGTGACAAAATCACCATTGGCAATTTGGGGCTAGAATTGCCTTTCCACTGAGTAGTTTCACATCAGCGTTTGGAGGAAATAACCAGGTTTATTTTCTGACATGGATAAACCATTTTGTCTAAGAAGCATTGATCGGAAACAGGTGAATCAGCAAGAAAGAAGATTTATAGCTAACGATTCTGTGCCAGCATTTTTTAAATGCTTGCCTATAACACTGATGGAATACTGAATTTAAACTACAGGTTTGAGGAATATTTCTTTGCCTCATTATAACTCATTCTTTTTTTTAATACCAATGTTTTCCAGAGTCTTAGCAGTGTTTTGTTGTTATTTAAATTTGATTTAGCTTATAGAATTCCATTTACCTGTTTTAAACCTGTCTTGAATTTCTGCATGATTTCAAATTGCCTATCCTTTGACGTTCATTTCTAAAGTATATTCCTGTCATTATTCACAGAAAATACATGTTTTTTTAAAACCTTACTTAGAATGATAATTATAATCAAGAAATTTTATTATCCCCACTAGTTCCCCCTAATTCTGACCTAGAAGCTAAGGCCATTGGAATATGGGGGGGGGGGATATACCATTTTTGTCAAAGTCACTGAAGACTACTGTGGGCGAATCTACCCCTATTTTAATGATGCAGGAAAGCAGGGTGGCCACTCCAGCTGGGTCTCCTCTTTGGTATATAGCTATCCCAGGGGTGGGCTCAGGGATGCTGACGGTGGGTTCTGGGCATTGCCTGCCTCCATTTCTGGAATCTGAAAGGACTGCGCAGGCTAACAAATTGAGATGTTGTTTTCCTCGACAAGCTGAAACATAGGCTACCAGGTCAAATGGTAAAATGGAAGCTGAGGACTAGGTAGGGATTGGCGACGAGATTTAACGGTGTGGAAGTACTGAAGGCAGAAAGCCCGTCCTAGCCCAGCGCTGGAAGGAGCGAGAATCTGGAGCTGGTGAATGGAGCCAGTTGATTCTGCAAATTCCACACTGCAGAAGAATCTGCATTTTGCCACATACGATCATTATTTGTTCTGAGAATGTGCCGCAGGGGCCCCAGAAGCCCCGTTTAAACAGGAGCAGCATGCTTGCAATGATGTCCTTGGCTTCCCTGTCACTCCGCAAAGCCCTGACTTTTCACTGGCCACAAGGAGCAGATTGTTTCTAAAATCTGACTTTAATAAGATCCCCCATGAGCTTTGTAAGCCTGTGGTACGTGAGAAGCTCCAGGCCAGTGTCTCTCAAACTCTTAGCATGTTCAAAACAGCCTGCTGAGCCACACCCCAGATTTTCTGACTCAGCTGGGGTGGGGTTGCAAAGTGTGCAATTCTAACATGTTCCCTGGTCATGCTAAGGCTGCTTGGAGCAGGGACCCCCGAGCTCAGCCACCCAGATAATGCAGCCTTTGGGGGGGGCTGTAAAAAGAGCTTCTTCAGCTATGTTCCCACTTTGCCCTCTCCGCCTTGTACTTGGCAAACTTAGCCTCTATGCAGATCAGAAAAAGGACCCGTCTCTGGGTGGACACGCTCTCCCCTTGCTCCCAAGAGAAGGCAGGACTTGAGGGGCAGAGAATCCTTTGTGCAAAGAACCTTCCTGGAGCAGGTGTTAGCCATGCCATGTTTGGGGGGGGGGTGAGTGCAGGGCACCTGNTGAACCCCAACCTCACTCTCGCCCTCTGCTGGTCACCTTTGTACATGACACAAACTGCCCAGCAAACTCATCCAGCCCGCTCCTCCCCCAAGCCAGCATGGCTCCCCTGAGCGCTGGCCTCTCCATTTAGGACCTGATGTCACCGGTCCACAGAGTGCCAGACGCCATCAAGGGAGAGGCAGAGCCAAAGTCTAACATTGGGGCACAAGCCAGGGGGATAAGGCTGGAGACACTCTAGCTGGCTGCTGGGCAAGCACACATATAATGAAAAGACACACCTTTGGACTGTGTTCCTTCTGTGTCCCACTGTCTCACTTTCCTCCTGTCTTCTCTGAGACGCGGGTTTGGGCAGCAGCAGCTGGGAAGTTAACAGGCATGTTAACTATTTCAGCCCCACCCCGACTTTCTGACTCAGAAACTCCGAATGTGGGGACGCAGCAACATGTGTTTAGCAAACAATCCCGGGGACCCCGATCCACATGGTAGAGTTTGAAACCCCCTGCACTAATGTATGCTTTCCTATCATATGTTTAACAAATGCCATGTCAACCTATCTCCTTAAAAATTGTAGAAAGGGCACCACCTTGATGGAAGGTGCTACAGGGACGGCGCATTTCACCCCCAGATGGGTCTGGTCCTGCAGGAGGTCTCCCAGGATCGCAGCCCTTACGCCCTGCCCCTGCAACTGTCCCTTCTAAGGGCTTACCACGTAAGGGTAGGGTGCAGGACACCACTGCCCAGAGGACACCCTGTCTCCCAGCGGTCGTGCCAGTGGTCAGGAGGTCCACCTGCAGAGCTGGCCGTCTTCAATCCAAGCTCTCACCTCCATCTTCCCCCCATGAAGCCTAATCCCCGGACGGGCCAGACCCTCCAAACTCAGTCCTCAGCCCTGCAATGTAAAAAGCCTTGCACATCTACTCAGAGAAAGGGAAGCCCAGGCCCAAGAAAATAAAGTCTTCCCACAAAAGGCAAGGAGAAAACAAAGTTTTCTTTTGATTTTTGTTCGTAAGTTCACTGGCCCTGAAATAAGAGCTCTGAAATTGGGTTGGCCCTTCAGAGATGTCCCACATCAAAAGCTACTGCGGGATTAGTCATCACAGGCTGTCCTCTCCCCAGGCCCTTTCTGAGGCAATTCCCAGGAAGGGAGTCAGCTGAGAGCCTTCAGCAGCAAGACGCCAGTCACGGGGGCACCAGGCTTCCGTCCTGGGCAGTGGCCACGGTTGTGCACTGCAGCAGCACCCCAGCAACCAGGGACGATTTTCAGAGATGGGCGTCCAGTCGTCACGAGCGAAGAATCTGCAGAAGGTGAAGAGTCTTTGCTATTCCATTGGTTTTCATCCTGGTTCTCTATTTTTAATCATTCCTCCAGGCTCTCCCCAGCTGTACGGGGTGCTTTTGGGTCTAAGGAAGCTTTGTCTCTGTTCTTCCTGCCCTCCCTCAGCACTGCTACACAAGGCCCAGGCATCGTGCTTGCTATCTGTTCTTAATCTTTTCAGCTTACCGGGGCTGCACAGATGCCAAAGCTGACATCTGTTCTCTGTAATCTCGAGAGTTTCTCATCCCTGCCTTATCTAAGGTTGACCTCGTTCTCCGAGTCTACTGAAATTAGAGAACACACACGGATGATGATATCCGTGAAATGCAGCTCTGTGCACCCTTCCTGCTCTGCCTGTCCCTGGATCCAGCCCATCGAAACCTTTGCTTTCCCTGCTCCCCAGACCTCCCACTGCGCCCTTCGGAATACCTGTGCTTATCCATCAAGCTTCTCTAAAATCCAAACTGCTTGGGAGGAGTCCCACCCTTTGGGCCTCATTAAATGCTGACTGTTGACGCATCCCCGTTTCTCCAGTAGCATCTCAAGCAGAGACTGTCTCTCCTCCCATGCTCCATTATCTCCTTAACCTCAGAGCAGTCTCTCCTGAGCCGTAGCTTCCCCTCCGGCTACAGGATCCCGTCTCCTGGACTGCACGAGCCTCTTCCCTTCGTCCTGCTGTCCTTTGGGCCACCTGTCATCCTTCCTCTTTGTGTAGGTCCAGTGTCACCGATCACCCCACTCTCTGCTCTCTTATGTCACAGTCTCCTCCTCCCCACTGATGTTCTTCTCTCCCACATCCTGCCCCCAGGCATCGTGGTGAATTGCAAGACAACAGGGAATTGGTGTCTAGCATGGCCCCTTCCGCCATTCACAGCCATACGTCCTCCTTGGGAGGTCACTTTCCTCCCTGAGCTCAGGATCACCTTCCTTCTAAGTACCATCTTTCCCACATCATCACTGCTCCCTTTTCTACCCACAGAACATGTAGAGAAACAGGTTTACTGCTCCCCTTACTCTTGTCCTCTCTGAAGAAACAAAAAGATTGAAGGTGGCCCTGATGAGTCTGAGCCGCTCCCCTCATCTCTGCTCATGATTTCCAGTCTGTCCTCGCAGCAGCCAGGAGGAGCGGAGCGGGGAGACCCTGGATGGGCATCCCAGAGCTTCTAGACTCAAGCCCAGCCTTTCTGTTGGCTCACAGGGCACTCATGAGCCAGCAGCTTGCTACGCCTCCAGCTTCCCCTCATGCCCCTCTTCCTCTGCTCTCAGGGCCTCCTTTCAATTCCCCAAATGCAGCAAGACCTTCCTCCCATCAAGGCTGCTGCACAGGCTTTCATCAGCTCTGTGAGCTCATCTGGCCAAGGCCATTCCACTCAAATCTACTGCTAAATGCATTCTCCACAGAGGCCTTTCTGGCCACCCTGTTTAAACTTGTAACACCTGCTAAGCACTGAATTGTGCCCCCCCCCAATACATGTGAAGTACTAGCCACTAGTAACTCAAAATGGGACCTTACTTGGAAATAGGTTTATTGCAGAGATATTAAGTTACGATGAGGCCACACCGGAGTAGGGTGGGCCTTTACTTGCATTTGACTGGTGCTCTTCTAAGGACAGGACGATCCACAGGGAGAAGATAGCTGTGTGACAATGGAGCAGAGATGGGAGGGACACATCTACAAGTCAAGGGATGCCAAGGATTGCCAGCAAATGCCAGAAGCTACACAAGGCAAGGAAGGGTTCTCCGCAAGGTTTCAAGGGGAGCCTGGCCCTGACAACAGCATGAAGCCTTCAGACCTTTGAATTCCAGAATTCTAGCCTCTGGAGCTGTGAAACAACGCATTTCTGTTTCTTGGTCTCGCAGTCCGGAGTCCTGGGTTACGGCAGCCCCAGTAAACTACTAAACCTCCTGTCCCCCGGCCCCCAGATCCTGCTTCCTCCGTAGCCTAGAGCAGAGTGAGTCTCCATTTTACCTGTGTTTACTAGTTGTCTGTGTACTTGTGTTTTTCATCCTCCCCTGTAGCCCGTAAGCTAAATGAAGGTAGGCACCACGAATGCCTCATTCATCACCGTCCCAGCGTGTTAGGGCGAAACAAACTTGAGCGGGGAAGTGTAGAAATGCCAGCTCCTCCCCACCCACTTCTTTTTTTTTTTTTAATATCTTATTTATTCATTTGACAGAGAGAGACAGCCAGCGAGAGAGGGAACACAAGCAGGGGGAGTGGGAGAGGAAGAAGCAGGCTCCCAGCGGAGGAGCCTGACGTGGGGCTCGATCCCAGGACGCCGGGATCACGCCCTGAGCGGAAGGCAGACGCTTAACGACTGAGCCACCCAGGCGCCCCTCCTCCCCACCCAGTTCTAAACCAATGAAGAGTATACATGAGTCAAAAGACTCAAGCAAGATGGCAAACCAGGGAGCCCCCGACCCTCGTTCCCCTTGGAAATACCAAGTAGATGACAACAGACTGAGTGAAATATCTCTGTGAGAACTCTAAAAACCAGTCAAGGGTCTGTGGCAACCACGGGAATGACAAATGAAGACACTTGAAACACGAGAAATGTTATGTTTTGCTCATCCTGACCCAGCATGTCTGAGCACAGTGTGGTCCAGAAGGAGCCACCCAGTTCCTAGTACCTCTCTGGAACAAAAGGATGAATGTTACTTTGTTTGCTGTGTCCTCGGCTGTTGGCAGGCTGCCTGAAGGACAAGGCTTCTGTCTTGCCTGACTCACACAGGAATATGGTGAAGGGGTTCAGAGCACCCCAAAACATGCCACTTTGGCATGGGGATTATTTTGAACTGAAGGCAACCGAGAACTAGAAAACTCATGAAAACATCTTTACTTGCTCCTTACCTGCCTACAATAAAGTCTAAATTCCCTTCCCCTTTTTGCAAAGGAATCTATAAAGGAAGTTCCCATTAGAAAAGGGGCCTGTACCAGGAAAAGAGCTATTCTCAGAGATAATTCTTTTTCCTGAGAGAATCTTACCTGCATAAAAAGGCAACATTTATTTACCATACATTTTCTTCCCTCGTTTCTCGTAACTTCCCTCTCCTTACCCATACCTAGAAGCTCCAAACCCCCACCTCCCCTAACCTCAGAAATAGAAGTCTCAATCCGCTGGCTTCCACATATTTTTGTGAAACTCCAGTGCACACATGCATAATTAAAATTGGGGTTTTTTTTTTTTTCTCCTCTAATCTGCCTTCTTTTCATGTAATACTCGGACCAGCCACAGAACGTAGAAAGATAGAAGGAAAGTTTCATCCCCTATAGTAACACAGTTCATGCATCAGTTCTGAGGATGCTGAAAGCCACAGCAGGTGTCACAGCACCTGGAAACTGCAGGAGGCTACAGATGTGTGAGTGCCTGGGGGCTGAGATCAGAGGCAGAGAAACACAGTAGAACACCTACGGCCATGGGAAAGAGCAGGGGTAAGAGTCTCAGGGAAATTGCAGCACTTAACAGCAGTCAGGTATACAGGGTCTCAGGAAAAAGCATGTGCACGGTTCCAGGAAAGACACATGCCCAGAAAAGGCCCAAGAAGGTGTTAAGCTCACACCAGGCTAATGAGTAAAGGTCTTACCCTGCACGCAGCCAGTCTGCAAAGAGTGGGAGCAAATGCTATTTTTTTCCAAATGTTCAATTTTCAACAAAAGTTCACCAAGCATAAAAGAAATAGGGAAACACGACCCATTCCGAGAAATAAGATAAATCTCCTGACATAGACTCTAAAGAAATAAGGCTTCGGATTTACTAGACAAAGACTTTTGAACTACGGCCTTATAATGCTCACAGCACAGCATGGACAACGAACTAAAACAAATCATGAAAACAACATATGAACAAAACAAGAATATCAGCAAAGGGGCCAAAATTACAGAAAGAACCACACGTATTCTGGACCTGAAAAATACAATTACAGAATTGAAATCTCATGCCAGAGTTTCAACAACAGACTCAAACAGACAAGAGAAAGAATTAGCAAACTTGAAAAGATGTCATAGTAAGTTAACAAGACTGAGGAGTAAAAAGAAAAAAAGGAAAAGAAAAGTGAACAGAGCCTATGGGAGTTAGGAAGCACCATTAAGCAGATTAACATATGCATGAGAGAAGTCCCAGGTGGAGGAAGGAGACAAAGGGACAGAGAGATTACTTGAAGAAACAATGACAATCTAAATAGAAGAGGTAAAAATGGAAAACCTTTAGAAGAAAATATAGGGGACAGCTGTCATGACACTGGGTTTGCCAATGACACAACTAGATACGATATCAAAAGCACAGGCAAACAGGAAAAAAATGGATAAACTGATTACATCAGAACTTAAAATTTCTGAGCATCAAAGGACACAATCAATGGAGTAAAAAGGCAACCTGTAGAATGGGAGAAAATATTTGCAAACCATGTATCTGATAAGGGATTACTATCCAAAATATAAGGAACTCCTGCAAATCACCAGCACCACCAACGAAACAACCCAGCGAAGAAATGGGCAGAGAGTTTGAATAACCATTTCACCAGAGAAGACAGACGACGGGCCAGCACGCACAGGAGAAGATGCTCAACATCCCTGGTCATTAGGGAAATGCAGATCAAACCACGGTGAGACCTGACGTCACACCTGTTAGGATGGCTGGTCACAGAAAAAACAAGTGTTAGTGAAATCGTGGGCGTGTGTGTGGGAACGTAAGGCCCATAGCAGCTGCTAGAGAAAACAGTATTGCAGATCCTCAGAACATTAAAAACAGAATTATCACATGATCTCTCAATTCCACCTCTGGATAAATGTCCAAAATATTGGAGGCAGGGGCTCAAACAGATATTTGGACACCAGTGTTCACACGAGCATTATTCACAATAGCCAAGGGTAGAAGAATCCAAATGTCCGTGACGAAGAAGTGGATAAACCAAATGTGGTACATAGTGCGATGGCATTTTATGTGTCCTTGAGAAGGAGGGGGGTTCTGACACGTGCTACAGCACGGATGAACCCGAGGACGTTATGCTCCATGACGTCAGACACGAAAGCACAGACTGTACGATCCCAATTCCATGAGGTACTTGAATGAGGCAGGTTCACGGAGACGGGGGCGTGGCATCGCCACCACGGTGACGCGGGACATTCCCCATTACAGTGCCTGTCCCGGGAAGGCCAACCAGCAACTAGGCAAGACTGTGACGATTTCAGAAGCTGTGGCCGAGGCTGCAGCACCCCTCCGGAAAACAGACACCGGGACCAACCACACCGAAGCGGAAGAGCGGCCACGGTCCGCATCACTCCTCCCCGGCGTTGGCCCAGTGACAGATGGAGAGGCCCCCCTCGCCTCCGGTTTCTCCGGTGGGAAACCGAGAACCCAGTGTCCATTCAGCTTCCCCAGAGTTATGGGAGTCTTCCTGGGAGGCTCCCTGGGGTCTCACCTCACCAGGATCACGGGAGAATGGACCAAGCTCAAGCACTAGGATCAGACAGAGTCAGAGGGAGTGCGACTCATAGAAACCTGGGCTCAGATCTGGGGAGACCACAGGTTCCGGCTTTCAGCAGTGCCTGAGCAGGGACCCCAGCATCTGCACAGCCGGGCTGGTGGCCCCGACTGGCCAGAGCGTGGTTGGCAGTTCCGCCTGATTTGAACCCTCAGCCAATGGCCCGTACTGGTACGGAGCGCATCCTCCAGCCCTGCCCAGGCAGGGGGCACATCTGCACGCCCACTCAACCTTGGAGGATAGCCTTCCAAATCGCCCCTCTGGAAAACGGGCCACGGAACCCCGGCAGCTACACAGCACACCGTACAGCCCAGCTGGGCCTCCCACAGCCCAGACAACCGCCCAGCATAGCCTCCAAGTCTGCCCCTCCGGGACGAGGAGTCAGAGGCGTCCAACAGCCACGGGGTCCATCCTATGGCCCACCCAGTGGGGAGCAGCCCAGCTCTGAAGCATGCACTCTGGCCCCACAACACCGGGGACCTGAACCGTGACCTTGAGCAGCCTCCGATCCCAGCCTACGGTACCAGCAACCACAGAGCCCAGCCAAGAATCTGGGTGAGTCTGGGCTCCGGTGTTGAAACCTTTGGTTTGTGTGCAAGATTAGGAATAGTGAATGAAAGACGCTTCTGTATCTGGGAGAGAAAACGTGGATTCGGAGGGGCAACTAGTTTTCTACTAGGC
This sequence comes from Ursus maritimus, assembly GCF_017311325.1. Taxonomy (NCBI): domain Eukaryota; kingdom Metazoa; phylum Chordata; class Mammalia; order Carnivora; family Ursidae; genus Ursus; species Ursus maritimus. The sequence goes on along the minus strand of NW_024426008.1, from coordinate 25,944,493 downwards.
AAACGTCCAGTTGGACGGGACTAGATGGGGAGAAGGGCGCACAAGGGGATGGGGGTTGGGGTTTACTGAAGGAGAGGGGGCGCGGCTGGCTCCTCTACGCTCGCTACTGGAAGTTTTCCAAATGTCCACCCTATCCCCAGAGGGGAAGTTTTAACTGGTGAGGAAGTGCCACGCGGTCGCTTTGAAATCCAAAGACCAGCAGGATCTCCCTTTCCAGATGGCACACGTCCCCTGATCTTCCTACGATGACAAAATGTGCAAAGAGAAAGCCGGTCATTATGAGCTGTAGTCTTCTACTCTGCAAGTGTCCTCTTCTGTCGGGTTGTGGAGGAAGGAGGAGAATATAATCTTGCATATTATTGGTGACACAGTGTCTCGAAGTCGAAATACATTTTAAATTATATCAATTTTGCTAATTACTTTTGAAAGGATTAAGTTGCTCCTTTTTAAAAAAGATTTTATTTATTTATTTGAGAGAGTGAGAGAGAGAAAAAGGGACAGAGAGAGAGAATGAGCAGGGGAGAGGGGCAGAGGGAGAGGGAGAAGCAGACTCCCGGCAGAACAGGGAGCCCAATGCAGGGCTTGATCCAAGGACCCCAGGATCATGACCTGAGCCAAAGGGAGGTGGTCCACCGACTAAGCCATCCAGGAGTCCCAAGTTGCTCTTTTTTTAAGGAAAATCCTCATCTTTCAGATATGCTTTCCCTGTTCCCATTCTTCCCCAGATGGTTTCGGGTAAGTTATAGGTGAGGCTCCAGTGACCACCTGGTTCCATGGTGGTGTCTGCTCGGGTCCTGCTGGTGGTCCTGGAGGCAGAGAGACTGAGCCAGTCTGGTCTGGCCCAGGGACTAGACCCCACAGATGCTTGACTTCTTGTCCTGGCCTTGCCCCTGCTGGCTTCCAGGGTGGAGTCCTCATTCGGCAACCCCAGGTTCCTGACCATCGACAGCACCCCACTCTCCTGGAGGTCCCCTGGGAGCTAGGAGGCTTGGATAACTTCCCTAGGCCTGGGAATCCTTATTTAGGGAGGGGTGGCGGATCCTATAGGATGGTCTAGGAGATGTTCTCATTTAGAACAATCCTTTGATTATATGTGAATCTTTATTTCTGCTTGCCATGTGCCTTTGCTGCAGTGAAAAGATATCTAGAAGGTGTCATTTGCTGTCCGTGAGTAAGGCGAACACGTAATTTATCATCAAACTGGGACATTTTTAAGGCTGGAAAGGAGCAATATTAATAACAGGACAGGAGGTGAAACCCAGAGATGTCCTGGGCAAACTCGGATCTACTTATGATGATTTTTCTAGTTCCTATTATAAGATCAATTAATCTGTACTTTAGATGGTTTGCACCAGTCATTATCATCTGATGGGTCCAGGCCCTGTTCATTCAGGAGGTGTGGTTACTTAGCTGGGAGATGTTCTAACGCCTATCGTGTGTATAGAAGACATGACTTTGTAACGTAAGAGCTACTCTGAACTATAAATTGGAAATGGAACTCCTTTTGTTTTTAGGTACCCATTTGTACCTTAGTTCACATTTTTCTGAGTTCACATTGTGTACAATGTTTGCAAATAACGGAATTATAAGAAGTCCAAGCTAGAAGAGGCCTCAGAAGGTCAATTAATTAGTCGAGCCCCTTCTTTGGAGCACGAGGGTCCTTTATGAGAAATTTCACAAGCGGCTGTGATCTCCTGTGGCCGACGAGCAGCTCTTTGAGGCATCTGAGCAGAGTTGGGATGAGGGGCTGGCGTGTCCAGAGAGTGAAGTCCCAGGACAACACTCCCTGGGGGGGGGGCAGTGCAGAGAGGGACAAGGGTAGGAGTGGGGGCCCCTGACATTCCCTGAGCCAAAAAACCACTGAGTGGAACCCAAAAGAATTTCACACTCTAAATGCGAACCCAGAAGCATATAGCAGTTTATTTTTCAAGGTAGGAGGATGGAACATGTTTTATTTAAGAGTTTGTCAGCTTGATTTATTTCCTTTAAATATTTAAGTACAAAAATACGCCTTGCGGGCCTCCGTTTGTACTCTGGCCCGCTGCGTGCAAACGTTGAGACAGTCTATCTCAGTTGAGAAGCCCTCGACCCTACACGGAGAGGGTTCATTCCATGTTTGGACACAGCTAAACGTTAAAAGGATTTTTTTTTAACTAAAGCCAAAACATAACGTCTTTCTTAACATGCACTCTGTATCCTCACCCTATTTCTATAAAATTCTTCAATAATTCAAATTTCTCCTAACTCAGGACATCTTCCCTCTCTTTTCTCAAATTAACATTGATTGACTGTCAGCCGCGTTCCTCTGATTCCAGTAAGAAGGAAAAAGAAGGGAAAACCGCAAGGCCTGTGAGGAGTTGCGTGAAGTCTCACACAGCAGTCGGGCGTGACAAATTTACAGATTTAATTTGCTCATTGTGTTCGATACGAATATCAGGTATAGGGTTATTGTCATCACTGTTTGATGGATAAAGAGAGGAAAAGTTCAGAGAAATGGGGTGATTTTCATAAGGTCCCCAACTCGCAGGGGAAGAGGCAGGTCTTCAGTCTGGCTGTTCTTACTAACTAGCTCTTTGGCCCCAGAAAGTCACAATTTGCTCACTTGCAGAAAGCTATGACCCTTTTTCAAAGCTGCCTCTACGGTTTAGTTGGTCTGTGTAGACGATGTGGGGCCAGTTTCTGTATCTGCTATCAATTGCCACGTAACAAAAACACCCAAAGCTTCATGGCTTAAGACAGCGGCATGTGACTCTTGATGAGTCCCTGGTTTGCTGGCCTTTCTTTAGTGGTCCTGACCGGTCCCTCACAGGGCTACAGGCGGCTGGAGGCATGGCCGTGGCTACAGGGGCTCTGACGAGCCAGCAGGGGTCTGGCAGGCCATCTGGGCCGCTCTTCCCCAGCCTTTCACCCTTGGCTTTCTCGCATGCTGCTGGAAGCGCTCTCCGATGCCCACCTGGGCAGGGCGAAGCCACTTAGAGCTTATCTTGGGGCCCCATGTGGTCCCTCCCGCCGGACCCTGTTGGGTAAAGCAAGGGGCCAGGCTGGCGCTGTTTCAGGCACAGGAAATAGTCACCAGCTCTCAGAAGGAGCGGCCCCAAAGTCACCTAGCAAAGAGGGGTGGACATAGGGAGGGCTGACCCCTCTGGGGCTATCAAGGCAGTGATCCACGCAGGTCTCTTCTGGCCCCAGTGGTTCACGAAGTGTCCTCTTGTTCCAGCAGCTGGGGTGAAGCCCACGAGCTGGTGACAGGCATCGGATGTGGGGCAGAGGAGGCTTCTGGGGGACAGCTGCCCTGGGCTCTGTGTCACTAGGAAGCCGGGAAGGGCAGCTCAGCCGGGGGCGGCTTACTTAGACGCCCAGCAGCCACGCGTGCTCGTTGTTGCCCCAAATGCCTACAGCTTTCCCCACCCCCCGCTGCAGCATCCAGGTAGAGCGCACCTGAAGAGAGACCTCTGTCGGGACCCGTTCCAGTCCAAGCCTTCCTCGTTGAGAAGGCTCAGCCGCGGTGAAGCCAGTGAACCGGAAAGCTTGTTTCTGACTCAGATCAGGGGCGGCTGTGCCCAGTCCACACGACTCTGAGCGGCCCGCGGCACCGGGCACCTGCCCCATTTTAATGCACCTGAGATCTTGCCGTCCATTCCCCCACTTCGTTGTCTGAGTGCAGCAGTCTATTCCGGGCTCCTCAAGTCTACCAGAGAAGACTGCTGTCTAATTTTGGGAAGCCTTCTAAAAATAGAGGCTTTGGGGACGCTTTCCCTGATGAATGATCGGTGGTCACTATTAAAGTCTTCTTATTTCCTTCTGACCCCAAAACGGAGTGCATAAGCACTACGAAGGCTGTGTGCAGACTGGGAACATCCCTCCCCCGAATGCTTTTAGGGCCATTGGTCATATTTTCTAAGTGAATTTTCTCCCACAAACAGGAGCCTCATGAAACAGGAATAGGCAATAGTAGTTGCCTATATTAGTAGTCAGACAAAAGTCCCTGCTCAGTGTCCACTTACTTCGCCTCCTATAAAGCTCAGTGCATCTGTATCTGAAAGGCAATTCCTGAAATCATTCCACAGGGTACACACTACCCCCCCACAGACATGCATGCGTAATGGCGCACGGATATACATACATGATGATGTGTGTGCACGGATACACATGCATGGTGCATGTGCACAAATACACACACATAATGGTACGCACACGCAGTCACACACTTTTTTTGGCTTCCAGTACCTTTCAATTTAATCACCATCTTCACAGAAATACAGACACACACAGGACTATAGCCTAATAACTATACTAATTTCACTTTCAGGACATAAGACAAAATACATTTCAGCTGGCCAGCTACCCTGTTTCTTTCCCAGAGGCCAGTGTTTTCCATACGGATGCTGGAAAAGACTGCAAGCATTTGAAAAATGGTACTAAAACCAGAAACACAGTCCCATGCAGTCGAACAATTAGAAGTTTCTCTCCTGCATCCCCCACCCGCCCCACCGGGCACTGTGCAGGTGGTCTGACAACTTTGTTTCAGGGACGACAACCCACTAGATGGGGTTAGTGACCGTTGCGCAGGCCAGGGCTTGCTAATTCCTCCATCACTGACTCAAAGTCCTTGGTGGACCTGGTGGGTCCAGGCTCCTGCCTCACAGGAACGCTGCGCCCTTTCCACCGTGCCCCTGCACGTTCATCAACGTGAAGGATTTCTTTTTACCACAACTAAAGCTACACGTTGTTTGACAGCTGTTAAACTATAGAGCGTGTGATGTGTCGTGCCTGCTAAAGCGTGTTGCTGTAACACAGCATCTTCGAAAGGTTTTCCAAAAAAAAAAACACAATCAAAAAACTTACATTCTGTGGGTCCCCATCCATTGACCCTAAGGACGGTCACCTTCCAGGAATGGTTGGTGATCACCCGGGACAAAAGAAGTCTTTGATCAACTTTAAATCTGGAACTGATTTTCTGGAATTCCTAGATGGGCAATCATCTCAAAATTCAAGTTTTGAGACAGAAAGAAGGGATTTCTAACTGTAAATGCTGCCTTTTCATGTTGAAAGCCGAGCCCGTAGGCCTGAACTTGGAGTTTCTCGTGAGCCCCGAGGAGGAAAGAAGTCAGGATATTCTATAAAGGAGGCTCCGTGCTGCAAGGAGGAATCTCTGATCTGCGAAGTGGGAGGTAAGGAAGGGGAGGTGAGGACAGACATAGAGGCGCAGGTGGAAACAGCCAGATGGTTTATGGCTCCAAGCAGGGCCTCCGCGTGGGGGGTGGAATCTGGGGGGCCTCAGTGCTGACGGGTTCGGGGGTGCCGGCTCTGCGCGCGCACTCTGCCCTGTGGCCGTGTTCAGCTGCCTTGGAGGTGGCGTGGCAACGGGGGACGGCATGCATGCTATGAAGAGGGGACAGAGGGTTTGGGGTGACTGCCAAGAGTAGGGAGGAGCCCAGCACGTGGAGAGGGCGCTTTCGAGGTAACTCTAGCAGACTCGCTGCTCCTTAGCAAGTCTGGGTACAGATGCCAAAGATCCGTGAGCTGTGGGGAGATGCCTTGGCAATTCTGGATAATTCTGCAGTCTGGGCACAGCTCCATGCCCCACCCCACCCCCCAGTTTTAAGAAGGCATTCAACACTAGGGCAGGCGTGCAGGCAGCACACGGCCCTGGAGCCTGGAATTCTCCCCCCATCTGTGGGGAGAGAGCTGGCCAGGGCTTCGTTCTCTCGGGTAGCGGGGGAGAGCGAAGGGGCTCACGCTCCATCCTGAAGAGACCCCGACCACTGAGGAGGGTGCCCACTGGCAGTGTGTCCCTGAGGCCGGGCCCGAGCAAACCCTGCAGAGAGAGCCGTGGCCCACCCGGCACGGCAGGAACGCACACTCACGCTCACCGGTTCTGCTCGGCGGAAGCTGCCGGCCGGGGCAGCCCTTCCCAGCTTGCCAGGGCTCGAGAAAACCCACTGTCCTAAAAGCCGACAACAGTCCGAGAAAGCTAAGAAAATTAAGAAAACATCGAGGGGACACATGGCGGGGTCAGCCGAGCACAATGACAGAAACCCCAAGTCCTTCCCTGGCCCCTGGCTTGCATTCAGCGCTCACCCCACCCTTGCTCCTTGCAGGAAACCTCTTGCCAGTGACATCTCCCAGGCTGCTGTGGGCTCTTCATCTTCTCTTCTCTCTAATCCCTGGCCTTTCTAGCCCAGGCCCCGAGACGCCTCTACCAGGACTCCTGTGACCGGACCCGCGGCGCTGAGCCTGTCCAGGCCCGTGGGGGATTCTCAGCATGCATTTTACCTGCTTTGCAGCGTCTGCAGGAGGCTGACCCACCCTCCCTCCTCCTCGGGGCACGTGCATTTGCGAAGCTCTGGTTTACACCTGCTCACAGCCCCCATTATAATCTCCAGATGCTTGTCTCGGGCTCCACCATGCCCTCCCTGGGCGAGCTCACCTCCCCCCACAGGGTGCAATGCCTCGTGTCATCTGATGGCATTAATACTCCAGGCCTGACCACTTCCTGGGCCCAGCCTTGCTCACTCACTGCCCACCTGTCATCTCCAATTCCACCTGTTATGCATCTCAAGCTTACCGTGGCCAAGAGCACAAGCCAAGTGTATCCGGCTCCCCCTCCTTAGACCCTCTCCCCTCTGGGGCCTCCCCTTCCTCGGGAAATGGCACAGCACTTACCCTACTGTTCAGACCAGAGAACTAGGAGTTCTCGATTCCTCTTCCTGAAAATCCGGCGTCGGGATGTTTTGCTAGATCCCAAAATCTGTGACCAGCTTTGCCGGCATCCGGCCTAATCCAGGTGCCAGTCAACCCTAGTGTGTGCCTTTGACGTGACAAGCTGTCGCTGTCAGAGTGAAACAAGCCAGTCCACACTCAGGGGCACCAAACACCCACCCCCGGAACATGTCATGGCCCTGGGGCTCAGACTTCCCACGGGTCCAAAGGCGAGCTTGTCTGCGACATGACCTCCGGGCCTCAGAGGCAGCAAGGGTGCCAGCGGTCATGGGTCTGGAGTCTGGGCTGGGACCACTTAGAGCCCGCTCCCCCCGGGACGGTGGATGCTGGCAGTGGCCCCACAGGACTCTGGCTTCTCTGAGTGCCTGGCCCCGCTCCAAGAGGGGGAGTCCCGAGGAGGAAGCTGCTTGAGGGTGTGTTTTCCGAGACAGTCAGGCAGAGGCTTCACGGCCTTCTATGGCCTGGCTTGTCACCCAGTGTCACTTGCACCAGACTCCAGAAGTGACCCCAAGCCCGCCGCATTCAAGGGGAGGGGACGCAGGTCCCACCTCTCTCTGTGGGAGCGGCTGAAGAACAGGTACTTTTTAAACACTTTCTCTTCGTGTTTCTACCTCTACTCCCCCTTCACTGACCATCGACCCCAGGGTAGCCTTTCAAAGGTGTGAGTGAGGGGCAGTCAGTCCCTGCTCACACGAGAGCCCGCACACGTTCTGCCACCGCCAGGATCCGTCTCCTTCTGCCGGGGCCCCGGAATCTGCTCCCTGCACTCTCCCCCCCTGGGCTGCCAGCGCCCCGCCACACCGGCCCCGTCGGCCTCCTGAACGTGCCAGGCGAAGAAGGGAACACGCTACTCCCTTCCTGTGGAGGGCATGACTCCGGACCTCCGCTCCCTTCCTTCTCCTCGCTTGACACCCAGCTCGGCATCACCTCACATACTTCTCCCCGCCTTCGAACCCCTTATTAGACCTGGGGTAGTTGCACACATGTCTCCTCGCGGTGTCACCTGCTTCCCCAGCTAGAACGGAAAGCGGGGCTCTGGGGGCAGATCTGGGGAGGCCGTGGGCTGGATGCTATGGGCAGAGGGGTCAGAGACAAGGAACAAAGGTCCCAGACATTTGCCTGACAATGGGGCTGTGACAGGGGAGAGGCTTGGGTTGGGAGAAGGAAGCTAGAGCATCCACACCTGGGCCGTGGGGAGTTGGCGTATAGTTCTGGAAACCTGGGCTCCCCTCTGTACCAGTCAGGTTGTCCGGGTGAACAAAACGAGCAGCATGTATGTAGGTCTAGAGAGGGGTTTATCACAAGGGACTGGCTTGCGTGGTCCTGGAGCCGAGAGGTCCCACCGTCCACCATCTGCAAGCCGGAGGCCCAGGGAGGCCGGCGGTGTAGGTCCAGTCCAAACCCCGAGGCCTGAGACCCAGGGAGGGTGGTGGTGAAGTCCCACACTGGATCCGAAAGTTCAAGAACCCAGAGTGCACGTGCCCAAGGGCAGGAAAAGAGGGAGGCTTTGCTCAAGAGGGGAGCAAATTCACCTTCGCTCTGCCTTTTTGTTCTGGTCAGGCCCCTGAGGACAGATGATGCCGCCCACCTTGGCACCCACGACCTTCTTTACTCAGTCTGCTGATCCACACGTCATCTCTTCTGAGACGGCCTCACGCGCACACCCGGGAGAAAGGTCGTTCACGCTGACTGCACGCCCGAGCTCAGACACGCTGACGCAGAAAACCAACCATCACGTCTCCAACGTGCATCACAGGAGAAGGGCTTATTCACCAGTGACAACACCCAAACGGGGTCTCAGGGCAGGCCGTGCAGCAGGAGCGACGTGGCAGGAAGGACGGGGTGTTCGCCCAGCCCGCCCCGGCAGCGGGAGCATGTGGGCACACACATCAGTGACTTTGACGGAGCTCTGCAAACAAGGTGTATTCGAAGGCGTCACTGTGACGGAAACCTCCAAGGGAGCGGGCTTCCGGTCCTGCCTCTGACCCGACCAGGTGCGCCGGGACCCGAGCACCAGCTTCGGATCTGACAGCTCTGGGGAAGCCCGTCCACTCTGGCCACGGAGGGGTCCTGCGCCCAGCCCGGAGCCAGAGCACCCCCACAGCGGGCACGGCCTTTGGGGCTCCTTTCCTTCTTTCTTTCATGACATAGTCAGAAATCACTAAGGGATCAGTACCTAAAGTTGGAGCACTATAAGGAAAAAAGTTAAAACTTTCTGGCATTTCTCTGCCCCAGGACAACTGGCATACATGTAATTTATATCCTATATGTGTGTTTATGTATGTATAAATTTATACCATTTTTGTATATATTTATATATACTTATGCTATATATTTATATTCTATTTACACTACATATTTGTATATTTAAACATAGTATATATTCTTATGCTATGTATTTATACATATTTATACATACTATATATAATATATTTATACTCTATATATAAAATATATATATACTATATATATTTATGCTATGTATTTATACTTTATATTATGTATCTATATATTTATAATAGTATATATACTATGTATTTATCCTATGTATACCATATATATTTATGCTATATATTTATACCATTTTTATACTATAGATATTTATACATGTATATATACTATATTTATACTATATGTTATATATACTATATTACATATAGTATATATAGTATATATTATTATATACATTATATATAATTACACATATTCTATCTATATATATTATATTATATATAGTGTGTATTATATATATAGTATAGTATATACTATACTGTATAATATATAGTGGTCCTGGAGGCTGAGAGGTCCCACTGTCCACCATCTGCTGTATAGTATATACTATACTATATATATTCATTCACACAATATCAGTGGTGTTAACATAATAATAAATGAATATACTATACACTATATTATATACTATATATTATATACTACATATTATACACTATATATACACTATATATACTATTATATATGCTATATAATATACTATATATTATACTATATAATAAATGAATACTATATAATAAATGAATATACTATATTATATATAGTATATATTATTATATTTATATATTATATTATTTATAATGTAGTATATATTATATAGTGTGTGTATATATATATACACACACACACATATATATTCGTTCACACAATATCAATGGTGTTAACATAATAATAAATGAAAAAAGTCTATGCTTCCAAATAACATGTCACTTATAGTGTTTGGAAGCATGCAGGTTAAAAATTTTTTTACTTGCTTACGCTATCTTCCCTCCCTCTCACCCCTTCCCTGGACCAACACTGAACTAATAACCTGCTAAGTATCCTTTCCCGACTTTCTCTGCTCACATAGTTATATGCTAATAACTATATACAGATATATGCATATAATACATATATACATTTTAAAATGTCACTGACCTTTTTTGAACAGGTGCACATTTACAGAACCATCGCCATGACCGCTCAGAGAGTCCCAGTCGACCCCGTTCCCACTCTCTGCTCTGCTCACACACAGCCCTTGTCCCACATGGCGTCCAGCCCTCTCTGCTGCTTAGCCCCCACGCGCTAGAACAGCTTCTCCAGCTTTTGCTGTTTTGGACTTGATAGTTTTGAGGAGCACTGGTCGGTGTTTCATAAAATATTCTTCAATTTAGATTTGTCTTTTTTTCATGCATAGACTAGGATTACGGATTTTGGACAAGAGAACAAAGCGACAGACTGTCGTCCGGTCACATCAAGGCTATGTATGTGCTCTCCGCGTGACTCACTCTCTCCGACGGTATGCAGATTGCCCTGCTGAGACACTTGTGTCCGACTTCGCCACAGCGAAGGGACTCTTGTCCCCACGTCCCGTGCTGTACTCTGTAGGGACGTCCGGCTCGGGGAGCTACCCCCCACCTCCTCGAGAGTACAAGATCTCTGCAAATCACTGGTAGTTTTCTACCCAGGACAGTGGCGTCTTCTCATCTATTTCCCATTGTATGACTCACATCGGTGCAGCTCACTGGTGCTCATTAGATACTTTGGGTTATAATCCAACATGACATTATTTACCTTATTGCTCACACTGCTGTGGCTTTGGCTGTTAAGGGCTCCGCGGTAGCTGAGGGCCCTCTGGCGCAGCCTTGTTTTGGGTAACATTTCACCAATTTTGGTGCATTTCTTGCACCAAATGATGTTTCAGCTTCAGCTTCTTGTCCTTCTTTCCTGAATCTGAGAATCAGTCATTTCTCTGAAGAACAAGCCCTCGTTTCATTTTTTTTAATTGAAGTATGTGGACACACAAAATTATCTTAATATTATATTAATTTCAAGCGTACAACATAGTGATTTGACAGTTCTATACGTGACAAAAAGCTCACCGTGATAACTCCAGTCACCACCTGTTACCTTACAAAGTTATTACATATTACCGGTTATTCTGATTATATTCCTCATGTCGTTTTCATCCCCATTCTTTCCTTTGTAGCTGGAAGTTTGTGCCTCTTCATCTCCTTTGCCCATTTCACCTATTCCCACCCCCCAGCCCAGCAACTACCAGCTAGTGCTCTGTATGAATTGCTAAATTAATAACCTGGTGAGTATCTTTTCATACTTTTCCCTTTGCTCACCTAATAATACACAAACGAATATAGAGAGATGCGTGCATACATATATGGGACAGGTACAATTTTTAAAATAATTAGTTTACAAAAGCAAATCATTTAAAAAGGAAAGAAAAATACTTCTCTGCAATTGTGTCTTTAATGCAACAGCAAATCGTGGAAACTGGTCAGCTTTTTACTGATGGTCTCCGCAGCGCTGTGTCCCCAGGCCCACTCTTTACCTATACCCGTGACGGTCACTTTAGGTCTGCCAATCTGAGGGGCAGTGACCTGTCCTTAGTGCAGTAATTTTACCTCCTGGTGAAGCTGAGAGGCCTTCCAAGGCTAGCAGGCCACCAGCTGTGTTCTGTGCCCTGCCGTCCCCACCAGAGGCCAGCCTGTCTCCATCCTCCTCTCACTGGTCTTCACTGGAGGTTTTTTTTTTTTTTAAGATTTTATTTATTTATTTATTTGACACAGAGAGAGACAGCCAGCGAGAGAGGGAACACAAGCAGGGGGAGTGGGAGAGGAAGAAACAGACTCCCAGTGGAGGAGCCTGATGTGGGGCTCGATCCCATAACGCTGGGATCACACCCTGAGCCGAAGGCAGATGCTTAACCGCTGTGCCACCCAGGCGCCCCTCATTGGAGGGTTTTGAACAGAGGAGGTGTGCGATGTGATCACAGCTCTAGGAGGTCACCCTGGCCCATGCGGAAACCCATTCTGCAGGTGCGACCGTCACTATTTAGAAAATGAAGGTTGCTTGCTTGGACTGATGCAGTGACTTTCAAGGGAAACACTAAACTTTCTATCAATCTAGTTGCCACTGGATCACTATTCCTTTCATTACGGATGGTTGCTAAATGTTACCTTTCAGCATCAACATACTCACATGATTTTTCTGTCTTAATTGAATGTCAACATTTTACTGTTTTCGAACCATCCTTCTGTAATTGGCTATTCCCGAAGTTCTTTTGAATTGCTTTTAAAGACATTGCTAAGTTCTATTTTTCAACATTTTGTTCAAAACTGGGATTGACAAACTTCCCTTTGAAACTGTATCCATGTCAGTAAAAGAACTGACAACGATACTTCTCAAATAAATTGAGTGACTTTACAACTTCGTGTTTTATCCTGTGCTCTGGAACACTTTCGATATCGCTGAAATGATCAAGTATTTAAAGACCGGGTAGAATTAAGTGTGGTGTCATGTGGGCATCGCGTCTTCTTACAAATATGATGAGCTTCCAACCCATTTCTGATCCTTCTATGAAAATTATTATATTTTCTTCTTCTGACTGACGTTTTGATAGGAGGTTGTCCATGCACCACTGTGGATCGTACAGACCGTTCCCATAATTCCACTGATGCCCTTGTATGTGTGTCTTCTTCCTTCTCCAATGTCGTGCAACATCTGTTTCCCCTCTTTTCACTGATCACGATCATGAGAGTTTCGTCCATTTTGTTGTTGTTGTTTTAAAGAAACTAAATTTCATCAAAAGCAACCAAGAAAATTTGAAGACACATCACCAGCATATTGTAGAAGGGGAAAAGCAAACACCTCCCTTTCAGCTCTATGGGTCCCATTTTTTATTTCCATTTTATTAATTTGTCTTTGCTAAATCTCTCTCCCTAGCCCTCTTTTTCCTCTCATTTTGTATTTCCATATTTCTATATTCTTTAGGTAAGCACCGAGTTCCTTCATTTTTAACCTTTCTTTTTTAGTAATGGAGGATCTAAGATGATGCATTTTCCCTGGACTGTGGTTGCCACAAGTTCTGATGTAAAATTTTCTCCCTTTTATTGCTTTCCGGGCTTTGTGGAGTCTCAGGCCTTGCAGGACTGTGGGTCCCTGTTTGGCAACCCTGTGCGTCACCAGGGACCCTCAAGGAGGGGTCCTGTTTGCTGGAATTAGCCACACCTGCAGGACCTGACGTGTTTTGGTCCCTGTGTTTGAGAGACACTCACCCATTTGCCTCGAATTACAACTTTCTAAGCTCTGGCAGTTTTATTCACAAATCTCACTCTTACAAGCATGTGCAGATCGTATCAGAAGAGCATAGGGCAGAGAGCCACTTCAAAAGGTGGTCCACAGGCATTGCCTTGAGGGCGGAGAAGTCAGAGCTTCCAGAAGACACATGAATACGGATATTTGGATATTCACTGTTAAGTTTCCTGTGGGTTTATATTTGCAAACCTTGGTCGTTGCCACCTATTTGACTCAAGTAAGACTCGGTCAAATTTAAAAGTATCTTATCTGTTTTTTTTCCAAAATAGCCCTGCTCGTATAGTCTCTTCACTTCCTCCTTTCTCAGAAGCATTCTTAAATTTTTAAGGCTAATTCGGTATTTTTTTCATTATGATGATGATGATGATGGTATGTTAGTCACCATGCGGTATGCCATTACCCTTTGATGGAGTGTTCCATGATTCGTTGTTGGTGTATTTTTTAACCCCATCCTCTGTAAGTTAAGGGAGATACACTCCCAATCCCAATGTTCTAGGTAACTCGAACAAAATAGAGGATTTATGTGAGGTTTAGCTCCATATAATACATGACTTGCAAAAAAATAGCTGTGCTACAAATACTGAGCTTCCAGAATGTGTCAGGAGAGACCAGCGCAGGCTGGGTGCTCCCTCTATGACTATTTCTCCTGCCAGAAAACGATTCTAACTTGTCTTGATATAGCAAAATATTGGGAAAGACATTTTCAGTTTGCCAGGCATTTTTGCTGAAACAACGGAAGTTCAGGCTGCCATTAACCCAGGAACAAGAGGACAAAGGAGTGAGAAATGACTTGCTGCCCAGCTGCGTCCTTTTCAAAAGCACAGTTTTCACAAGTCCCTCAACCCTGCACGCAGGAGAGGCTCCTACAGAACAAAGAAGCGAAGCAGGATGCCACAGACTTTTACTTAAATGTCACTTATGCACGGGGCAATGGGTATTGAAGGAGTTCCATCTGAGATAATAAACCAATTTTGGGAGAGGAAGATGAAGTAATTAATTATTCAAGGGCAAGGATTTCTCCTTCGCTTCATTTCCCCAGACCGCACTTGCCCTTGGCTGTTTGAACAAGGGACAGGCTGCACGCGATGGCCCTAAGTGCCTCTTTAAGTCAGAAAGCCGCCGCAGCTCCTGGAAACAGCAGGACGTCTACCACTGGCCAAGGAGAGGGTGCCCGCAGCCACCTGCTCCTGGATCCCGCGCTTCCTCACAGCACCGCCCCCGCCGGCTTCTCCGCGTGCAGGTGACCTGCACCCCCGCCCAGCAAACCCAGGGACAGAAGTGAACCATGCAAGTTCCATTCCAAGGACTTTCCTCCCAGCAACGTGTTCCTAAAGAGAATATCCCAAAACCAGTAATCGCTGGGTGGGACGTTTCTCTCTGCTGGATGGAGGGTTCCCTCTGTCGTCACTCTGCCCATCCAGCCACCACCACGAGGACGGTGGGCCATATGCCTTCTCTGAAAGAGTTACACTCTGTCCTCTTTTCGTTCCAAATATAGGCTTTGAGGGTGATGTAAAAGGTAAGGCTTTCTTTTAGTTCAGCCGACACAAGAGGCTGCTGTTAGCCAAACGTGTTTCTCCAAAAATCCTACTGTATTATTAGTAAGGCTTCTCCAGAGAACTGGAACCAGTAGGGGTGTGGGTGTGAGTGTGCCTGTGTGTGTGTGCGTGTGTGTGCGTGTGTGTGTGTGTATTGCAAGGACTGGCTGGTGTAATTACAGAGCCTGACAAGCCTAAGGCATGTACCGGGCAAGCAGGAGGCCCAGGACAGCCCGGACAGGGCTCCAATCTGAAGGCCAGGAGGCTCCGGACCCAAAGAGACTCACTGTTTCTGTTGGAGTCTGAAGGCTGGAAAAAGCTGCTGTGCTCCTGGGAAGACAGTCAGTCCAGACAGAGGGAGCGTGGGGCAGCCCAGAGTCATAGGACTGAGTGCTGGCTGCAGGGCGGGGGACAGGCCTGGGGGACCCTGCGCAGAGAGAATCCCGGGGAGGCAGCAGCAAAGTTTCTCCCCGTGTTGACTCCCAGGGTCCAGCAGTACGGAGGGAGAATGGGTGTGCAGAGAAGCACAAGCCAAAACGATTAGTTAAAAAAGCAAAAAATGCTCTCTGCAGAAGGGGTGAAGGGATAGCACCCCGTGTTCAGGTGGAGCAGGAGCTGAGCCCCAGGATGAAAACAAAGACGTAATCACTAAGGACGTGAGATCTTCCTGGAAGGAGACGGGAGTCACACAGCCGGTGCCCCAGAGCGGCCTCCTCCTGGACACGGCACCTGGGTCAGAGCCCAGCCTGCTTCCGGGGGGCTGGCGCCCCTAAGCTGAGGCCGGGGGCTCCCTGCCAGCCCACAGTCAGGGAGCTGTGGCCGCTCTCTCGAGAAGAGGCTGACCAGACCCAGGAGAACCACAGGAAGTACCCATACCGATGGATGGAGGCTTCCGTTAATAAAATGATGTCTTCACGATCACCAAGCCTAGAGGTCAGCCTGGGAGCACGAGGGCCTGGAGGACGACCTACGGCGAGGTTTTTCCCCCAGGGAGACATGACACCATACAGTGTACATTCCTCTGTGACTTTCTTTGCTCACTTCCGGCTGCACCTGTGGGACCCCCTGCAGCGAGGAGTGGACAGTCACTCGTACTTCTGAGTAGTCCTCCTCCCTTCGTACTCGGATTGTGCGTATTTATTATTACTCTTTGCTATTTCAAACAATGGCTGCACGAGCGTGTTTTATGTTCATGTGGCACCCCGTCAACGAGTGCGGGCGTCCAGGTACACGGCAGGAGTGACGTTGCCGGGCTGCAAGTCCTCAGCTATGCCCGCGGGGGCCAGGAGCTTTGCCTCCATAGTGGCACCGAGTCACAGGCCTGCGTGGGGTGTGTAGGAGTTCGGGCCGTTCCCCACCCTCTCTGACACCTAGGATTCTCTGATTTTTCATTGTTTTCAGTAAGATGAATGAGAAATGGCATCTGATTATTTAAATGCTCATTTCATCAATTACCAATGAGGCTGAACGTTTCAAAAATATGTTGACGAGTCTTTTGCCTTGTGAATTGACTCAGGTTATTTGCACATGTTGCTTCTTTTTAAAAAAATCTTACTTATTAAAAACCAGGGATGTACTGTATGGTGACTAACATTATAATAAAAAATATAAAAAAAAAGAAAGTTAAAAACCAATGTGAATTAAACTGAATTTAAATATATAAAAAAAAGATCTTACTTATTTTTTGAAATTATGTATTCACTGTTGAACTTTTGCTGAGTGCAGGGAAAATACTTTCTTCCGGGCTGTCTTTATTTTTATGTTGTTTTAACAAACAGCAATTTTAAAATTTAATGTACTTGCATCAATTGTTTCCTTTATTTTTCTTCCCTTTCTGTGTCTTTTTAATGAAGTTCCACATTACTCTGTCATTCTCCTAATATTCTGGTAAGTGATTGAAAGTCGTGCATTCCACATTTCAGTTGGTAATCCCTGTGGAGTTTATTTTTATATGTTTTTACGGCAAGACAAGTTTGGATTCAAATGCATATTTTTTCCATAAGGCTGGACAATGGTTCTCGTACTGTTTGCTATCTGCTAGGTTTGGGGTGGAAACGTACATGATGAAACAGCAAAAGTTGCAACAGAAAGGGACAGACTTTGTCAATTTCAACATTCCGCTTCCTGCAAACACTTGACATGCCCTCTCTTTTTTAGGCAGTGTGTTGGAAATGTGAACTATGTTTGCAGCCAGACTGTCGGAGTTTGTATTGTAACCTGACCACTTGTTATCTTGTGACCGAGGGCAAGTTTCTTTGTGCCTGTGACCTTTAGTTTTCTCATCCACTTTAAAGAGAAAGGACCTGTTACTTGTTACAAGAAACCAATTGCTGGTGAATGAACCAGGGTGCACCTTTCCTTTTGCTGCCGGCAACATTTAAACGGATTCCAGATTTCGGCTTTCACGAAGAGTGCCTCTTACAAGGAGTAGAAGCACCGCATACACGTTGTTTTGTGCATGTATGGTGCAGTTTTGCTGGGTGCATACCTAGAAAGGGGACTGCTGGGGCTTGGGTGGGTCTATGCTGGACTTCAGCTGGTCTTGCCAGTGTAGAAGGGTTTACAGCAGTTTGCGTTCCCCACAAGTGTGCCCAGGAGCTCCCAGTACTGCACGCTTCACCAACAAACGTCATCCTTAGACTTCTAGAGCCAGTGGGGCAGGCAGGCAGACCGTGGAAACATGTCGTAAGTGTAATCCTGACTTGCAGTTTACGAAGGAGATACAATTACAGGACATCTGGATACTCTCTCTTGCGCAGTGCTTATTCGAGCTCCTACCTGTTTTTCTCTTTGGTTGGATGTATTTTACTTGATTCGTAGGAATGCATTTATTCCATAAAGTAAGGTGTAAGTGTAATACAATTTTTAAGAGCTTTATGTGTGACCGAGATGTAATAACCTGGGTACCTTTAAAGTATACAGTTTGCTGAGTTTGGCCTACGAATGAACTGTAAAACCATCAGCATAACCAAGAAAATGAACATATTCATCACCCTCAAAAGTTTCCTCCTGCGCTTTGCAAAGCCTGCCTTCCCCTATGCCCAGCCCACCGCACACTGGGGCAGCCACGGTCTGCTCAGAGTGGCTGTCAGCCGGTTTGGGAACCCCGGCGTCTTGGTCTATCACGATGAGTTTGCCACCATGTGCCGTGGCGCAGGCAGCAAACGTTACAGCTGGCTAGCATGGCTGGCCCTGGCTGGGAAGTCGGGAAGGTGGGATGCCCCCATCAGGGCGCTGTCGGGATGACAGCATGGCATCCTGAAGACAGAGGCTCTGCTCCATGCTGTGTTCCCGCCTTGTCCTTTCCATAGGTTAATTCTCACCCCGACAACTGTCTCTGGCCAAGTTCATCTCGAGCCCATGGACACTCCAGGACTTTTCTTCCTTCTTCTGAACGTAGACATGCTCCTTCACTGCCACTGCGGGGAAAACTAAGACTGAAATTAGAAGAATCTTGGAAAGGACGTGCAAGATCAGCCTGAGAAGCCGTAGCTCTCCCGGCCTCGGGGTTTGTGCCGCAGGTAGCTGTGGGGGTCAGAGACCACTGCGGCCGAGGACAGACGGAGTGGAGCCCCCTCGGGACCCACCGCAGGAGGAAGGATCTCAAGCCAGCAGCTCCTGGCATGAGAACAACGAGCTCACACAGAGCACAGGGCTACGGCTTTCTTATTGCTGCTCGGGCTTCTGCTCTGTATTCTCACACCCACACCAGTTCCCCACGACCCTAAATGGCACTGCCCCGTGCCCGCTGCTGCTGCGCCCCCAGACTCTGTCCCTACCACCTGTGACCCGAGTTCTCTGCAGAATACGCCGCCTTTCCCCCTGATTACCTTCTCCGCTTCTGCCTACGGCTCGAGCCCACAGCTCTTCCCTGGGAACGTTCAGACCCAGGGGCTCACACATTTTAGTGCATTTCGGAATCACAAGGAGGGCAGACCGCAGCTAAGAGGGCAGAGCGTCTCCCCCACAGTCCCTGAGAATCTGCATTTCTCACAAGTTCCCACGGGTCAGTGGCCTTGGTTGGAGGGATGAAGAGAATGGGCATTTTAAGGGCTAGAACCAGATGACGTCCACCCAGGACCGGACCTCACTCTCACCTCCTCCAGCCTCCTTGTTTACAAGCTGCCTTGTTGTAAGAAGCTGGGAGGCCTGTTCGGGTGTGAATGTGGGTGTGCAGATGCAGATAAATACACCCAGATACACACAAGTTCACACTCTTTTCACACTTTCCATGTGCATATGTACACACTCACAGAATTTGATTAGATAATAAACTTTAATTCTGTCATTACATGCGAACAATTTGGGGAGCAGAAAAAAATAAATGACTTTTTCCAGGTGATCAGCGCTAGAAGCCAAGCCAATGCCATCATTTCGATTCCAACCTGTTCTGTTTTCCCTAAATCACGTATCTTGTAAAGGAAATTTAAATGCTTAAATAATTAAATCAATACTTTCATTAACAGAAAAAAAAAAAAGAGACAGAGAGGGTACATGTGGGAAACCTTGCAAGTCAAGGGGCACCCCTTTTCTAAAGATGGATCTCGTTGGGAGCAGCTGGCTTGGGCAGCGGGGATTTTGCTCCAGGGCTCTGTTCTATGCACAGGGGAATGGAGGTCGGGAGTTAATTACTTGGAAAAGCTATCAAAGGTCCCAAAGACAGAAATTAAACTGTGGTCTAGGTTGAGCTCAGCTCTTAAACGAGCGTGATCTGAAAGAACAGCGCGTGCCCGTCTCACGCCTGCATGAGGATGCTGATACGTGCCAGCCCTGCCACCACATCCCAGGTGACCCACCGAGCCCAGATGCGGGGTTCAAAAAGTGCTTCGAAATGCACCAGTTTCTGTCTGGGTGGGCTTGTGGTGGGTTTGTGAGTTCAAGGAGAAAAAGTGGGCTGTCTTCTCTGAAAGAGAGCCCTGGGGTAGTACAGAGGAGGTCAGGTGTGGCCCCAGCCAGTTGTCACTGCTGCTGAGAGTGACAGGAGGCCCGAGGATACAGCCCAGGAAACCTAGAGGGAGGGGCCCCAAACATCGGGAGTGCAGGGTGGGTGCTGCGTCCACATGGTACTGAGGGAGCCCAGGCAGGATGTCAAGGATCAGAAAGCCGCACAGCTCCTTCTGTGCCTGGGATCCTGTTTCCCGGCCGCAGCCCGACCCAGCGGGCCGGGGGTACGTGCAGAGCCAGTGCAGGGCAGCGGGGGACCCAAGTGGAGGAGAGTCTCCCCAGTGTCCGGTGACCTCCCCAGTTCCCCGCACCTGCAGCCATCTTGACAGCAGCCACCGTCAGCCCGGCCCTGGAGCAGCCACAAGCGGGCCCCTTCGGGCCCTGATGAGACTACCCCATTTGTTCACCTGCCACGAACAAAACCCTTTTCGGGGTTCAGTAGATCGTGGTAGGCTGTCTGATTACATTTCCGTATATGAAATTGTACATACGTACATGTATTTCTTGCAGTATTAAGGGTGTAGATAAAAAGGAAGTTTCGTGTATAGAGGGGATGTGAGAAAAGTCTATTTCTGAGGGTAGCGAGCCCTCTTTTCCACAGGGCAGTCTTGACGGTTAAAGAATTTGCACGTCTGCATACCTACCACTACACACTCACGGTCTAATGTGCTTTGATGACGTGGAAGCATTTGTTCTTCCACCGAAGCTTGAGTGCTGGGCTTTTTGTTTGCATTTAAAAGATAAAACAGGAAAAGCCTCAGGTAGGTAGACACCTGCGTTCGTCACAGCGCCAGGAGTGTCTGAGCCGGCCCTGGGTCTCTGATCTGTCTCCGCGGGGCGTGCTGAGCAGGGAGGCCCGCAGAGATCTCACGCTGGCTCTTTTGCTGATCTCTTACTAACGTTACCTCTTGGAATCGTCACAAAATTATTCCCATTCTACAGATGAAAACACTGAGGCTCACAGAGGTTAAGCCATTTGCCGAGGTCATGTGGCTGGATGAGCTGGGCTTCGTCCCTGGAGACGAACAGAAGCTGGGAGGGAAGGTACAGAGCCTAAGGCAGTTTGCACGCGTGGCAAAGAGAAGGGTCCCACGTGCGCGTTTACAGGTTCCCCGGAATGCTGAGGAAATAATGGATGAGAGAGGCGTGAATGTGACCTCTGACAGGGGAATCTTGCAGGACCAAGAGAAGAAAGAGGCTGGGGGGAGGAGTAGGGGTGCGGCCGCAGAGAAGGGGAGGTGGACATGTTCAGGGTACATTGTGTAGCCTGTGGGACCTGATGGGGCCCAGTGAGGGGAGAAACATCGAGATGACCCCCAACTGCTGTGTGGTGCCCCTGGGCGAATGGACAGGATGGGGGTGTGGGGGGACCGGAGGGAGGCAGGAACTCAGCCAGGACGGGAAGCTCGGCATTGTCAGGAGAGCTGAGCTGGGCCACGTGAGGCTCACCCCAGAACCGCGCCTGCTTGTCCCAGACTGCTCGCCGACCCAGCAAACTCTGCAGGGGCCGTGGGCCTGTGGGCGCCTCCCGTACCGCCCTTATCCGGCGGTGGGGCCCAGTCACTCGTCCTCACCGCGAGCCCCGGGATTGTTCCCATTTACAGCTCAGCGAATCGAGGCTCTGAGAGTCACATAAGTGGCACAAGGTCAGGAGAGGACCACCTGCAGGGAGTGGCTCTGCCCCCGTGTGTCCTTGCCCTGGGGGGCCCTGGCCAGAGCGGGACCCCTCCTGAAGAGACATGCCGGGTGTCCCCAGGCCACAGAGTTCAGTGGGAAGCATTCTCCCGCTGGCCCTGCTGTAGAGTCGGGATTTATACGCTTTTCTGCTTCTCAAGAGCAGGACGAGGGCTGAAAAGCAGGTCAGCTGTGATGTGAAGCTTCAGACTCTGGTTCTCGGGATGCCGCGGGGGAAGAGATAATGGAGTCAGCCTCTCGTTGGCCTCAATTCCCCCGATGTTCCTGGGAGAAGGTCTACGGGGAGGTAGCGGCTCGTAGCCAGGCCCTGGAGAAGGCTTCCTGCTTTCTGACTCGGCGGGGCTCTACCCGCGCAGGACAGGGGCTCTGGCCCACCTGCTGCAGGATGTGCCCTTGCCCCTGCTGGCAGGGCTCTCCGGGCACCATCAAAGCCCTGGGATGCCCGGAGGGAGTCCTCGGTGCGGCAGGAGGAGGTGTGGGGCTTGGGGGCCTTTTCCTTGCAGAGTCCAACGGAGGACCCACCTCTTGTCTGCACAGGGCCCATCCCGGACTCCTCTGTGGCAGGGACCCCTGGTCTGGGCGTGGGGCGCGCACACAGCCAGCGCCAGCCTCACCTGGGACATGGTGGGAATGCCTGTTCTCGGGGCCTACGCACACGTCCCGAATCGGAAACTCAGGGCTCGCTTGGGGTTCGAGCAGGTCTCCCAGGTGACTGTGGTGCATGTGCTAGACTGGGAGCGTGATGTGGGCTGACGGCAGGGACGCAGAGCGGAAGGAGAGAGCCGGGCCCGGGCAGCCCAGGACCCAGGGGAGGCCGAGTCCGCGTGAAGCCGGGCGCTCACAGGGGAAAACCCAAGAGCATTTTTGTGCGACCCCTCGGCTGCTGGGCCGACATGAAATTTGCTGTGATCACCCCCTGTACCTGCATGTGTTTCCAGAAGTCTCTGGGCAGGATCAAGAGGTTAACAGAAGGGATAGAACTGATTTCCCTTCGTCTCTGGCCACCTGCCGCCCTGCCTCCCAAACACTGGGCACCCCCAGAGGCCGGGACCCGGAGAGCAGCCCACACTAGCTCTCCACGGGCCTGCCTGGGAAAGGTGCTTCCGAGGCACCAGGCTCGGGTCTCGGTACTTTGCTGGTGGTCACTCACTTTGACCCATGCAATCCTGTAACGACCCTACTTGTGCAGTGATATTATTATTGTCCTTTCAGGCGAGGACACCCAGGCAGGGAGCCGTTCGGTCGCTTGGTGAAGGTCACACAAGGTTCTATCCGGTAGATGGCCTCGGGTTGACAGCCCAGCCCTGCCCATGTCCACAGGGTGACCAGGGGCAAGTTCCTCCCCCTCCCTCCCCCGTGGCGGCCTCATCTGTCGTAAGGGCAGGGTACGCAGGGACCTCCCTCCCGGCTCCGACTCCTGCTCGCCCACAGTCCTGGGGAAATCCGAGAACCTGTCCAGTTTTCACAGACTCTGGCTGCGGTCTGCTGTGCTGCTGTTGCGAGAAAATCTTTATAAATGGTCTTCCCTCCTCCACCCGTGTCCGTCTGTGTCCATAGTTGGAGACAAAGTCACCGTGCGCGCACACACACACGCATGCACACACTGTGCTCTAGTTTACACGTACTCTGTATAAACTATGCTCAGTTACCCCATCTTGGAAAACATTTGTGGGGAAGACCCACACATTTCCGCCTGCCCAGCCCGTCAGCGCTCCACGATAGAGGAAACGAGTCTTGAGAGTGGAGGGAATTTACGAAACTCCCCGATTTGTGTCACTGAAGTTCTGAGTTGGCAAGTGTCGTCTGAAGAAATGGAGACTTTGCTTCCTTAACAAAAATAACCTGAGTGACGGCTGTCATCTAATTATTCTGGAAAAATCGTGGGGTCACAGACTTTAGAAGATGTTTCTCTGAGCAGATGACCCAAGTTTTACACCCCATCACATTACCTTGAACAGAGGGAGAATTTTCTCTTATTTAAAGAATAACAACTACTAGTAAGAAGTTGAAGTGGATGGATTTAATATAATAAATATTTAAAATGAGTTAGATTATAAATCTTAGAGTAGCAGCATAACCCCAAGGAATAAGCTACTATTCAGAGAAGGTTTTTATATCCCACACGTAAAGTAATTTACTGGTAACTTCTAAAGGAGACTTGGAAAGATTGTTTTCCGAAGAAAGACCGTGCGATGTGCGCGTGTGCAGAATTCTCCTAGAATGAAATGTGCACACACACACACACACACTATCACCCCAGGTGACTGCTCACTTTAATTTTTTTAGCATCATCATTTGATTTGAAAATATTCGACTGATATAAATTAATCGATTTAATTCTCACTTTTACCAAATTAGGTTATTTCAGTATGAAAATGGTTAATTTTATCAGTAGTTTGGAGGCTAGTAAAAAAATATCACAGCTTTTGGTCTGTGAGAGAAACCAAAGAAACCAAAACATGGGTATTTTGACTCACACACACACAAAATATATTTTTGTTGCGTCAGCTCTCCCACAATGGGTAGCTGGACAGATCTAGAAAATCTATTTCCATTCCAACAATGGTTTTACACCTGAGATCGGTCTCCCTTCATCCTTAATCAAACGCTTTTATGATATCTTTTTAAAAAACAACCATTGCATTTTCCTAGTTGTTAGGAGAATAGGGGACCAGCAGGTGCTCTGTGTGCCTTAATGGTTTGCAGTTGCAGTGACTAGAAAGGATCACGTCTGCACCTGTCCTGAGTTTCAGCTGACTTCACAGAGTCAGGGAGCCCAGGAAGACGAGCTGCTGCCCTCACCTTGGGTCCGGGACATGTTGCAGCTTTAAACATCAAGTCACATTTTCATTTTCAACAATCAGCACTGTCCTACCTTCTAGCTAATCGATTTTCTCTGCAAAGCGAGGGAAGTAGAAATAGGCAATTGCAGGGACTCCTGGGTGGCTCAGTCAGGTAAGCATCCGACTCTTGATTTCAGCTCAGATCATGATCTCAGGCCTATAAGATCAAGCCCCACGTCAAGCTCCACGCTCAGCATGGAGTCTGCTGGAGATTCTTTCTCTCCCTCTGCCCCTCTCCCCCCTGCTCGTTCTCTCTCGCTCTCTAAATAAATAAATAAGATCTTTAAAAAAAAAAAAGAAATAGGGAATTGTGGCCTGAGCTTTTCAAGTTAAGGACATCTAACGTCGGTGTGTCTAGGAGACTCCTTCTCCTAGAGGGACAAGAGGGACACTAATTATAAACAAAAGTAGCTTCAGCTTTACACAGATGACTGCTCCATCACGCTCTGTGTTTCTTCCCTCCAAACCCCTGCCCAGGGGACGTGGCCCTAACAAGAAAGTCATAAAAATTGAGAGAGAAATCCCTGCATTTCTGGAGTCTTCTAGATACTTCTTAATCCTCTTGCTAATCTTATCAGGCCTCCCTAAGATTCTCGGTTCTGCTTCTGGACCCTTTGAACTGCACGCATTTTCCGGGTCTCTTCACCTGCCTTGCAGCTCGCAGGTGACTGAGGAGATGAGAGGAATTGAGGTTTTTGAACGCCAGGGGTGCCGAGGTAAGATCAGCCGTGCTTCGAGGACATTTCTGCATGTTGAGTAGGCTCTGCGTCTTGAGAGCTGGGTGGCTCTGGGCAACTTACCTAACCTCTCTGTACCCAGCTCCCTCATCAGTAAGAGGGGATGGTAATAGCAGCTTCCTACAGAGCCGTGTGAAACTTAACTGAGGGAGCACAAAGGCTTGGAACAAGGCACACGCACTAGAAGAGCTAGAAAGAGCGCTCTTCTCTTTCCATCCCCCTCCGCGGCTGCCAGGAAGGATTTTCTGAAGCAGGCGCAGTTGGCACGCGCCCTCTCTCCGGGCTCCTCATTTACTGATCGGGGTGCAGCGCACTTTCGGAGATGGCAAACGAGGCAGCCAGAGGCCGCGGGGTGCAGGCAGGAGGGAGGCCATGGCGCTGTCAGGCTCTGCTCTCTCCGTGAACACTGAGGGCATCAACAGCACCTCCCGATTGTGCCCTCACTCTGTCAGCGACGGCTCTCAACGGCACCTGCAACAAGGAGAAATCCTGGGATATAAAAAGCTTCACAACATAAAACGTTAACTACGAGGAAATGCCAAATGCCCGTTTTCACAAGTGAACCACAGGCACAGGCCCACGTGCAAAGAACCCAGTGTCTGGCCACCTGTCCAGGTCCTGGGACTGCTCCCAGGTGCCGTTAACCAACCACAGTCTCTCTGCCAAGGTGACCAACCGGCTCACTCGTGGGACCGAGCAGGTCCCAGATGGCTGTCAGTTCTGTCATGCAAGTTCTTTCCAGTAAGGTGGAGTCTCGATGCTAATCAGATTTTTAAAAAATCTTGTTTTTCAAAGCAGACTTGAAAAAAAGTGTGAAATCTGGGCTATTAATAGGATGGCGATGAAGCACTCCTTACTTATGCAAAACCATTGACGAATTTTTAACGGAGAAATAACACAGCGGGTGGGGCTCACGGCAGAGGGGACAGGGCAGCGGTGTGGACAGCGAACCCAAGCGGGCTGTGGCTGTGTTGCGGGCAGGGAAAGGGGAGCCTGGCTCCCGTGAGCCGCACACTTCAAGTCAGCCAACGCGCCACTGCCCCCCCCATCCTGTCCCAGCTGCCTCCGCAGGCAGACGTTTTTTGTTTCCCATCTCCGACCGTGAACGCAGTAGCAGAGGTTACCGTGATTGCTGCTCGCCCACCAAGGTGGGTCTCCCTGCGACAAACGAGGTCTTACTTACACTTACGTTGGCCGTTCCGTGGAAGTGGCCGTGCGACTCTGAGGTGCAGTTACTGCTGCAGAGAGCAGGGCAACTGTCCCGCGTGTTCTCTGTGAAGAAATTCGAGGAGGAAATAGGGATGTGCGTCGTGGCCCATTAGAAATAACTAAGGCAAAAGCAACCTGTTTTGCACGTGTGCACGTGATCATTTGTATGCCCTTTGCAGCACTGTGCTTGTGTGTGTGTGTGTGTGTGTCCGCTGTAACGTGGTTCTCTACCACCGGTGTCTGTACGTGGGTCCTTGCACGCCCGAACTGCAGCGCCTGATCCAGCCTTCGGGCAAGCACTTCCCCTCCTCTGGGCTCAGTTTTCCACTTGCAGAGTAAGAACCAGGTGGATTCTAAGGCCCGTGGAGCCCGCGAGCCCGGCCTTGCAGGCTGTCCTGCCTGCCCACGCGTCCCATGGGAGCTGAGACCAGTCACTGGGGAGAGCAGCCCTGTCCTACACCTGCCTGGAACGGCAAGGGCTTCTATATCAAAATCATAGCCTTAACCCATTTCCCACCCAAATTGAAACTAGTGTTCCTGTCATTTAAAAAGGATCCCATCACGGAGGTCTCAGTAAGGAGAGAACGTGACAAGCAAAAGTGGCGGAAGCAAGAGCCCGGATAAGGGAGCGTCCTGTGACTCAAATTCACACGTGGCCGTTTTAAGGGGGGGCCCGGCACCCTGCACCTGGCCTCTGTTTTCTCCCCCGGGAAAGGTAGAGGTGCGGTCCCCTGACATGGGCCAGTCCGCTGGACGTCTCTGCTCTGGGACAGGTTGTGGCCTGGGGACCATGCATGCATGCTTCGTGTCTGGTGAGACATCCATCAGTCTTGCTCCCCTGATAAAAAGCCACCCGATAAATCAGACCTGCCCCCAAGCCAGCATAGATAAGGAAGATTCCCCCGGGGTCCTGCACACCAAACCGAATTCCTTCATCAAGCCACCTCCTTGCTTTCCTCCATCGTGACCCAGCAGCTCCCGTCCAGCCCCCGGAGGCCCAGAGAGGGGACTCAAGTCTCCTCATCAGCCTTAGTCTTGCCCTTGGTGCGTCCTGCCTCAGATCCCGCGCTCTGCATTTTGACCACGAAGATCCGCTGAGCGATGCGCCCTCCCCCTTCCTCCTTGTGGTGCTGCCTCCATGGCCACCTTGCTGGCATCCTCGGTGCCCACCCGCGAGCCCGAGCATGGCTAGCTTGCACGTCTCGGCTCCCCCCGAGCTCTTAGCTGCCCAGGCTGTGGACAGCGCACGGTTGGTTTGTCTTCCTTATTCAGTGTGAGCAATGTATAAAAGGGAATGGGTACATTTCTTATCTTTATATTTTATTACATCTCCTTATATTTATTGGCATGACAAGTATGCTTAGCCTAAGTTCCACCATTTCACGATATGATTTCTGTCTTAAAGCTTCCATTCTCCTGTGTTTGCTGTTCAATCTGTGTTTGGCGTTTCTGTGTAGATGCCTGCCGGGGCCTGATTTTCTGAGAACTGGGGAGTCGTCTTTCTGCCGTGAGTCTTTCTCTTGGTTACCTCTCTTCATAAAACCGACGTCTCGGTCTCTTGAGTGCTCGCACAGGGTATGTCAGAAACGTCTCCCGACTCTATGAAAGATGAACGTATCCGCGAACCCTGCCATTTTCCCTCCCCCTCGCTTCTGCATTTTCATTAATTGTGTGATGACTGTACACTCTGCTCTTTTGTAACATTTACTTTTCATTCTGTAACCATAGTTGCCACACAGGGTAGCTTGCGTCTGTCGCCCCAGGCTTCATACCGAGTTGTCCTGCTTATCCCCTGGTTTTCTGGAGCTCCCCTTGGGGTCCCCCAGTCTGCCCCCCACCTCAAGATTTCATGCTAGCTAGTATTTGAATTGCACTCTGTGTAAAAAGTTGGTTTGGGTCATTTGTGTGTGTGTGTGAGTTAACAGTGGGGAATCTGGGGTAATATTCTGGGTCAAATTTTTCTTTTCCTAAAATATTCCAATAGCGCTTCTGCCTCCTTAGTGAACATCACTGTGCAGTCGGCTGGGCCTCTTTCCTCCAGATAATGCGGTTCTCCCGGGAGGGAGGAGGGCTGGGTGCTAATCAGGTCATCACACTCTTGCCTCGTATTTAGAAGGCTATTAATATTAACAGTCTTGTTCTGGGTTAGCCCTTCCGTGTCCAGTTCTCCTAGCACACGCCCTTGCTTTAGACCCCTTATTTCGGAGAAGATCGTTTTCATGACATCTTTAATAGGTGCTGCTTTCTGTTCAATTCTCCTAGGACACCTGTTACACTCGTGTCGGTGTCCCTTCGCCTGTCCTCCGTGCTTACACTCTTCTGTCTACAGGCATGCTTTCAGTGGCAAGAGAAAGAAAACCGACAGAACGTGAGTGCGCACTACATACATGGGGGCTCCGAGGACTTTCAGGACATCTTCCCGATCACTGTCACCACGGTGTCCTCTCTCCTCCTTCTCCTTCCCTCCCGTAGTAGCAGATCCCGTGCTGCCCACATCCCGTCCTGCTTTTCTGAGTCCACTCCAGTGCGGAGCGGAGCTGTCAGTGGCAGAAGAAGCTAAATCTGGAAGGGGACGTTCTCAGGTGGAGAAAGGGCTGGTCCTGCAGAGAAGACCTTCCGCCCAACCTTCCCCCATGTGCACCAGCACAGCCCCCCCGTGTTCTCAAGCCCACGTCACTGAGGACCCGATGGAAGAGGGTCCATTTTTCTCCCAGGGCTTCTTCCTCCCAAAGCTGGGGAAGATGATTCCAACAATAGCACAAATTCGAATTATTTAATCACATATGGTCTTCAAAGCACCCTTTCTGTGGAATCCTATGCTAGAACTCTGGATGCGTCATCACTTAGACATAGCCTGATGAGCGTCGTTACTGTTATGTTAGCTCCTTATATAAAATACGTTAGCCTGTCCGAGCTCTTGCTCAGGTGCATGTTGACAAGTTGGACTGGGGCGTCGCCCACTTCAGAATAAACTTTGGCAGCCCGGTCAAATGATGGACACGACCTGCATGTCCAGATACTCAGAGAACCCCTGAACATTGACTTCAGCAACTGATACAGGCCCTGGGGTCACGCAACGTAGAGCTAGCAGTTCAGGTTACGTTCCCATTTTTCTAAGCATGGTCATGAAGATAGCACTTGAATTCTAGAACTCGTTTTAAAGTTGATGCTAAATTGAATATGTGATGTGTTTGGACACTGTCACAATGGCTGAGATTCCTCTTCCCAATTCCCAAAATGTGATTCAGGAAAAATATATTCAGACCATTTTGTAAGGAAAACTAATCTTGATCCCAAGTAGCCATAAATAAGTAGCTACTTATGTTAAGTTTTGCTGTCAAACCAGTGCTATGCAATCTTGGGAATGCTGTCCGCTTGGAGGACAGAGGCTGTCAGGGAGAGCCCTTTAGTGCCCTCTGAGCCCAGCTACCAGAATTAGAGTTCTTACTCCCAGCATCTTCTATGTTTCTGATTCTGCTTACTTGCTTCTGTACTTACTTATCTGCCTAATTAGGTTTTTAAAAAGTCCTTAATGTTAGAAAGTTAGGAGAATTTCCTCAACCTGATAAAGCACATTTACAAAAAAAAAAAAACCTGCAGCGAATGTCATACTGAATGGTGGGAAACTTAAAGCTGTCCCACTAAGAACAGGTGTCAGGCAAGGGTGTTCTCTCTCGTCACTCCTTTTCAACACTGCTAATAGCTCTAGCTACTGCAATAAGAGAAGAAAAGGAAATAAAAGGCATACTGACCTGGAAGGTAGAAATAAAACTGTCTTTGTTCACAGGTGACATGATCGTTTATGTAGAAAATCTTTTAAAAACTCCTAGAACAAATAAGCAATTAGAGAAAGGTTGCAGATTACAAGGTTAAGCTACAAATGTCAATTTCTTCCTTTTATACCAGCAATGAACAATTGGCATTGGAAATTTAAAACACAATATCTGGAAAGAAAAATAAAGCTGGAGACATTAAGCTCTCTAATTTTAAATTATATCACAAAGCCATAATAAACAAACCAATATGGTATTGTCATAAAAACAAGCACAGAGATCAATGAAACAGAATAGGGAGCCATCCACAGGTATGCCCATGAATATATGATCAATTAATTTGTGAAAAGAAGCCAAGAATATACAAGGAGAAAAGAAATTCTTTTCGATAAACGGTGCTGAGAAAATTGGACTGCTATATGCAACAGAATGAAATTATATCCTTGTCTTACACTATACACAAAATGGATTAAGGACTCGAATGTAAGACCTCAAACCAGATAACTTCTGGAAGAAAATATAGGGGGTAAGCTCCTCAACTTCGGTCTTGGTGATGAATTTTTGATTTGACACCAAATACAAAAGCAACAAAAACAAAATTAAATAAATGGACTACATCAAACTAAAAATCATCAACAAAATGAAAGAGAAAATATTTGCCAACTTTATAGCTAATAAGGAGGAGTTTATATCCAAATATATAAAGAACTCCTACAACTCAATAGCAACAACAACAACAAAAAGAATTAAAATATGGTAGAAGATCTGAATAGACATTTTTCCAGAGAAGACCTCCGGATGGCCAACAGGTACACGAACATGTGTTCAACATCGCCCATCATCAGGGAAATGCAAATCACATCTGTCAGAATGGCTGTCATCACAAAGACCAGAAGTAACGAGTGCTGGCGAGGATGTGGAGAAAAAGCAACCCTCGTGCGCTGTTGGTGGGAATGTAATTGGTGCGGCCACAGTGGAAAAAAAACATGGAGGCTCCTCGAAAACATAAAAATAGAACTACTGTATAATCTAGCAATTTTACTCCGGGGTATTTACCCGAAGAAAATGAAAACAGTAACTCAAAAGATATATGTACTCCATGTTTTTGGCAGCATTATTTGCAATAGCCAAGATATAGAACAAACTTAAGTATTCATCATTGGATGAATGGATAATGAAAAGTGGTATATATGCAAATATACGCGATGGAATATTACTCAACCAGAATAAAGAATGAGATCTCGCCACTTGTGATAACATGGACGGACCTAGAGGGGATTGTGCTACGTGAAATAAGTCAGGTAGAGAAAGACAATATTGTGTGGTTTTGCTAATATGTGAATCTAAAAAAACAAATCGGAAGCAGAGTCATAGATACAGAGAACAAGCTAGCACTCGTCAGAGGCGAGGGGGGTGGGCGGATGAGTGAAAAAGGTGAAGGAGATTAACAAGTACAAAGTCCAAAGCATAAAATCTGTAAGTCACGGGCCGTAAAGTACGGCATGGGGAGGGGCGCCTGGGTGGCACAGCAGTTAAGCGTCTGCCTTCGGCTCAGGGTGTGATCCTGGCGTTATGGGATCAAGCCCCACATCAGGCTCCTCCACTAGGAGCCTGCTTCTTCCTCTCCCACTCCCCCTGCTTGTGTTCCCTCTCTCGCTGGCTATCTTTGTTAGATAAATAAATAAAATCTTTAAAAAAAAAAAAAGTACGGCATGGGGAAGGCGGTCAAAAACATCGTGACAACTTTGTGTGGTGACGGGTGGTAAGTAGAATTATTGTGATCACCATTTTGTACGTATAGAAATGTTGGGTCACTCTATTGTACACCTGAAACTAACATAACGTATGTCAACTGTACTTCAGTGACAAAACACAAATCATCTCTGATTCCTTGGGAACGGAAGGAATACGTGTTAACTGACTCTTTGCCACATGTAATTCAGTTCAACTACCTGTCTACCCCACAACCCAAGTAGCTGGGCAGATATTATGGGCTGAATTATATTGAAGTCCCAACCCCTAGTAGGGGATTGTTTGAAGCGATTGCTTGAACACGGGGCCTTTGAAGATGTGATTCAGTTAAAAGAAGCTTATATGTGCGCACCTTAATCTAACACGGCTGGCGTCCTGATAAGAAAAGATCAGGACGCAGACCGAGGGAGACCACACGAAGACACGGAGAGAAGACGGCCATCTGCAAACCAAGCTGAGCAGGCCAGTCAGGAAAAACCAGCCCTGCCGACACCATAATCTCAAACCTCCAGCCTCCAGTCTTGGGAAAACAAATGTCTGTTGTGTCAGCCAAAGAAAAAGATTACTTCAATATTCCACAGTTCATAAATTGTCAATTTCCAATACACATCTTGATCTCAAACATCTATGCTCTTGAGGGGACATAGGTATTTCAAAGGCAGAACGTTTCCAGAAAATCTGCATTCCAAAGGTGGGAGCTTTCCATACACGTGTACATGTCAAATACAGGAGTGCTCGTTCACGGAAAATGTTCGGGGAAGTCCAATAAGGAAGACGGACGACTCCGGAGCTGCTCTGGTGCAAGTGGGTGTGGCTGTCCACACGGTGTGCCCTGCCCCGACAGCCCCGGGGGGTTCTCACAGAGCACCTGTCCTCCTACAGTGCTCGAGAGCCACAAATCCACGGCAGTCTTCCCATTCCCCAGGGAAGAATCCGTTTCCCCAAGTCCCCAGGGAGCTTCCCTTGGAGCTCTGACTTCCACTGCGGTCTGTCAACCACTAGCTCGGCTTGTCTTTGTGGAGGTGGGTCTTTCACACTTCCTGTGTCCTAAAGGTCACGGGATGTCCTGACGGAAATTCTAAGCAGGGATCTGCGATCCAGAAGAGATGCTCAGGAGAGAGGTCAGGGCTGAAGGCCACATTTGGAAGTCAACATTGTACACGCGCCAGTTGCCATCATGGGGGTGTAGGAGCGCTGCCGAGGGCGGGAAGCATAGGCTGAGGTCTGGGTTCTGAATCACCCTCGCATTTAGCGTTGTAATAGCGGTTTTAGGAGCAAGGCCATGGTCCACAGGAGTCATGGAAACCAGGGATGAGTTCTTTTCATAGCAAATGCTCAACGATAGCCAGAGGGTGTTAGCAGTAAATAGCTGAACTGATCTGATTCTTGGGAGCTGATCTCAGCCACAGTTGGTGTGATAACAGGTTTCTTGGAGAAGGGTATCACGCACGTGCACAATTGGTACGGTTGGCCTCACAGGCCTGGAGCACAAACAGAAGGATTTCTCATTGATGATGCGATCGTGTGTAACATCCGTATGTTGCTATTAGCAAGAAACTCAGTAGCTCCCTTTTGAGCCTCCCTCCTGGGCCTTCCCCACTAGTCCAAAATCCCAAGGTTAGGTTGGGTTTGGACATTCTCAGTCCAAAGAGACGAGAGACCCGCCTCCAATTCCAAGTTTGGGGGGAGAACTAAACGTGCACCCCACCTACCATGTCTGCAGCTTCTGTCCCTGCAAACGGCTGGCCACGCACAGACCCGCAACACTTGCTCATGGCCCTGGGGTCATTGTTGTTCCAGACCCCTGTGATGTCCCATGCTTAGACATCAAGGCTGTGTTAAAAAGAAAACCACAGACTCAAAATGTTAGGGTCCCACGTCAGCAAACTGGGAGTTGCTATGTAACCTGACCGCAGTTTCGCCCCTCCAGAAACGTGCCCTTCCACCAGCCGAAGGGGAGTCACCTGGTCAGCACTAGTGGGGTCATCCCTTCTGTTCTTAGGAGGCACGCTTGTCTAGAACAAGGTGTGATTGCCAGTAATCTCCCCCTTTCCACTCCCTCTCTGCCTGTAAAAGCTTCTCCTTTTCTGCAGCCCCGCTGAGTTCCCCTCTGCTTGCCAGGTGGGACGTTGCCCGATTCATTAACTGCTTAATAGAGCCAATTAGATCTCCAAATTTACTTGATTGAATTTAGTTTTTTAACACATTTTGGTAGCAGCATCAGGACAGGAAGCGAACTTTTTTTTTTTAAAGATTTTATTTATTTATTTATTTATTTATTTATTTGACAGACAGAGACAGCACAAGCAGGGGGAGCGGCAGGCAGAGGGAGAAGCAGGCTCCCCTCTGAGCAGGGAGCCCGAAGCGGGACTCGATCCCAGCACCCTGAGATCATGACCTGGGCCGAAGGCAGACGCTTAACAACGGAGCCACCCAGGTGCCCCAGGAAGTGAACTTTTGACAGCATTTGGGACCAGGAGAAATGCAGGCATGGTGCCCCATACACCCTTCGGAGTCGGCTGCGTTTCTCACCATTTCTGGGGCTGCTGTCAGGTTCCCTCAAGGTTGAGCACTCCTGACTGTGCTTGGAGCTCCCATCCCATGGGCTTCCAGTACCGGGCTACCAGACCAGTCGGGACTGACAGGGTTTGGTCTGCAATTCCACGTTGGAATCGCTGCCCCATTCCCAGTCCACACACAGTCCCCAGCAATGGGGTGTGCTGGTTTCATGCACGGAATTGCCGGGACCTCAACCCTGGGGTGCATCTCTCCTAGGGTATGAATCTGGCTCCAAAAAACCCGAAGGCTTAGCTATAAGAAAAACAATAAATAAATGATTGGATAAATAGAGGAATGAATGAATGAATAAATAAATAAGATCCTTAAAACACTGAGTGAGGCGTGCCACCTTCGTCCACACCTGCTTATTTTAGATCTAAGAGCTATGGTCCTGGAAGCAATTTGTAAATATCTGCCAAAACGGAAAAATCTTCCTAAATTTGTCTTTTGCCCTAAATAACTCAGCTTGGTAACTGTCACGTTTGGGGCCTCAAAGGCTGAGGCCAGACAGAAGTCTGAGCTGCACCCCATTTTGCCGATACGTGGGTCTGGACAGATGTGCGGATTTGCTCCATTTGTGGCCGGGGTCCCACCCCACCCCACACGGCCGCCGTTCCTCAGGGGAATGACAACCCAGAATCACGATGACTGTTACGAGGAGCGTTCCGGAGGAGCTAAGAGTATTTAAGAATGTACTGAAAAACAAAATCTTCAAAATTCCAAAAACAGCTGCACTGAAAGTTTCTCTTCCAAAAGCTGGTAAAAAAATAAAATAAAATAAAATGAAAGTAGAGAGACACAACAGGTCCCTGATACAGAAGACGATAGGACTGCTGTCATTCTCACTGCTTCCCCCGCCCTCTACGTGTGAGCACTCGGTGTACTTACCCGCTGTCTAAACCACCTTTACACGACCATAAACAGCAGCCCTCCAAGTTCATGACCTTGTACATGCATACCCCCATGTCTACCTTGAAAGGAGGCCCCCGTGAGCCCCTCCCGGAGTCAACAGGACTCTGGGGGATTCTCTAGTAAACTACTATTTATTCCCTTAGACAGCCAAGGGAAAGCTGAAATTAAAAAAAATATATATATTCCAACATAGGTGGGGGGGTATATCAGTCCTTTAACGTTTAGACTAGACCCTAATTCTTCAAGGAAATGAAAGCATAGTATCTTACAAATCTTTACCGAACTAGAAAGGCAGCTGGGGGGGGGGGCATTCAGAGTTCCCCCGTTCCTTTCACCCATTCCCCAAACCTCTCCTATTTATCTCAAAAAGCTTGTAAATTCTCAGCCTTGGGAAACCAGAGTCCTTCTTGGAGGAAGGTACATTCTTTCCCTGTGACTTTGAGATAAAAATATTAAAAGCACAAACCCCAGGGAGGTGATTCTTATCAGAAGTAGAACAAAAGGGGGAGAGGTGATTTGAAATTTAGACAAATGCAGAACCCCGCGGCTTCTCCCCAAGTATTAGTAGAAAAATGTAGCCCCCTCAGCAGATATCCTTAGCTTACTCCACCTGCTGGAAAAGCACTTTGGAGCCAACTGCTCTTTATAAGCTACTGGGTTTTGCATTCTCTCACCCATCTCAATGCTAATATTTTAAAAACAATAAGTCTGATTGTATGTTTTTTGCATGTTTATTGTAACGTGTGACGTTTTCTACCTCCTGATGGTGTTACCAAGATTACCGTGGGGAAGAGCTCTAGTTCACTGGCTTAAAGACAATCAAGTGTTTATGCAAATTTGGTATTCATAAAAATTCTCAAAAGTAAAATAGGAATTTAATCCCAATGAATTTCCGGTTCCCACGATCTAGGAAATAGTTGGTATTAAAGCTCATTTAAGGTTGCTGGTTTGATTAAAGCGGGAACATACAGTCACCAACTTTGGGTAGATACAGACACACACCTGTTTTGTTCTACCTGGTTTATTAGCCAAATGAGTTCGTGTTATCTGTGCTGCAAATTCTGTGACCTATGATCCTCTTTGACCATGTGTTTTTAAAACCTTATTGATATTTTTGACTTTCCAAAACTCAAATTCTAAATAAAGCCTTGTTGACCTTTAACTCTGAGTTTTTCCAGGGATTTCCTGCAACAGCTCCACGATTTGTTTTGGCTCCTTATAAAAAGGAAACTATTCAACAAGGTAGGCTCATTTGATACACTGAATTACACGGGACGCGCGGTCGGGTAAGAAATAATACTAAGCCCTCTTTATATTGTGTCTGGATAGATGTTCCAGAAAGCATGCAGCATTCCTGGAAATCCGGTATGTCCACACACACCGTTAACCCTTATAATTCTAGTTAGTATCTTCAAACGTGTGTCCCCCCATAGGACCAGATGCCCTTGTCAATGGCATTACAGTGACCTCTCATCAGATCTCTAACTGTGCCCATCTTCCGGTCCTTCGTCATTTGCAGACACATGTTTACTCCGATGCGTTCACAGAAGCTCCCTGCAAACGTGTCTCATCTTCAGAGCCACCGTGGGAGGGAATCTGGCAGGTAGTCCGAACACACACGTCTGATAACTGCCAGACGGCACAGCTGAGCTGGGGAAGAGCAAAGACTGCCCTGTGTGTCCTTGAAGGACTCTGCCAGGTCCTCCTCACTAACCAGACAGCAGCCACACTTCGGGGCCCAGCCTTGAATCTGACAGAGGAAGAAGGCTCCTCCTGCCATCTGCGGACGCTGGAGGCCTCCAGGTCAAACTGACGAGGAAGAGAAATAACCCACATCGAGGTCGATGGCTGCCTCCCAAGACACTGGGTCAAGCATGGCACGCTTTCCCCTTCTCTTTCTTTCCTCTACGCAGATGCTGACCTGGAAAGATGATCCTATCGTCTGTATCCCCTAGACCATTGCTAAGGGGGTAATGTCACCTTTCGGACTCCTGGATGTGTCCTCCAGAAAGCTCACCTATCCGTTAACAGCGCCACCTAGTGGCCCTGATGGGATCTTCTGGCTGCAGGTGGTCATCCCCCTTGCACACTGCAACATCTACCAGTCGGGCACACGGCCAGGCAATGCCTCTTCCGTTGTCCAGCCATGCCGCTAACCACACAAGTGTGCTAAGACATCCCACTGGTCGATCCCCCTGGATTTACAGCACCGAGTTAGAAAAAAACCTACCGGAAGGCATTCATGACTCAGGATTCACTTCCCTGGTTAGAAATAGATAGAAACAAGGTGACCAGAAACGTCTCCCTAACTCGAAGAGATTGCAGAATCCACAAGGGAAGACTATAGCTGCCTGGCAAAGACCCTTAGACCCTGGCCAAAGTTATTCTTGATAACGGGACAGCTCCCGATTATCTTTGAGCCCAGCAAGGAGGGGTCTGTGCTGTGGCCAAACCGCACCTGGATGAACCCTTCTGGGAAAGGTGCATCTCAGAGACATGAAGTCACTGAGCAAATCACCTGGCCTTAAAAAGTGACTCCCTCAGCAAGGTCTTTCTTTGACATGACCGTGATTGGTTTGGGACTTGGGGACCATGGCTCCAAAGTGCACCCCAGAGACTGGGAATTATCCTACCTGGAAGAATCATAATAGTCCGCCTGGCGCTTTGTATTCTCTCACAAGCTTTAAATGCGTGTTCCTGACCACTCACCACCAAGCACATGATCCCCCTGCGTCTGAAACCTCAGGAAAAGAAGAAAGAGGACAACCGACAGTCGTGAGTTGTGACTATCACGGCGCGGGAATAAAACGTCCTGTCCTATGAACGCCACGTGCTCGGGGAGCGACAGAAGGGGTAAGAACCACGGAGCGAAGCGGACGGGGGCACCAATGCCTTAATTTTGATCATATCTCTCAGGTAAGCGGACAGTCTGATCAAAAGGAGGGATTAATAAAAAGCAAACTGTGGGACCAGAATACAGTCGCTCACACCCGGGGCAGTTGAACCCCCCCCCCCGAAATGTGACCTTTAACCTGCCAATCTGAAATTGTCTGGTCAGCACTGGGAGGTGATCCCCTGATACACCCCTTCTAGTCCCCATAGCGGAGCAACCTTGCCCAGAGCAATATGTGCTTTGCTCATAGTTTCCTTTTCTCCGCGCCCTCTCCACCTTTACAGACCATTTTTTTGTGCAGCTAGATGGAGCTCCTGTCTGCTTGCCAAGAAGGGACGCCGTCCGATTCATGCATCATTCCATAAAGCCGCTTCCATCTTCAAGTCTACTTGGTTGAATGCTGTTTGTTAGTGGTTAGAACTCTCCCAGGCCATGTCTGTGTGGTGGGCGTCCCACTAACGCCTGCGAGGGCACTAGTGGCCGGTGTAGACATCCACACAGCGCTGGCGGGTGCAGGCCCCTCGGGTCTGGTGCCTGAGACCCCGAGGACCCTGCAGATTTCTCTCCCCAGAGAGCCACGCGGGCCGTTCCCTCCACTCGCCGCCCCGAGCGCATCACTGAGTCCACGAAGCCAGGTAAGGAGGGTTCCACCAGCCGCGGCTGCCCTCGAAGAGAGAGGGCAGGGACCAAAGCCCAGGACTCGGGGGGCGCCTGGGTGGCACAGCGGTTAAGCGTCTGCCTTTGGCTCAGGGCGTGATCCCGGCGTTCTGGGATCGGGCCCCACATCAGGCTCCTCCGCTGAGAGCCTGCTTCTTCCTCTCCCACTCCCCCTGCTTGTGTTCCCTCTCTCGCTGGCTGTCTCTCTCTCTGTCGAATAAATAAATAAAATCTTAAAAAAAAAAAAAAAAAAAGCCCAGGACTCGGGCAGCTTCTACCGTGGAGCGGATTTGCCCCAGACTCGGGAGAGCAGTGCCGTCTTGCCGACACTTTGCTTTCAGCTTCTGTGAGACTCGCATCCGGTCTCCGGAGCTCAGAACCGTCAGACAAGAAACGCGTGCCCGTGGGACCCACCTTGTTTGGGGCAGTTTGACGGGCTGCCGCAGGAGACAGCCACAGGCATCTTCGCGGGGTTAAGGGATCGCAGACGGCCTGTTGGCAGAACGGAGAGCGCTCCGAAGGGCCTCCTGGTCTCTGCCTGTCCGGAAGCCGCCCGCACACAATGGAGATGGGAACGGGCTCCCTGGTGCCACTTTGGCTTCTGGTTTCCAACACACGCACGCACTTATGTTGGGGTGGTTGAAATGTCTTTTTAAGTAAGCTTGAAAAAAATAGAACGAGTTTAGAGGCAAAGTCCCGAGAACACAGGTTTCCTGTTCCTGCGGAAAGCCAGAACTGCGGGACCTGTTGCCCCAGGGACAGCTGCTGAGCCCCCGCCCCCGCCGCCCCGGGGGAGGATTACCATTGTATTCTGAAAACCACTTGGTGAGAAGTCATCAGGTAAAGGGGGGAAGCACTTGCTCCCCCCCCCTCATCTTTGTTATTCAAATATTCCAGTGGCCGGAGAAGAGGCATTTACTCCTGCTCTGCTGAACATAGGAAAATGCGCATCATGCGGGGGAGGGTGGCAGCCTTGCTGGGACCGTGCTATGGCTCTACGGATACCAGTGGAGTGGCGAGGAAGCAGTCCTCTCAGTCGGAAAGGGCCGCTTTCCCACTCACTTAACTCGGGAACTCGGCGGACTTCAAGGGGGGAGAGCCAAGAAATAGCTTCTTATAAGAAAAGTAGTTTACCTGAGAAATTCAGGGACTTTTCCCCAAAACGCCTTCAATGGCTTACTTCCATTTTAGGGTGGGGTAATTCTTTGTTGGTCACCAGTAGCTGTTATAACAAGACCCCACCTCTTACACCTGAGACTGGAGGGTCTGGTTTGTTCCCTGATCTCTGGTTTCCTTCCATCTCCCACATTTCTGAATTTTCTGAGCCTGATCACAGAGCCCCCTATCTGTCTCTCCCTACCTAGCCCCACCTGTTCCTTACTCACCTACAAAAGGGGAGTCATGGGGGTTTAGAAGTGGTTTAAATGAGGGACCCTCCCCCGCCCGGGACACAGAGCCTATGACCTGTAGACAAAGCCCTAAGAGGCTTAGCTACGGCTCTGTATGAGTTTCTTAGAGTTGCTGTAACATACTCTCACATACCAAGGGGCTTAAAACCACACGGAGTGTCCCATGTTATAGTTCTGGAGGTTAGAAGTCTGGCACGGGTCTGCCTGGGTCAAAAATCAAGGTATTGGCATGGCTATGCCCTTCTGAGGCTTGAGGGGAGAGCCTTTCCCGTGCCTTTCCAGCTTCAGAAGGCGCCTGCCACCCTGAGCCCTGTCCCCCCATCACCGACCTCCACTCCCGGCTGCTCCCTTCCCTGCTTCCGACGCCCCCGTCGCCTCCCTCCCTCATAAGGACTCTCGGCCGGCTCTGGGCCCATCGTGAACCCTGCACAGCTTCTGAGAACTCATGGGGACACCCTTGGGGCCGTTATTCTGTCTTCAGCGAGTGTGGAAACGAAATGCGAGCAAAGGTCTGGCTGGGCAGAACTGAGGTGAGATTGAGGGGCAAGCCTCTGCTCTGACATGGGGGCCGCAGGGGGCCCGGGAGGGGCGTCTGCTGCGACATCAAGACCGACCAAATGAGAAATAGGGTCTGGAACGGTGACTAGGAAACCTGTAGAGAAACTGAACAATTTCTGCCAAAAGTGGAAGGAGATGCCAAAAGTGGAAGGACGAACATACGGTCAAGGCATGAAGTCGGAGGAACGCGGCTCGAGAAATGGGACAGACACCTGTCTGGAGATATGGAAATAACCCGGCGGAATTAAAAATGCGCCCTTGCGTCACAGAATCCCCTCCCTGCCTCCCTTGCTCTCCTGCTGTGTGCTTGCTGGCTGGCACATCCATTTCACAGGGAGAAAACATCTAGGCACAGACAGCATCTTTTGGGGTCCCTGCTTATTGCAAACCCCCTTTGTTTGTCTCTCCCAGAGCAAGGTTGCGTCTTCCGGAAACCCAGGATGCTCCAGTCTGCAGGCAGGTGACGGTCGTGCACGCTCCCTGCTGTGACGTTCAGTCCGCTCTTCAAGCCCCCCCTCAGTGGGGCAGGGCGCGTGCGCTCAGACAACGGCAGTGAACCAGAAGTTCTGGGGGTGCATCTGCTCAGGCCTGCTCTGCTTTCCTGAAACCAAAGGCGTCAACCTTGTGACAGCAGCTGTCCCTGACACCTTCAAGCCTTGTACTCCTGGGGTGCCCTGGAGCCCAGCTCAGGGAGCCCCTGAGGCTGTACTTCAAAGAATGTTCTAGCATCATATGCATCGACTTCCTTTTTTACAACTGTGAGGCACAGATGTCTTACTGGAGAAAGAAGTGCGTAAAAGACATCGCCGGGGGTGTTCCTGGAAGGGGGTCAAGCATGAACCAGAGGAACCTCTTCTGCCTTTTGTTGTATCCAGTGCTTGGACACGGAGGCAGGGGAGGTGGTGTGGGAGCCCTTGCACACTCGGTGTCTCACACAGCAGGGGCTGTTTGAGGATATGGTTTCACTTTGTGATTATTTCACTTTAGATGCTGATTTTTTTTTTTTTGTATTTTTAATGGGGGTAGCAGCTGGACCACCCACCTTCCCAGACCCACTGTCCACTCTGCTGTTCTCCCAGCTACCCTGGCCCTGAGGTGTGCGGGGCTGCAGCAGATTGCTGAGGAGTGAGGAGGAGTTGAGCCCCAAGTCCTGAAGAGGCAGGCGGGCAAGCCAGGTGGGCCCTAGGAAAGGGGATCGTGGTGGGAGGGGCAGGCTGTCATCCGTGTTTCAGATGGGGCTCATCGTGCCAAGGGCTCATGGGTCACTGGTTCTCCAAGTGCCAGGGGTGGACAGGCGGTGGCGCTGAGCCCCCTCCAACACTGTGCCCTTATGGAGAAAGCACTGACCTGTTCTGCCCCCTTAAGTCCCCCTCTTCTGACATGCCTTTCGCACCCCTCCCATTAGGACAATCAGTCCTCTCCCATCTGGGAGTCCTCTTTTCTTTCTCTCCCTTAGCCCTTCCTGGCACCCAGCCACCTGCCCAGGGGTGTCCCCTCCTCTCCCATCCCCCCACCCTTGTGGCCAGCCTGGCTGATTTTGTAAGATATTGGGTTGGTGCCCAGTGATTTTTTTTTCTTGTAATTTAAACAGGCCCAGCATTGTTGGTTCTATTTAATGGACACGAGATAATGTTAGAGGTTTTAAAGTGATTAAACGT
Organism: Ursus maritimus; assembly: GCF_017311325.1. Taxonomy (NCBI): domain Eukaryota; kingdom Metazoa; phylum Chordata; class Mammalia; order Carnivora; family Ursidae; genus Ursus; species Ursus maritimus. Next base: position 25,902,030 of record NW_024426008.1, on the reverse strand, counting down.
GCAGACTATGCAAAAAAAAAAAAAAAAAAAAAAAAAAAAAAAAAAAGCCCAGGAGGTGCCACGCACACACCTTAATTAACGTGAGCCCAGCGCTTATGATGATGCCCAGCACGTGGCAGATAAGCAACCCGTGTTATCGGAGGGACCACGGTTCAGAGTCCACGAGTTTAGTCTCACCAGAAATAACGAGCCCAGCCCGGGGCAGAAGAGCGGTCCTCAGAGGGGACACACTTTCCAGTTCTGCATCCAAGCAGGAGAGATTCTTCCCTCCAGATACTTCTGCAAACTGTGCCCCGGGCTGGGAAGCTGGGCCACAGAGAAGAGAACGGGGACCACGTGTGGGAGCAGGGCCTCGACGCAGCCGCCCTTCCCGGGGCCACAAGCAGACAAAGGTGCCTCCAGGATCCAGAATCAGGCAGCAGATGACCCCAGGGTCCTTAGATTATGAGGAAGAGAGTCCCGAGTGAAGGGACTCGGACCCCACACTCCTAACAACTCACCTCAAGGGGAAAGCAAGGCTTCCCGTGGGAGGATCCAGAGATCCTGTCCATCTTCTTAGACTGTTACCTTTATTAGTGTTTATTCCACTTCTCTCCTCCCAGAATGTGAGTTAAGTCATTCCCGACAAGTCCTCTGAGAGCTGCAGTAAGTCCCAAGCACCGGTTAGATGTGGAGACCCACGGTTTGCCATCGTCCATCCCCCAGGAGCACACCCAGAGATGAGACCCCAGGGAAGGAGGTCATCCGGCAGGTGCAGGGCACCCAGCAGGGGCATGGCAGAGAAGGAAAGGGAACAGAAGGCTGTACGGAGGGGCATGACCAGGCTGGCAGCCCTGTGGGGCCTTGGAGCGACGTCCCACCCGCAAATGGAGTCCTTCCCTCAGTGGGGCCAGGGGGATGAGCGTTTATTCTCCAAGCAGCCAGTCGGCGGGGAGGCACTGCCAGGCTGTGAATTCCCATATCGGCATGGACGTGGACAGAGAGGTCTCCCGAGGGTCGGGAGGTGATTCTGGGCAAAGAGGAAATGCAGGCAGAATCGGGGCAGAGCCCACAGGCCAGATAGCTGTGTTGGTGACTCATCAACAGCCCCTACGACATTTACATTTAGGGAGAAGCTTCCGGAACCCACCAAAGGCAGATCCAGGTAAAGACCATCCTTTCCAGTAGGTGGCCTGGACAAACCACGGCTCAGAGGACTCACAGTTGCTGACATCGAGGGCGGCGGGAACAAGGGGCCAAGAGCCAGGCCCTGCTGGCCGACTGTCTGGGACGAGCCCCTGCTCTGCCCCCAGGAGCTCTGTGATCTCCAGCAAGTGGCGCAGCGTCCCTGTGCCTCACTTTCCCGCTCTGTAACATGGGCATGATGCCCCTACGTCCCTGGTAAAGTCCTTGTGAGCGTCTCACGCGCTCACATACATAAAACCCTTAAAGAGTGCCCAGCACAGTTCTCATTCCCTTTTGTGAGTTGCTTGTGTTTATAAATGCTCTGATAGCACGGGTGCGCCAATGAAAACGAGGCATCCGTTCTGCCATGAGCTCGTCTGCAAAGAGCCAGGGGCGTGTGTGTGCGTGGGCGTGTGTGCGTGTGTGCCTGCGTGTTCGCATGTGGGTATGTGCGTGTGGCCAGTGAGCTGGCCTTGTAGGCCACCGGTCACCCAAAGAGCCCCCTCCTACTTTATTAGGACCATCTGACCTTCGGTTCTGAATCCTAATAGCTTGTAGATATACATGAAAACCACCCAGAAAGAAAGTAAGGTTGCACAAGATGGCCTGTGACGCGCATCCATTCTTTATATCGGCTTTCGGGCCGTTGACCATCTGTAATGCTTGGAGAAGTCTCTGCTATGCTCTGTCGTGCGCCAGCCGCTCCCGCGAAGGCCATGCTGCTTCTGTTACAGGCACGTTAACAACTTCTATAAATAGCCCGAGAGAAAGCACAGAACCTGCATCACTTCTCTTCATGCAAGGAATAAAACAAGAAATCTCTGGGTTTTTTTTTTAACTGTCGTCCTCATGCCTTCCAAGGAACGGTGTTCAAATTGTGCCTCCTGACAAGATACGATTTCATCTGAATCTACTGCGGGGCCCTCTCCGGAATCCTCTCCACGTTCGGCCCTTTTCAGGAGAGACTGGTTTTTGCTGGAAGTTGTTAGATGTTGGGCGGTCCACCTAGGGGAAGACGGAGCGCAGGTGTGAGCCTGCAGTGCCCTCTGCTGGACGCCAGAGGCCAAGTCAGGCAGGGAAATTCCTCATTTTCGCTAAGTTTATGAAAATGATACAGGAGCTTTGCACGGAGAGCAAAGTGAGGCTGTTACAGTTGCAAAGTCTCTCACTCTTGAGAGGCAAATGTAGGAGGTCGATGGTGCATCTGGAGCTGAAGGGACCGTCACGGTTGCAAGGACAGCTGGGTTCCACATGGGCCCGTCCCAGCAGTGCCATCTTGGGCACATCAGTCAACCGCTCTAAGCCTCAGCTTCTGATCTTGGAAATGGGATAACCCATAAGGGTGCCCCAGGACTGCAGAGAAAAATGTATGCGGAGTCGTTCTTTGACAGAGTGCTTTTCAATAAACGTTGGTTATCATTCCTCCAACCTCCTCCTTAAAAAGGCAGAAACTCGGAGGACTTGGCCAAAGGTCCCAAGGTCATCTGTCTGCTTAGGGACAGAGGAGGGGGAGGTCCAGGCCAGAACCTTCGACCTTCCCCTGGTCTCCAGTCCTGGGCTCCAGTGAGCTCCTTGTGCTCCCCACTTGCTGCCTCAGTGGACACCTGGCCTTCTCCCTCCGCCCGAGCAGCCCCGTCACCCCAACAAGGACCTGTTGCCTCTCCTGGGCAGAGCAGCGTGCTGGTGACCACTACAGGCTCTGTTCTGCAGAGACGAACGTGAAGATAGCACAACTCTCAAGGTGGGCAGGCATTCCCGTGCGCCGCGCGCAGTTGGGTTGGGGCTGCGGGGTCCGAGAGCGGGCACCATCACCGACTGAACTTACTGAACCATAGAGAAGTTCACTCATTCACTTTATACTCATTGAGTCACAGTATTTATTAGCACCACTTACCAAGGAAATCATCTTGGCACTGATGTCGGTGGGGCTCCAGATGGCCTCCGCCACACCCTCGCACACCTGGTGGGTGGACTGGTTCCCCTTTCATGTGGTTTGTCACACCCCCAGGACTGTCTGAAACCCCGACCGGGGCATGCTCAGAAGATCCCGCAAAGTGAACAGTCCCTCCGTAAACAAGGGAAGCAGCTGAGGGCTGGTGTTGACTTAAGCCTTATGTCACCAAAGCCGCGTGTGTGCCAGCCGGGGCCATGCAGGCATCGTCCCAACACCAGGTTTGTGCTTTTAGTAGATCCCAGGGGCCCAGCGACCACTGTGCGCCCGACCTTCACCGCCGGGCATTGTGCGAGGACGGCTCTAAGCACCCCCGCTCACCGTTTGGACTGGAATTCTGGAAATAATCCCAGCGCGGCCACCTTCCGCTGAGTTTGATATTTCTTGTCTCCAGCTTTTCATCAGATCATGAGAATGATCATTTTTGTCTCGCAAAACAGTGGTAAGAAATAGAGACAGTAAGTGTCAAGTCCCGGGTCGCATACTTAGAATGGGCACGAAGCGAATGGTAGCCTCCTGCTATCACTTCTTACCCGGACAAAACACACGTGGGGACCGTGGAGGGCAAGGTCACGTACACGCCGGTACAGACAAAAACATGCACGCTGATTTCTGATACTTTTATATAATATTTACTGACACGGAGAAGAGGAGAGAATATGCACTCTTGAAATTATAAGGGGTAAATACGTTTACTTAGCCAATGAAAAATTGAAAAGACACTGCTTTGGGGCGTGAAGACAGCTACTTTCTCCGTCTCTTGAGGCAAAGGAAATATCTTTTATGGAAAGCTGTGGGGATCTCCACTAAGTAAAAATGAGATTTAAACTTGTTTTAAGGAATGAAATCGGTGTTTCCCTCATTTGTCTTCTTAAGTATCCTGAGGAACTCAAAGAGAGCTCTCATCTATGGGGATGTATTCTGGGTTGAATGACTGATGTTTCTGCAGCGCAGGGAGTTATAATCGTGCGGTAGAAAGGCACTGCTCCTGACACACTCAGCGGCCGTTGCCCCCCCACCCCCAAGGGAAGGTGTTGTGCCGGAGCACCTGGTACTTTCAGGCAAGTAAAGGCAGGAGGGAGTTACGATGACAGCACCCTCATGCATGAGGTCTCAGGGACAGCCAGCCTGTGACGTCAGGGGCCAGACTGTATGGTTCTATCACTTCCCAGCTGTCTGACCTCAGACACACTCCCCACCAAGCTGTGCCTCAGTTTCCTCTACTGTAAAATGGAGATGATAACACCCCTAACTTATTTTAAGATTAAATCAGTTAATACCTAGACAATAGCACATCGTTACTACTGTTTGTGAAATAACGCCTTTGACTTTACTGATATTTTAAAACCCCTTCAACTCAAAATAGATGCCAAGGCCTCTTGTCTTGGAGAAGTTACTCTTGACAATAATGAGGAAACTCTCTCAATCCAGAACATTGAAAACACGTAGCCAACAGCCAATGCAGACATAAGGAATGCTTCTCCCTGACGCTGGGAAGGAGATGGGAATGGTCACACTCGCCGATTCTACTCACTGTTGTATTAGGGGTCCTAAGGATTGCAATACGGCAGGAAAAAGGGACTAAGAGATATTTCTAAAAAGCATTAGGATAGGAAAGGAAAAAATGTAACTGTCTCTGCTTGCAGGTGATATAATTGTTCACATCAAAAATCTTAAGGGACCTACAAAGAAACTGTCATGACACACATGAATTTACTGAGGTTTCAGGACACAAAGTAAATGCCCAGCTTGCTATGGTACACCTGCCTACCATTAACAAAAATGGGACAATAAACTCACAAAAACCTATACCGTTTTACAAGACCATTAAATGCTTAGAAATACATAACGTTGCGTAAGACCTGTTCACTGAAAACTGTACAACGCTGCTGAGGGGGATAAAAGAGGAGCGAGTTAGTGGAGAGATACGCGAGCTGATGGGCTGGGAGACTCGGCTTCGTGAAGCTGCCATTTCTCCCCATATTGATCTGTAGAGTCAATTCGATACCAGTCAAAATCCATGGAGGGAAAAATAAGCTTAGTGTTTATATTCATATGGGAAGGAGAATGATCTGGAATAACGCAGACAATCTCAAAAAAGATGATGAAAATGAAGGAGTGACAGTCCGTGCTTTTTCTTGCCGTTGTGTTGAAAACACGTAGCATGGTCTCTAAGGTTAAAGAGATCATTAAAACCAAATAGAAAGTCTAAGTGTATACGGTGAAGTAATTTTTGACAGAGGCATCGAAGCAATTCAAAGGGGGAAAAGAAAGTCCTTTCGAGAAATGATGCTGAAAGTGGGTATTTGTGTAGGAAAACCAAAATTAACTTCTATCTTACAGCATACACAAAAAATATTTCCAGATGGATCCGCATTTCATTAAACGCATAGCTATAAAGTTTCAAAAGAAATCTAAGACAACAGCTCCTGAGGTTGCAGAGTCCTTAGACCAAAGATAGCACTAATCTTAAAGTTAAAAAATTGATCAATTTGACTTAAAATTAACAAAGTCCGGTCTTTTAAAAGACAACAATAAGAAAATAAAATGAGAGAAAATTGTTGCCACACGTATATCTGACAAGGGACTTGAATCCAGAATATATTTTTAAAAAGTCTCACCAATCAATAATCGAAAGATGAATTTGCTAATATTTTTAAGGGGCAAAATTTTGGACAAGGACCTTATCAGAAAAATAACAGAAGCGCCGATAAGCACTTACAAGCATGTTCAATGGTCATTGGTGATCAAAGTAACTGAAATCACTGCGAGATGCCGCTGCGCCCCCGCCAGGATAACTGAGAGATCGCCAGGCCACATCCCTGTGGGCAAGGACGGAAGCAACTAGAACTCCAGGGGCGCCTGGGTGGCGCAGTAGTTAAGCGTCTGCCTTCGGCTCAGGGCGTGATCCCGGCGTTCTGGGATCGAGCCCCACATCAGGCTCCTCCTCTGGGAGCCTGCTTCTTCCTCTCCCACTCCCCCTGCTGGTGTTCCCTCTCTCCCTGGCTGTCTCTATCTCTGTCACATAAATAAATAAAATCTTAAAAAAAAAACCAAAACTCTGCACAAACCTCGTACGTGTAAGTCCATAAAAAAGACTCGCACAGGAATGTTTGTAGCAGCTTTATTCAGAGGAGCCAAAAACTGGACACGACTCAAATATCCACCAATTAAAAATGGACAAATAGATATATATTTGATAAAAATAAATGGAAAACCACCATGGGTGAATTTTAAGAACCTGGCATTGGCAAAATGAAGCCAGACACACAAGAGTATACAAATGTATGATTTTATTTAAATAAAGTTCAAGAGTAGGGAGGGAGGGAGGAGGAGAGGGGGGAAGGGTTAGAGAGGGAGGGAGAGAGGGAGGCAAGGAATGAGAGGGAAGAGACTGTGAGAGAGTCCAGCAAACAGCGCGGGGGGCGGGGGGCGGCCGTGTCCATGCAGCCGCGTCCACGCTCCCGTGTCGTGACAATAGAGCGTTAGTCTGAGAAGTCTTAGGAAGTGAAAATGTTGATCAGTGGAGGAAAGAACTCTATAAAAATTGGAGTTCCCCCCAGAATGGAACAGAGATACTAGGCCTTCTCAGAGTCTCCACGCAGCCCCCTGGGAAGGAAAGTGCTGAGTGCACGTGTGTCTCCGAGCAGGGAGCAAGCCGCCCAGAGCAGACTCGGGAGGGGTCCCCAGGTGAGCCCAGGCGGGCCCAGGAGGGGAGCGCACTGTGAAGACAGCGACGGGGCCGCGCGGGCTCCCCGACCCGGCACGCTGGCGTTTCCCTGGACCCTGCAGGCCTGTGGGTGCTGCCAGCGGGCTGTCCCCAAGGTCATGAACCCGGTAATGCTGTCCGGAAACCGTGTGCTTTCTTCAAACCCAGCTTCCTCCACCGATAGAAAAAGGGAAACAATTTCACATCTAGAAGCACGTGCAAGCCTGAAGGCTCAGTGGCTCAAGGAAGCCGACGTATTCCCTGTGGTGTAACGGCCGCTTTTTCTGAGAAGTCTTTTTGGGGGGGATTTTGGGCAAGTTTTTAGGTTGCAGCCTCCTGACTTCAATTTCCAGGCATCGGCAACTAAACCAGAGCTGAAGCTTTACTCCCTGCCTGAGGCTGATCTGAAGCAGAGACACGGGGCCCCACCCCTACTCTCTGGGTGAGAAGAAGGGGTGCCCTGGGGAAGCCAGCGCCTGTCTCTCTCCCGCTGCAGCCCGGAGACTGCCTGCCTGAGGTCCTTGCTCTTGCCTCCAACAGCCACCAAGCTCATCACCAGTCCCTGATCTTCAGGACGGTCAAACCAAACCCGTGATTCCATTTTTAATCATTATGATAATAAGCTCTTTGCTTATCCCACAGAAGGGATTTAATTTGGAATTCAGGAAGAACTTTGCAGTGATGGGAGTTTTGTGTCTCTAAGAAAGATAACTGAGGGTTTCCTTCTGTCCGTATGGGCGGGACGTCTGTCCAAGGATCCCTGGTGGCTTCAACATTAGCAGGGGAATTTTTCGTCTCCTTCTCTCATGCATTTTTTTTGTGTATTAGAATCAAAATCAGATCTGAGAGAGGGCTTCAAAGGCAGAAGGTCAGTCCTCCTGCTTCAAAACCCAAGGTGATGGCAGAATTGTCAGTCATGCAGTTTCAACACAGAGGGACGCTGAGTGGGAGTGCGGTCTGGGTAGGGCTGCGGAGAATGGAAGGAGAACATGCTGGAAAAGCCGGTGCCGTGTGAACAAAGCCCACCGTGCAAGTCACAGCACTGTGCTGACGACAGCCTTCAGTGCTGACAAACGCACCGTGGTCATCAGAGGCCAGCGAACATTGGGGAAGCTGGGCAAGGGAGGCACGGCCACAGTCCGAGCCATCGCTGCAACTTTTCTATAAGTGAAATTATTCCAAAACTAAAAATTTATTAAAAATAAAGGACAGATGGGGCGCCTGGCTGGCTCAGTCATTAGAACATGCGACTCTTGATCTTGGGGTTGTGAGTTCGAGCCCCACGTTGGACGTAGAAATAACTTAAAAATAAAACCTTTTAAGAAAGTAAAGGACAGATTTCCATTTATTTGCAGATTTCTGAGTCAAACTTATTTTCTGTATTGAGCGATAGTACATTTTTAATCCCTTAATGTCTATGTAAATCAGGACCCCCAGCCAAGATCTCCAAAGGTTAGACAAATGAACAGACGTCTTCCTCATTGTCATCCGTGACATAGAATGAGAACACTCAAAACACTTAAAATCTTAATATAGGGTAAGGAGAACGTAAAGTGAGCACCACACCTTGAAACAAAAAAATAATGTTTGAACCTGATTCTGCTACGTAAGTATGTACCATAATTTTTTGAACAGAACCATCCTTTTAAGAAGGGTGTGTAGTAGCAGACCCTCCAGGGAAGGAAACCAGAGCTTTCTGTTTGCCTTTTACGTTTTTGTTTCCTTCCTTTCGTTATTCTACAGGAAAAAGGGAGAGTGGGCAAGCCTGTGGCAAATATCTTATACTTAACATAAGATTTCATGTTGGCCCAGATAGACTCTCTGTCTTCTAGGGGTGGGGGGTGGCAGGGAGGGCAGGGAGTGGCAGGGGGTGGCAGAGGGTGGCAGGAGGTGGCAGAGGGTGGCAGGTGTCTGACCACAGGCAGCCACAGTGGGCTCTGAGGGTCGTGAGACCCGTGTTTCTTCTCCCTGCTGAAGAGCTGTCAGCCAAGGCATCTCAGAATAGCTGCTCAGTCCCAAGTGACTTGAATGTGCTTGTCAAAGTAGACCTGCCTCCCGGCGACACGGACATGGCACTGCCCCCCTGCCTTGGACTGTGTGTAAGGAATCAGGTCCTTGAACACTGCCGATCTTCTCCCTCAGAGGTCAGCACACTTGCTCCGTAGGGAGCCAGAGAGTAAAAAGGTGAGGCTCTGAGGGCTGCGTGGAATCTCTGGAGCCTGGTTTCCTTTGCTTGGTGTCCGTGTGTGGTTTTAACAACTCTTTAAAAATGCCCAAACCGTTCTTGCCCTGGGAGGGCATGTGCAGGAGGCCACGGGCCAGATTTGGCCTGTCGTTCTCGACTGCCAATCCCTGATGCCTGCGGACACCATCTTTAATTTTTATGTTTTATTACAGCATCTCAAAGGAAAAAGCGAAATACAAGTCCCTGTTAAAAACCTTTCTGCGAGAGGACAGAGCATTCCTAGATCCGCAGGGCCGTTGCACGGGGCAGGCCTTCTTCTGACCCGGGCCTCTGAGTTCTGGGGCAGGAAGGCTGTGGATTTGGGAGGTTTGTGCAGACAGCCAGAGGCTCACACAGCCGCTGGTCAAGGGCTTTCATCGAGGCCAGAGGGACCCGAGCGCTCCCCGGCTTTCAGGCCGCAGGCCCCGCTGCCTCGGCCGTCTCCGGCGCCGCTGGGAGTCTGAACTTGTCCACCGCAGGCTCCCAAGCCCGAGCCCCAGGGCCAGCTGCCTCCCCTGCCTGCGCTCCCCGCCGGTCTTGCCAGCCCCCCTCAGCTGCAGCACACCCAGGAAGGACCCTCAGAGCTCTCCTCACTGCTTCTCTGCTGAACACTCCCCGGACAGCGAGGATGCCGAGACTGGGTGGACAGCACAGGACCGTTCTGTCCCGAGAGAACCGTTGTCCCTTGTCCCCGATGCCTGATGGTGAGTTATTCTGATGCCCAGGATGTTTTCAGCCCTCGGCACAGCCTCTGATGAGTAAGGAGAGTGCAGAGTGACGGATGTGTTTGGGATGTCCCAAAGCACCCCTTACAGGGCAGCTCCAAGGCCCAGGGCAAGAATGGGGGTACGGGGCACCTCCCGCCTCCCGCTGCTTGAAGCTGCCCATCCTCGGACTGTGACCACAGGCACTAACCCTTCTAAATCCTCAAGGCTCTAACCACGCTCCAAAATGTGCCTTCTCTAATACGGAAGGTTAGAGTGGAGAACGTACGGGTATGTTACCTTGCAGGCTGAGTCCCCTCAACTGCCGGCAAGACAAACGGCGACCTTTACGTGTTCGGGTTCTCTGTGGCTGGTGCATCTGTTTGATTTAACAGAAAGGTTGCTCAGGTCTCTATTTCCTGTCAAGGAGTCTCTGTCATGTCAAACACACACCGAAAGGGGGAAAGATAGTTAAATACGTTACTCAAAATGACAACGGCCATTGGCCCCTGGATTACGAAGTGAACTGACCTAAACACGTTCTGTGTCACCAATTCTAGTTTAACAAACTCATAATAAATGTGCACGTGCCCTGCTGCATCCATGCAGACGGTGGCGTGTAGGGTGGTCTGTGCCTGTTTTTTAGCTGGTCACCCTAAGGCGGGTCACCAGGAACAGCGGAAAGATCTGACACTCGAAGTCCATCACCATTAGAGAACTGCGATGCATCTCCGGACTCCCTTTTCTCCTCGACAGCCGGGAACTGGAGGACAACGTCCCCTGACTCCCTCCGTTCTCTCCTCCAAACCGAATTCGAGAATCTGTGCTTGGAGATTCCGCACACAAATGAGCTTGCTCAGAATCTACTGATGATAGAAGTGAGGACCCCCTCATGCCGAGGGAGGGCTGCTGTTCCCCAAGCAGGGTTTTTCCAACCCTGAAAACACATCATGCGTAAAGAAGCAAAACTGCAGAGCTCCCTCAGTGAAAGCAGGAACGTCCTAGCTTATTAGACAGATGAGGGCAACAGACCAGAAAGGCCAGAAATAGACCCAAACGTCGATGCAATTTGGTATCTGATACACATGGTATTTGTCTTTCTCTAACTCATTTCACTTAATGTCCTGGAGGTCCATCCATCTTGTCGTGAATGGCAAGGTTTCATTACATTTTTACGGCTGAATAATACTCCTCCGTGTATAGAGCTCACGTGTTCTTCATCCGATCATTCATCAAAGGACACTCCGGTTGTGTCTCTGTCCTGGCTCCGGTAAATAATGCTCCCATAAACTTAGGGGCGCATGTATCTTTTTGAGTTCGTGTTTTTGTTTTCTTCGGGTAGTACCCAGAAGTACAATTTCAAGATCATAGGGTAGTTCTATTTTTAACTTGTTGAGGAACCTTTATACCATTTCCCACAGCGGCTGCCCCAGTTTGCATTCCCAGCAACAGTGCACGAGCTTCCCTTTCCTGCACGCCCTCGCCAACACTTGTTGTTTCTTGTCCTTATGATTCTAGCCATTCTGACAGGTGTGAGGTGACATCTCATCGTGGTTTGGATCTGCCTGTCCCTGATGCCGAGCGGTGGTGAGCATCTTTTCATGTACCTGTTGGCCATCTGTACAAATGAAAAGAATGAAAATTTCTCATTCTTAGCTGAGTTTCAAGGTAGCGACCTCCACCCTGGATCAAGCCTAAACATTCAAATCAGTCAGGTTTTCAAACATTATCAATAGAACAGATGCACGGACAAGCAGGAAATGCCCATTCATGGAAAAGAAACCTATTTTGAATCAGAAAACATCATTTCTGTTCTTTGCTTCTAGGCATATTTTTTTCTGGGTACACTTAACATCGATTAGGACTCCCAAGATAGTAATATTTAATAGAACTACACACCAACACACTCAATGCTTTACGTTAGACGACTGTCCTCAAACAATGTTATATTGCTCACCAAGTTAGTTACTTTAAACTTAACTATAAATCACAACTGAATTCCAATTAAGTAATTATATTTTGGGGAGTAACCTTTTAGGCAAATACATGGTCACCTGTTAAGATATTTGACTCTTTTTCATCTCCAGTGCTTAGGATCATGCCTGGTAATAAAAGATGCAAAGTAATGGTTTGTTGATTTGAATTTCACTGAAAGTAAGAAATCAGAGGCGTACAGAGGAGAACATATGCCTAGGAAAGCGTCTGGACGGTAGCCCGAGGTTTCTCGGCCCCCACCCGGGTCATCAGCGCTGAGTGTAAACCCTCACAATTCAAGTTCAAGCTCTATCCTTAGTCCTTCAGTTACCTTTTCTCTTTTTCTGCTCAAAACCTCCCTGACAACAGAAAAGGAAGGAAACCCACCATTTGCAGCTGAAAGGTCACTTGTAAGTCCCAGTTGAATTGGGGAAGGAGACCCAGCAGCAGGAGGTTTTTCGTCCTGCCACGTGCTGTAGGATTTTTGATGTGGCCAGAGGTGGGAATCACTGAGATTCAGCAACGCGGGTCTGTCGAAACGAACTTGCTTCCTAAGAGAAGATAAGGTTGAGTTATTACCTACTCCCTAAAACAGTTAAAATGGTGAAGCTTGTGTGGTGTGATTTTTCTTTCAACTTAAAACAATTTGTATTAAAGTACACCTCACGCCGTCCTGCCTCTGGAGTTTGCCCTTTTCTGCACCAATAAAATTTAACTACTTCGATACCTGGAGCTGACGAGTCCTTTATTTGCAGCCCGAAGCATCTTAACAGATCACGTGTAACTTGTGTTTTTTAATCCGGGAGGGAGGAAAAACGTGGAGCTTGCATTCTGATATTAAAGTGCACACTGCGGAATCTGCACCTTCTAGACGTCTACAGTTTCAGCCTGCGTGCCATTAAATTCTGGATAAAGGTGGTAAAATCTTCAGGGCCCAACTACCCAGAAACAAGAAGAAAAGAGTCCTTCCTTCCCCTCCCCCGTCTCCCCAGGAAGAAAAGGAGGGGCAGAAAACAAAAATGTAACAGTTACCAAGAGTCACCAAACAAGAAAAGGAGAAGCAGTCAGCGAGACGAACTTGGAAAGGTGCTGGCTCATATGAAAAACGGAAGTTGGAGGGAGCCGCGGTGAGGTCACCCTCCCGCCTCCCTGAAACCCTATCTTGCGGGTCTACAGAATCCTGACAGTTCTCACCCAAATCTTGAGGGGGTAAGGAGGAGTAATTGCATATTCTTAGTTCTTCCTATTTTTGACTATGGGGTAGTGAAAATGGCCGCAGTGGGGATGAGCGGGAAAAGAGAGATGTCAGCACTCGGGCATGGCTTTGTTGCAAGTGTGAAGACACCGGGCCCCACAGGAATTGGGGAACTGAGCTGACGCCCAAGGAAGCCTCCAAAGGAGGGGGCGAGCTCCTCCCTTTCCCTCTGCCAGAGAGGAGCAGACCCTCCTGTCTCCAACCCAGGGTCCTGTGGGCAGGGGGGACCCCCGTCGGTGCACCTCATCCTCAGCTGAGCCCATCCCCCCACACTCAAAGGCTCTAGAAAATTAGGCATTAAAGGAATATGAAGCCCTTACTGTCGTCCCGAGAGAGAAAGGATCTGCCGTAAGGATTAAGGAGTTGTCACCCTCAGAGGAGCAGAGCTAAAAGAATTCTGGGAAAATGCTGCCAAGCCAGGGCAAGGCTGAGACAGTGAAGCAGTCACTATGCTAACGAGGACAAAGAATCAGAATGAAAAGACAAAGAATAAAGGACAAAGAATCAGAATGAAAAGACAAAGAATAAAGGACAAAGAATCAGAATGGCTGGGATCTCGGGGCGCCTGGGTGGCGCAGTTGTTAAGCATCTGCCTTCAGCTCAGGGCGTGATCCCGGTGTTCTGGGATCGAGCCCCACAACAGGCTCCTCCGCTAGGAGCCTGCTTCTTCCTCTCCCACTCCCCCTCCTGTGTTCCCTCTCTTACTGGCTATCTCTCTGTCAAATAAATAAATAAAATCTTTAAAAAAAAAAAAAGAATGGTTGGGATCTCTTGACATCAACACTTGAAGCAAGAAACCGATAGAATAGTGACTTAAACATTGTAAAGAAAATAATTTCTGAACTAGAATTCTTTACAATCCAAACCATTGAACTCGAGGGTAGAACTTTTCTGGATAGATAGGAAAGCTCTTTAAAATACCTACTTCCATGTCTCGGGAAACAAACGGAGAGCGTGTTCCTCCAAAGTGATGGAATAAACTCGTAAAGAAGAGAAAGGCACGGAATACGAGAAACACGGGCTCCAAGATACAAGAAAAAGGAAAGGAAGCAGAGAGCAGAAACAGAAGAAATGAATCCTTGAAAAACCCTAACCACAAATTGACCAAAATTGTGCCCAAATTTCCAGCCCAAATTCCTATCAGCTTGGTGGGCCAAAGAAACCAGAAGTTGAGAATTTACCTTCAATTGTCCAAAGACTAGTTGTACCCTAGGCTTCTAATGGAAGCAAAGGCAAATTGTCTCTGAAAGAAAACGTCTTCTTCCTAGGCCTCACTGAATCTCTGCAAATAATTTTTCCAAGACGGTGAGTGGCTTGCGGTGAGCGCAGCCAAACGCACAAGGAAGCCTGGCACTATGAGTGAGGACCAGCAGAAACACACAAACAGACACGGAGACTCCGGTGCCACTGAACACGGCCACACCAGAAAACAGATGTATTTACTATTCTTAAAGAAGAAAAATAAAAAATCTGCAGGAACAGGAGACTTTAACAAGTGACAGTGTGGGGAGTCCCCTAGACCATCAGGGTACAAGGCTTCACTAGGGGGCCCCTCCAGGACTCAGAAGATAGTCACAGCTGAGATTTTCTAGGTGAAAGGTTAACAGCAAAGTGGGCGGAGGGAGAAGACCAGCCGGGACACGGAAGAAAGGCTGGCAGAAATGTGTTGACTTTATTTACTTATTTTTTAAGATTTTAGTTTTGCAGCGCCTGGGTGGCTCAGTCGGGGAAGTGGCTGCCTTTGGCTCAAGTCAGGATCTCTGGGTCCTGGGATCAAGTCCCCATCGGGCACCCTGCTCAGCGGGGAGTCTGCTTCTCCTTCCCTCTGCTGCTCCCCCTGCTTGTGCTCTCTCTCTCACTCTCTGTCTCTCTCTCCCTGGCAAATAAATAAATAAATTTCTTTTCTAAAAAAGATTTTATTTTTATGTTGTCTTTTAGGTTTTTTCCCTAGGTATTTGTGTGATGGTTTTAACACTCTTTTTCCAAAATCATCATAACCATGCAAAGTGACTTTAAAACGCCTCAAAGGTGAGAGGGCCCGCAGCTGTGCAGAACAGCTGCGTGAGAACGGATCTAGAACCTCTCACCACGAGCCGCCCCTAGGGAAACACACCATCTTCATCCACAACCGGCTTGCGCTTCTCATGCAAACTCAAAACAGGTCCTTTTTGTCCAATTCCAATATCGCCTGCTCTGGAAACCTCCTGTATCCAGGTTCTGCAGCCTCTGTTGAGAGAACCCTGGCTCTTTCGTTGCCTGTTCGAAGCAAAATTAAGCCCAAAGCTTAACAAACAGCCATAATAAAAATCCCTCACTTGAGTTAAAACTGAATGGCAGAGAAGTCCAGGTGGGAAAGACAGAGGGGCGCCGATGAGTGTCCATACTATCGCCTTGTATTTCTCCATGGCAATTATAATCTAACACACTATATATTTTATTTGACTTTTTTTTTTTTTTTTTTGGCTCAGAGTACAGCCTTTTAAAACACCTACTGCTAACGGTGGCTACCAAGAATCCGAGGGTCCAGGCACCGTTTTATGGGAACATTTTAAAGAGGGCTGTTCAACAGAATAATGAGGAGAGGGGATGGGGGCAGGAGCCTAGGTAGGTGTTTTTAAAAAAAAATTTTTTTAAACTACAGTAAATATTAAACTTCATTTATTTAGCTCCAGTTATGAGGACCGGTTGCGGGTCGAAGGAAGCGAGTTAAACTCACTGTGACAAACCCTGAAATAACGCGAGCCCTCCGAAAACACCGCGTTGGAGGAGCCGGGCCCATCCAAGGCGCGCGGTGAAGTCTGGGGTTCACCTGGGGCCTCAGGCGGGTTGCTTAGGGCCTTGTGGTCACAGGGCAGCAGGCGCGTCTTGGGTTGGTGACGGGGAATACACCACACAGCGAGCGAGGTGCCCTTGCCGAGCCGCGGCTCCGCGAAATGGGCGCGCCCCTTAGTGCTGTGGGTGCTTCAAAGGACCAGGTGGCAGGCTGGCAAGGTGGCCAGAGGTTCCTGCTGTCGGTGGCGCCCCCTGTCTGTATAAGAAGGCCCCCGGCGCGGGCCCGCGGCGCCTGGGAGGCAGGGCGCAGGGGCTCTAGGGGCGCTGGGAGCCTGTCCCGGGCGCTGGGGCACTCGGGTGCAACGGCGGCAGGGCGGGCCGGGGCGCGGGGGCGCGGGGGCGCTCGGGGCGGGCCCGGGGCGCTGGGGCGCGGCGGTCGGGAGGAAGTGCGGGGCCTGCCCGGGCGCGCTAAGGAAGTTGCCCAAAATGAGGAAGCGCCTCGCGCTGGGCGGTTGAGGCGACTCCAGCGGCGGGAGGAGCGAGGAGGAGCGAGGAGGAGCGAGGAGGAGCGAGGAGGAGCGAGGAGGAGCGAGGAGGAGCGAGGAGGAGCGAGGAGGAGCGGGCGGTCCCGCGCTGCGCCCCGAGCTGTCCCGGCCCGGCGCCCCGCGCCCCGCGCCCCGCCCTCGGCTCACCTGGCACAGGTAGGTGTGCCGCGCGCGCCCTCCGCCCTCCGAGGGGACCCGGAGCCCGCAGGCACCCTCTCGCGGGGGGAGGTGGCGGGGAACATGCGGCCGTTGGCCCCCGGCCCGCTCTGCGCCGGGCTCCCCGGCGGGGCAGGTGCGCTCGGGGCCTCCGGCCTTTGACAAAGGAGGGACAACCTGACTCTACTGAATCAAATGGGTAGGTGCGGCCCGCTTTAGCCCTAAACCGAGCGCGTCTCGGGGTCGGGCCTGTCCGGGCAGCGCGGGGCCCGGCGCCGGTGTGCGGAAGCCTCTAGCAGCTCAGGCCAGACAGAGTCCGCGGGCGCCAGAACGCGCTCATTTTCGTTTGGCCATTTTATAGTTCGCCTGGAAAATTCCACCGTGTATATCTGAGTGACTCAAGGTGCAGATGCTCCTATATTAAACGGAGGGTTTAATATATCCACGCCTTTTCCCACAGAAAGAGAGAGCAGTTGCATAGGAACAGCAAACTTTCTGAGCCACCGCTAAAAATGAAGCAGAAATTGCTCTTTGTGGCACGTTTTCATGGTAAAGTAACTTAATTAGCCAGTAAGGGACTTGGAGAGCCAAGCGCAGTACCGTGTAAGTTTGAGTTAAATTTTGTTTTGGCAATATGGCTCCAAAACTTTAAGCCCACCTACATAACTGTACAAAGGCGGTTCAGTTTTTGGTTTATTCGAATGTTCGAGAACTCGAAACACCATCATTGGAGAAGTTACAGTTTGGATCTTTTTACGTTGGAAACAGTGTTGCAGGTTATTTTTATCAGTTTGCCTGAATCCCCAAAGATTCCTTTGACCCCTAACCAACCTTGACTAGCAGACGGTTCCTTTCCTTAAACCCTGCAAGCATGTCAGCATGTAGTTAGAGTTCGAGATGCCCCACGTCTAAATTTTCTAGTGAAAAGGAAGTTCATCTTGCGATGACTTGGAATTCCTGGAAGAAATGGAAATGATTCTAGCGTCTCAAGTCTTTGTTTTAGTAACAAATTCATTGCTGCTCGGAAGTCAGCATTTTAGTTAAATGCAACTAAATTCATTGATCTGTCCCCCCCCCGCCCGCAAAGTCCATATAGTGCACGAATATATTTATCCTTGAGCTAAAATGTTGAAAAACTTGTAGAGTATTAGGTGTTTTAAATGAGAAATCTTGTCTGTTAAAATTATTTTATCAAACCATTTTGTCTCATCTCCATTATACTTTTGTTTGGCTGCGTTTAGAGAAATTTTGCAGTAAAATAGAAATGGATTTGGATTCTCTGTATGTGGAGTGCTTTCATATGTAGGATTTTATAAATAGGCTTAATAACTAGAATGTTTTTAATGTTTTAAGCTAGATAAAAATGAGGTATCTACTTTAGGTCTTAATCCTTCCCAAGGGATGAAATTGACAGATAATTTTATTGCTAGATCTGTATTTAAGAAATAACTCACTTAGCCTTCCTTAGGTTCGTATTTAATATTCTAAGCACAGGTCTGATTTCTGTTTTTATTTTATTTTATTTCCCCTTTTTCTTTGATTTCTCTATTTTTACACCAAAGACTTCTCCGTACAGTATCACTTATGGAGCCCATAGCATACCCATAATTAGATTCTGATATGTTTTGGAATCGTGGGTTTTCCACAATTTAGAATTCAAATTGAGAATCTAAATTTCAGCACCGAGAAAAACATTTCTCAGAATTTAGAAGGATACAGCTCCCTGGGCAGCCTCCTATAATCCCACCCGTTCATATGTCTGCACTGACAGTGTGACTTGTCTCGCTCAGTGGAATAAACAGCCTATAAATAGCTGTGTGTCCGTTTAGGGCAGATGTTGTCACCAAGTGAGTTCCCTAAAACTTACCTCAAAACCTTGTTTCTCAGACTTTTTGAGCATTAGGACTTAAGGGACCCTTTAAGACTCCTAAGGGCTATTTACTTTCAGAAATAAATCGCATTTCTACTGCCCAGTAGCTCGCACCTTAAATGGGCAATTGCCCCTTTTCGGGGAGTCTGAAACAGGAAGACTTCCCTGACATTTCAGTGACAGCAATCACAATACAGATCCCAGTGAGAATGGGGCGTATCACCCTTCCTGATGAACAGTGCTCTCAAGCAGCAAGGGTTCCCAGGTCGATGATTTTAGAGCAAGGGCACAGGGAGGTACTGCCGTCCTTTACAGCTGCACTGTGTCTTTGGAAGAAGTACTGCTTCCGGTTTCCTCCACGCCTGGCTCGCGGTCTGTTACCTGTGCCCAAGGAATGGCAGAGAGCTTTGTACAACCCAAGCTGGTTTTTGCTTTATCCTCACCCCTTCTCCCCCTTGATCCCCGTTTGCAAGTTTTAGCATTCTCTTCCCATTCTGGATGGGCGTCAGTGTAAATGAGAGGAGAAACGAGGAGCTCTTCAGGCCCTTGGGGAGAATTATTTTTTAAATGTTCATGCACTGGACATTTTTTTTTTTTCTTGTAAAGCAATTGAAATCAAAAGGCGGAGTCTTCTTGAGAGACTGGAATTACATTGCCTGAATTAACTGTGTCTCATCTCTTGCTCTTCTGGCTTGCGTTTCAACAGGTTGGTTCTTTTTCATTAGAAAGGCAGCTTTTTGTTTTGTTTTGTTTTTGGCTCAGGAATTGTGGGAAGATTAGTATGAAACTCGACGGAGCGGATTTGAAAGGAGAAGTTCACTCATTCACTTGGGTGTTACGGTAGCAGGGGGATTTTCTAGGAGCTTATAGTTCTGTCTGACAAAATGTTACCTTGCATCCATTTGAAAATTGTTTGCCTTTAGAAATTAATTATGTAATTTTGCCCTACGGATCTTGGAAGGTGGTTGAACTGGAATCTTAAATGTGGTCACATTAAGCTACAGCCAAAGATACTGGTACAGCCAAGAATATAGAGGTTGTATTACAGTAGGTTTAACGAATCAAAAATGGCTCTCTGTTGATCTGTCCGTTTCTGGAAACCACAAGAAATGGGTTTTGGAGGCTGCCGAAGGCTGATGGTAGGGGGAGGAAGTGAGTATTGAACAAATATCAGTGACACCGCTATTACTAAGGGGGGTGGACAGGCAGCTTTTATGATGGATGGTATCTGGTCAGCAGCATCCTCTGTCCTGGGGTCTATCTGACACTGGGGTCCTGGCTCCTGAGCCTCGAGAAGGCACTACCCCTCTGGGCTGTGCTGCAGCCCTGGAGGGGGCCCAGGGCAGGAGGGTAAGTGAGGCACAGGCCCAGGGATGGTCAAGGCAGTGAGCTGGGGGAGTGGGGAAGGATGGCGGAGGGCCCAGGGCCCAGTTTGAGGAAAAGCCACAACTTAGATATTGGCTTATCTATGCTGTGTGTGGCTACAAAGAGCATTTAAATGTCCAACATGTGACCTTCTGCTTTCCCACTACAGCTGTTTGTCTTAATTGATAAATCTTCATTCCGTTCTGGTCAGTCTGATAATTTCTTGAAGCTGTCCCTTTCTGCCGACTTGCCGTGGAGATGTTTTGATGTGGCCAGAGTTGAGTTTGGCTTTTATGAAATTCTGATTTATAACAATACCTTCCTATCCTCCAGTGCTGCTCCCCAAAGCAGGCTTTTCCTCTTTTTAGCTGTTTCTTCTAGAATTCACCATGTTATTTCCTGATAATATGCTCATTTGTTCTTGTTTTCGATGTATCCGTGTTAGGCAGTGTGTGTCAACTTCCTGGTCTGAGAAAGGAGCACCCGGCAGTCCCAGACCACCACCACCCATGGTAATCATGCTGTAATGGGACGCTAAGAAGCCTCTTCGGTCTTAATTGTGATTATATTGCTTGCTAGAGCGAGTGTATAATATAGTTCCACTTAATTTCTTGGAGCCCTTTGTTGTTTTTCCTGCGTAAACTCTTGCTTCTGTGTCTTCCCAGTAGGCTCTGCACCTCTGACAACGTCTCCCCCTCCACCCCCGCTCTCTGATACAGAAACAACCCCCCACTCACTTTCCTACCATGCCAAACACACCAATGATCGATCTGTTCCATTTTTCTCCTTTTTTCTAAACCCTTCATCTTCTTGCTTGAGTCCGATGGTTTCCCTTGTCTCGCTGTACACATATTAACAGGGGAAGCCTGGACTGGAGAATTGCTTCAATAAAGACATTTTTTTGAAAAGTGCCTGTCAGACCTTTGCTCTACCGTTTGAGGTCTTGACATACCTTTTATCAGCGTACCCATTGTAAATCTATGGTAATAATTGTTGAAAACATTTCCTCAAAACGTTTTATTTCTATTAGGTGTAAATATATATACAAATATATGATATATATGATACGTATGTTATATATGATATACAGTAATTGCCAGTTTGGGCATCTGCATTTTAAATTAGTCTCAGTGTTACCCCTGTATTTGCTCTGACACTGGTGGTTTTTTTTTTTTCAGTTAATGGGAATATGTATTTTCCCAGGAATGGGGAACCCACAGTGCTTTTCTTCAGATGTCTGGCCTGGCTCCCTTGGTCCTGAAGTGTGTGCTGGGTGATTTTTCAGTGATATTCCCGGGGAAGCTTTCCTTGCCCAAGTCATGAGTGTTGGATGGAATCAGGTTGTGTGAGCAGGTAGCTTTTGGGGGGAGGGGAGCCATGGTGCAGGTGACACGCACGGGGAGGGCACCTGTCATCACACTCACACCTCCGTGGCTGTGGGATGCGTTGGTTCCTGGAGCATCTCGGGGATTGAGGCTCTGGAAGTCCACCTTGTGAAATGATTGGTGACCTCCTGTTGCCCGTTTACAAGATCCTCGGGTGCTGCTTGCGTGGAGGGAGAATGCTGTGGTTATTTTCATTTTAAATGCTAAGAAAATTTGAATCATTTGATTGCTGTATGTCTTCCTGAAGATCTTTATCAACAGTGGTTGAGAGTAGGGGTCCAAAGCTCCTTTGGGCTCAAGTCCCATTCTGTGTTTAAGCTACTGTTTGGGCCTTTGGGAATGGAAAGATCACAGGGGGTTTCATGGTGACGCCCCAGGGGACCCAGCATGCGGTGCCCATCCCTGGCCTGTGGGTAGGACGGACATGGCCATCAACGCGTCTCCCACATGAGTGGCTCTGGGAATCTGCTCCTGCAATCTTGGGGGGAGGCTAATAATAGCACCCCCAAACAGGTCACAGATGAATAAGTACTATTTCTAAAGTGAGTTTCTCTGACCTAGTTGGGAGAACCTTCTAGCATTTTTTAAAATGTATTAAATGCATGACATGCCCCAGTACGTGTCCATCAGGGAAGAATTCAGATTTGAGGGGCACCACTCACACCCTCCTTGACCAGCACCCTCTGCCCCAGCCCACCCTCTGTGGGAGGGAGGTGTGTTTTCTCCAGCCTTTGTTTCCACGCATGTGTGTGTGTGTGTGTGTGTGTGTGTGTGTGTTCTTAACACCAGTATCATTTGCAACTTTCTTTGTCTAATCAACCACATGCCTGGGGGTGAGGAGGTCTTCCTATCGGTGATGACTGCATTTTATTCCACAGACTAGCAAACAAGCTCATTTACTGACAGATATTTAGGGTCCCCCACCACCAATTTTTGATTTTATATTAACACCATGCCTCTCACCAACTGAGCTAACTGGACACCTAATTTTTATGAACAAAGCTGTAGTGAATGCACTTTTTTCTTTCATCTCTTCCCTCTTTTGCCGTTTGCATTATGTTTCACAAAACCCACTGGTTACTCTTCATCCAGAAAGATCTTAGCCCTTGCCATCCTGTTATCAAGTCCACCTGCGGGAGCTGTTATATTCAAGCAAGCAGGTGGTTAAATTCCAAGGAATGAGTTAATCCTTTATTTTTGTGAATGATGCATTCGGCTTTTGTGGTTCTTCTTAGTGGTTCCAGCGAGGACATTGTCTTCTTTCTCCACGGCTTCTGTCTTCCTCTGGCATTGGCTCATCTGTTGGCTCATTCGGTGCCTTTCCTTTATGGGGCAAGCTTTCCTGCCGTGCTTGGTGTTTCTAGGATGTGTGCTGGTCTTTTTTTTTTTTTTTTTTTTTTGAGGTGCCCTAGGAGTTCATTTTCTGAGTCTGCAATTGTTCTGTTCTGTGGCTCTCCGAGCCTGTGGCCCATGAGATAGGAGGGGTGAGGTATGCATGGGGCAGGAGGAACCAGGAACCAGTGTGTGGGCTGCAGGGGCTCTCTGCTCTTTGTGGATGTGGCCATGCCCTGCCTCTCCAGATGTGTGTCTTTCCTGCAGAGGGACTGCTTAGCAGGGAAGGGGGGCAGCAGCCGGGGGGGCTGGAGAGGTTTGGGCTGCCTGGCTGCTCTGTGCCTCCCGCCCCCGCCCCCCAGGGCTCTGCCATTGCCAGGGCACCACACCCTGGGGCCCACTCCCACCTCACAGCTGCCCTCCCCACCCCCCCACCCCCGCCTGTGGACTGTGGTCTCCCTCGCCGGGCTGAGCCCATCTTGCTTTGTCTTTTGGGGTTGCCAGCAGTTTGCAGGCCACTGGCGGTACGCCTCCTTCGCTTCCCATCGTGGTTACGGACTCCTATTTTGTGTTACGGTTATAACACTGTTTCTTTCCTTTCTCTGCATTTATAGCTGCTGCATAGGCTTGGAGAGGAACTCCACCACTTCCTTTTCTTAGCAACCCTGATCAGCTGGTGGTCATAGCTGTGTGAGGATGTGACAGCGAGGAGGAAGGAGGGGAGCTCACTAGAGCAGGCTGGATTACAGGCCTGGGACGGCTTTGGGGTTCGCTGTGGTCCCGGGAGCTGTGCCAGCCACGCTGGAGCTCAGGTAGGAAGTGTGTCCAAGGAGAGGGCTGCCCCTTCGTGTCCGTGCTGACGGTTAGGACGTGGCCGGGCCAGAAGCATAACTCACTGGGAAGCACGTGTAGGGTTGCACAGGGTGTGACGGTGGAAGGGACTTGGGGGCCATCTGGTTTACCTGCTGAGAAGGTGAAGTGACTTGTCCAACTGCTAAGGGGTGTTGCTGGATTTCAAAGCATCAAACCTACGTGTTGCTCATCCAGGGCCGTGACTCTTACCTGCTGCTCTGATAAGGAGTGTAGGGGGATCTGCCGTCGTGCTCAGAGAGGAGGTGGAGAGCCTGTCTGTGGACACAAGGAAAGCAAGCGGGGGTGGGGTGGGGTGGGTCATGAGCTCAGGGCGCCATGTCGTTACTATCTCTACAGCTTTGTGTTGGGGAATTAAGCTGATTCACTAGGAATTGGACAAAAAGTCTTGAATCAATGCGAGGTTAATGTGAGAACATCGGATGCTTTTAGGTTTTGTCTCCTTTCAACACACGTTAAACTTACTCCCAAATTCACCACCAGAGTGAACCGGAGCCACGTGGAAGCTAGTTTGAAAGGGTGCACCAAGGTGCCGTCTACACCACAGGCCGCCCCACAAGAGGGAGAATCGCTGCTCCCTGCATGCGTTTCTGCTGCCAGGGCTGGGAGGGGAAGTACGACGTGTCCTGACCCACGGAATGGAGCATGGAGAAGGGACATTTTCCAACTCAGTGGCGTCCGACTGTGGAAACATTTGTGACGCAGGCGGGGCTTCAAGGGTTCCGTGAGACGAAGGCGGCTTGAGAGGTGCCGGGAAGGACATGCTCTGGAAGGAAGGCAGAAAGCCGTGTGGGGTTCCCGCCAACGAGCCGCCAGTGTCCACAAAGACACACGTGCCTGTTAATCCTTCCAGCAGCTCTCTTCTAGGAAAACCCTGGAAACTGCCTGCGTGTCCATCGATAGAGGAATGGTATTTATTGGCTAGGGTTGCCAAAGACAAGGGGGGTTGTCTAACCGTTCTGGAGGCTGGAGATCTGAGGTCAGGTGTCAGCAGAGAGGCCTCTCTCTCCGGCTTGTGGATGCCGTCTCCTCCCTGTGTCCTCACACCTTCTTCCCTCTGTGTGTGTCTCTGTGTCTTAACTTCCCCTTTTTGTGTGGACAGCAGTCATATTGGATTATGGCTCACCGTAACGGCCTCATTTGAACTTAATCACCTGTGTAAAAACTCTTTCCAAATAAAATCATATTCTGAGGTCCTGGGAAGTTAGGACTTCAACGCACAAATCCGTGGGATGTGATGGGTCAGGCATCACGGGTGGTTACGAAAAGCCACTCCTCACGGTGGCCTTCTGTGCTGCCAAGAGCACGAGGGGACTCTCCAGGCCCCGCCTCGAGAAGACCTAGGGACACAGTGAACACAGGGTGGGTGAGGGGAGATAGGATCCGCACAGTCTTAAGGCACAGGCGCAGTGGATCGTGGAGAAACAGGCCCGAAGTATGTATGTTCGCGCAAGGCAGGCAGGGCATCTCCCAACGGTCAGGGAAGGGAGCGGGGCTATTAATTCGTGGCTTTGGAAAAGCTTCACTTCTTACACCAAAATAAGTTCCAGGCTAACCAGAAAATAAAAATATAACAGCAACATCTCAAAAGAAAAACTTGGGCAAGTTTTAAAATACATATGGTGTGAAGAAGGCCTTTCTAAATATGATAGAAAATACAAAACCAAAAAAAAAAAAAGATTGATGAGTATCATTTCCTAACGTTTTAAGCAAGTCTCCATACAAATGCTAAAGAATGTATAAACAAGTGGCAAAAACCCTGCGGAAGATATTTATTTTCAGTGAGTTCCGTCAGCTCAGCGAGAAAAATGAGTGCAGTCCAATAGAAACCCCCACCAAGGATACAACACGCAGTTAAGAGGGCAGATGAGCCAAAAGTGCATGGCTATCCCCTGCCCCTCTGCGATGAGCGTTGATTTAAGGGTCTGCCCTGTGACAATGGTGGCGAAGG
Organism: Ursus maritimus; assembly: GCF_017311325.1. Lineage (NCBI taxonomy): Eukaryota > Metazoa > Chordata > Mammalia > Carnivora > Ursidae > Ursus > Ursus maritimus. The sequence goes on along the minus strand of NW_024426008.1, from coordinate 25,876,803 downwards.
GAGACGCTCGCACAGGTGGGTGCTGGCAGGGTTGTCTTCTAAATTAAAAACACACATGTGCTTTGACTAAATAGTTTCACTTTTAGGAACTTATTGCACATATAAATTTACGAACGTGAAGCAATGTATATGCATACAGTAATTCATTGCAACATTTCATTTTGTAATAGCAAGAGGAAAGAAAACAGGAAAGGAAAGGAAAAAAGAAATGCATATCAGGAGAGAGACTGGTTGAAACAACTGTGCTCTGTCCGTGCATCATAACCCCACGTGGTGGTCTTTTTAAAAACGTGGAATCTTTATAGGTCAAAATATAAAGTTGTCCAAGTTATGGTCGGTGAAAGAACAAGATGTGGTCTATCTGTATGTATTTTCTAAAACACAGTCACACATATGCCCACGGAGGCCACACTTAGATGGAGGTCTGCCCGTTCCGGTGTGCGCGGCACACGCGCACAAATACGCAGCTCGTTCCGGAAGCAAAGGCAGCAACTGTGAGCAGCAGTCACCTGGGGAGGCAGTAACATCAGTTCAGAGAAAACGTGAAATGCACCTTTTGATTCTGCGCACAGAAGTTTTGGTATTTACAGTGATCATGATAAAATGAGGAGGTTTGCGTGGGCTGAGCCTGGAAGAGAGCTGATGCAGGACAGAGTGGCCCCTGTGACAGGACGTCGGTCCCCGAACATGGAGGGGGGCCTCCAGAGGTTGGTTGGCTTGCTCAGGGTGGTGCAGCTGGGGCCCTGCTGCGTGTCCCCCTGGCCATCGCCCAGCTTGGCGCGCCCGCGGGTACTCACTCGGACGTGGTCTGGCAGGTGGCTCGCCCTTGGACGTTCGTGAAGGCTCCCGCCCCTTCCCCCACCAAGTGCAGCAGCCGAACTTGAGAACAGGTGAGCAGGGCTTTAGAGCACACGGGCACATCTTTAAAGCCTAGCAAAGTTGCCATCGAGTTTGAATGTGTCGGTGTGCTGGGCGTAATGGCAGCTGTGCGCCCTTGATTGCAAAGACTGCTCCGTCCACACTAGTGCATGGCTGTGCGTGCACGCATGCACGTACGTGAGAAAGAGAGAGAGCTCACACATCTTCACACTGTGGACACCCCCTTCCTTTTGCACTTGCATCACGAGGTCTGGATGTCTGAAGTTGGGGAAGAAGGGGTGTGAGCCCGAACGTCAGCGCGTTCTCTGCACAAGCCTGGCAGGAGGTACAAGCACCCAGAATGGTTCTCTGAGAAGGAATGTGCACCCGGGGCTGACAGACGCACTGGCCTGTCGCGTCTTCTACCCGAGGGCATTGCATGGTTTCCATTTGTAAGGTAACACTTCAGCATGTCTCCGGCTCCCCTGTACTTACTTGAGATGTTTTTTTCTCATGAGAAGGACACGAACAGTTTCGCTCCGGGTTGAGAGCTGGGCCATGGTTTCTTGGTGTCTGTGGCTTGGCTTCGGGGCCTCGCCGGCTGCAGCGGATGGTGACGTGGGGGCTGCTGTCGCTGTGGGCCGTTTGGGGACAGTCTGTGGCTGTGCCCTTCCCGGTGCTGACTCTGTCCATCCACGCACCCCCATGGGGCACAGTGTTGTACTCACACGGGGAGCCCCCAGGACTCATCCCGCGTGCCCATGCTTGCACTTCGTAACAGAACTTTTAGAACCACAGCTTTCACCCATAAATGCCCAGGTCCCGGAAGTGGTCCTACAGCCCCTTTCAGGGGGCAGCACGGTTGGCAGAGGCAGACCAGGCACGTGGGTCTGGATTCCATCATTTGCTGAAACTTCTTAGGCTCTTTCTAGCTAGCTCATCTCCAAAACGAGGCTGGAGGTGCCTGCTCCAGGTGCAGGATTCCGGGGCCCCCAGATGCACAGCCCAGAGCACCAGCGGTCCAGCTTGCAGAGAAGAGGCTGCCTGCAGGATGGTCGTGGCTCGGTGCTGGGAAGGCCAGGAGCTTACAGAGTAGCCTCTGTTAGCACAGGGAGGGAAAAAAAGGGGTCTTTAGGGGAAGAATGATTTTAGAAGACCTTGGGAGGGTCTCAGAAACAGTGGCCCTTACTCGACAGTGTCACTTTGGCTCTGAAGGAGTCTGGCCGTTCTCTAGCGATGCCTTTGGGAAGCCTGCTGGGTTTCACCGGGCAGCAAGCAGGGCTGTGCTTGCTCTCCTGTGCCCAGTCATTGAACAGTTCACCCCTCCCCACCGGGTCGTGGCCTCCCTCCCACTCTGAAGCCCGAAACACTCCGTGGCATTGTTTGGGGCCTTGGCATGCACTTTCACAGCGTCCGTTGGGAGCTGCTGCAGACATGGTTGTGCTCTCTGTGCTCCGGCATGGTCGCTTTGTACGGATACATTTCAGGGTATCACGTGTGCTTTGGATACAGTGAATATTTGATATTTAGTGTAAGTATTTGGAGCAAAACGTGTCTCTCCTTAGTAAAAAGAAACGTAGGGAGGAGAAATGTCTGGAAGGGAGAGGTGTCTCGAGGTGACTTTGCTAGAAGACCCCCGACAGTCCCATCACATAGGTCGCAGGGGCGCTGCCCACAGCTCCGAGGCGGACACCGGACCTGGTCGAGGACAGAAGCCTTTCCCCGGCTTCCCTGCTGGGGACTGAGAACCGTGTGGTTCCGCACAGCTCCGCCTGCCACGTGTGGTCACTTACATTTCAGGTACTTAAAGGGAAATACAATTTTAAAATCAGTCCTTGGCCACGCTTCAAGCCACACATTCAAGGGCAGGAGCCACCTGTGGCTCGTCACTCCGTGTGGGGCAGAGAGTGAAACAGTCTTTCCCTCACGGCAGCACGGTCTAGCCCTACGCCGCTGCTTCCCAGAGTCAGGGAACACACGCTTCAACCCCCTGCCCCCAAAAATACTGCCCGTGGAAAGTAGATTGTAACACTTGCCACTTTTCCCCATGTGGACCTGGATGCCCCCCCCCCCGTTTCCTTAAAGGGCTCTGAACCCAGAGTACCCACGTACTTCTGATGAGACCCAGAGTCTTGTCCACAGGATCTGGCCTGGCCCTTTCATCTGCAGTAGTGCCATCTATCTACTCAGCACTGCAGCCTTCCCCGACACACGCATGCCCACACATGTCACTCACATGTGTGCACACCACACACGGGCATACACACATGCACACAACACACAGGTGCATGCACACCTGTGCACACATACACGGAGAACACACACGCATGTGTCCGTGCACACCCACAGGCCCACATGCATGCAGCATGCACACACGTGCACACGGCACACAGAGCACACCTATCACACGCATGCAGGCGTGCACACACACACACACCCCAGTATAGTCTGGCTTAGTGACAGGTCAGTAATGAGTCATGCAGAGACTAGAATGGTTTCCAGCTGGTGCCCTGGAGCGATCCCGTGGGAACGCAGCCTTGGAGAGAGCTACTCACTGATGCGCCTTTGGGTTAAGCACACTTGGTTCAGTATAGTTTCTGGAAGAACCCACTAGTTTCTCGTAGAGGCTTTTGAAGTAATGGAGAAAACCTTAGTACTTGTTCATTTCTCTGCAGTAAAAAAAAAAAAAAAATCCAACATCATTTTCTCAAAATATTTGGAATCCGAATTTCTGTCCGTTTAGGAAGGGACGTGTGCAGACGCTCTTAAAGGAAGAAAATCGCCAGATCTCACGACGTGTTGTATTCTTTGCTGTGCAAGAAAGCGAGGTCTGCATTCCCCGGCGCGTGCACCCTGTGCTTCTGTGTGGCGAGCAGGGCGGCAGGCGTCCTGGGGACTCAGGGTCTGCAGGAGCCTGTGACGGCACAGCTGCCCGTCCCGCCAGGTGGGACCGCCGCACCCAGGCTCCTGGCCCTGGGCCCTGGGCTCCAGCCCTGCCTCGCCCTCCATCTGCGCAGTTTGACTGTTTCTGGAATTCCTGTCTGCTTATTTGGGTGAGAGATAAAGCACCATAGGACCAGCAGTTCTGAAGGGTTTGGGAATTCTAGAACTTTCTCTCATGATTCAGCCTGTCGTCAGGAAGTGTAGCAACACGGGCTTCCTAAACTTAGCTCAGCGCCCTGCACCCAGGGGCGAGGCGCTCTCACCTGCGGGACTGTGTCCACGGTGCTGCTGTGTCTGAGGATTCGGGGTGAGGATCCCCATCAGGGCCAGGGTTTGCCGGAATGCTTCCGGCACATCGCTGCTACTTCCCCAGCCACGTTACCGCTCACCGCCTGGGGCTGGCTCTGTCTGGGTTGGTGTGGAGCCCGAGAACCTTCGGTGCAGAGGCGGCCGGCCTGGAGCAGCGGGTCTTCCCACAGCTGGAGAGCTTCCAGACCCCATGAGGGCTGGCTCTGCCCCTGGAGGCCCTGAGCCATTTGGGGCTGGAGCTCCATCTCCAAGCACTTTAAACAGTGAATCACCCAGGCTATTCTAAGCGGTAGGTGGGGTGGAGAAGCACTGTTGTGGTCTAGAACTTTCTTGGTTTTGTTAGTCGAGCTTGGTCAGGAACGTAGACCTCAGGATTCCTGCGTGAATGCCTCGGACAGCAGGTGTCCTGGGGCTCTGACACGGTGGCGGTGGCAGGCACGGCGGAGGCATCACTGACAAACGTCTGCAGTGGTTTTGAAGCAAGTGTCTGGAAGGGGGGACGGCCCTGCTTGGGCCTTCCGATTCTGGGCAGACCATCAGAGCCTTCCTACCTTCCATAGCACTGTGGTCCCCCTGCTGAAATTGC
>NW_024426008.1:25839550-25872097 GCF_017311325.1 Ursus maritimus | reverse complement strand
CCCGAGCCCGCTGGACCGTCTGGCTCGTGGGCCGGACACACCGGCCCCTTGGGACGGGCTCCTGTCCTCCAGCCTTGAGGGTGGCCGGGGACAAGTCTAAGGTCAGTTATTCAAGCTCCCTGATAGGCTCCCGGGCTACAGAATCCAGGGGAGAAGTCCTCTGGTTTCTCAAAAGTTAATTAAAGCTCGAAATGTCTGTTCGACTCCTTCATTGAACTTCTGTGCTTTAGGGACATGGATCTTGCATATTTGGGGTCTCCTTTGTCCTTTCGGTGTTTTGTGCTGAATTCTTGTTGGATTTCCCTTTCATCTTTCTCAAGCTCCCCTCTGTCTTTCATGCTCTTCATAAGTGAGCACCTGTTCTCCATCTGCTTCCCCACCTTCCCCGACCTCTGCCGCTGACTTCTCGTGACCCTCCTTGCCTCCCCATCCCCTCCGCTAACTTTCGCATCTCTGGTTTGAGCTGCTGTTTTAACCAAGTGATTATTCCGGTAAGTGCTTTGCTCCCATGGCCGTGTGTGTGGCCATGACTTCATCTGCCTTTTGGGACAGTCTTCTGGTGAATGTTCCTTATGCTCTGCCTGCCTCTCTTACTGCCTTTTTCCTTGGATTCTGTTAGTGTCACTCTGTAGACCCAGGAATATGGTTCCTCGCTTGGAAGTGAGTCATGTTAGGGAGTGGCCCAGGATGGGTTCCAGGCTAGCAGAGTGTTTTCCTCGTTCTCAGTAATGCTGTGTGTGTGTGTGTGAGAGAGAGAGAGAGAGAGAGAGAGAGAGAGACGATTGGCTTAATATTTATTTCTTCCCAAGGAGGCAGCCCGCCATTCAGAATCTCTTCTCCACTCTCAAGACATGGTTGATCCCCCACTGCTCTGTGGGAGCCCTGCTCTACGGGCTTTGTCTGAGGTCTGCAGCTGCCCCCTGCCAGCCATGTGCCCTGAGGGTCTTCATGCTCCCAGCGTGAGCCTTTGCTGTGCTGGGTCCTGCTCCCACAATCTGCAGTTTGGGGTTAGAGGTGTCTCCTACTGACTCCCTGGCATTTCTCTCTCTGCTTCTTGTTGTGGGGTTATTTCAGAGAGGGGGCGGTCGTGACATCTTTACTCTGCCATCACGCGAGCTAGCTGATGCTTTGGTATTTATCTTGGGGAGCGTTTGTCATTTTCATTAAACAACTAAGTTTCTGCAGGAACAGTTAAGAATAAATAGAAAATACATTCAGAATGACCAAAAGGTTCGTGTGGCACTCTTTGCTTGGGCTGGCCTCTCTGATCTGTGCGGCCAAGCAGGGCATTTCGTTGGCTGGGTCTTTGATCTCTTCAGCACATTGATTTATTGGCCAAGTTCCATGAGCCAGGAACAGTGCTAGGTGCTGGGGCTTTAGCAGTAGCCAAGATCCTTCCCTGCACTCAGTCTGTTTCCGGTCAGACTGAAGGAAAGAGCAGGAGCCCAGCCCCAGGCCTTGATCAGACATGACCTCATGTATTCCTCACGACAGCCATCTTCTTGGGGGAAGTCTTAAAAATACAGAAAAGTGCAACCATACTCAGAATTAACAAATGTTGCCGTTTTACCTTTTTTCCTTTTTTTTTGGTCCTTTTTTCTCCTAAAAGAACATTCCTTCCCAATATAGTGAAAGCTGCACCCTTTTTATGGAGAGTAATTTGCCCAACACCGGAGAGCCGGTGAGCAGCAGGACTGATGTGAAGCTCAGGTCCCTCCGGGGGCGAAGGCTGCTCATTCTCTCGTTTACTTTGCACGTTGTCGTGTTGTTTTACTTACGTACACGGCATTGATCGCCTCGCCTACAGCAAACATCAACACCTGTAAGAGCGCACCCGACTGGCTTGTCTCATGGTGGACTGATGTTTTCGAGGATGCCAGGAAATTTTGCAGAGCCGGCAAGGACAGCAAGATGGGCTTGTCAGGAGCTAAGACTGATCAGGGTTTAAATTTTGCACATATTACTGTCTATTTACCATTGTATGAGTTTTACAAAAACTGCTTTCCCATCTCATTTGTGTGTGACCATGGATGCCCTTGTGAATAGTCAGAAGTCACTCAGAACGGGTGAGGGATGAATCTATGGCTTACATTTAGCATCTTCTATACGACAATGTGCATTCGGTCCCCGTGACTCGCAGGTGCTGTGTCTGCGAATTCACCTACTCGCTGCAATGTGCTGGAGACCGCAAAGCCAGAGCTCACGGCACCCTCGCCGTCCTTTGGGGACGTGCAGAGAGCAGCAGGCGAGGACTCACCGGCCGTGCACGCGCCCAGTCGAGGTGAATGAAACACACTGCCCACACGTCATCTTTGTGTCAATCAAGTCCCACATGTTTAAAAAAGTGTTTCTGTTTTTGTTGGTGACTTTGCAGTTTAAACCTGCCTGTGACCCTAGGGCTAGAGGGCTGTGTGGTGTCCCGCATGCACAAGGCTGTGATGTGCCTTCTGGAGAAAATACCTGTTAGGTGGGCTTCCTTTGGGCAGGAGTTGCGGTGTTGCTGGCCATGGGCTCGGTGTTAATCAATCAACAATGTATATTCAATCGGGTGTCTTTACACAGAAACACACCAAGAGCAAGACTGCGCCTTGATTGGTTGATGGGAGTGTGTGACCTCGGAGCCCCGGGAACAAGCCTGTGTTTCCCCTCGAAGCAGTGGTTCCTTATTCACTAACTCGGTATTCAGGGCAACTTTTTAGAACTAATTACCACACAAAAGGAGAATTGATTGTATTTTGTACAAAACAGGGAAATAATTTTTTTAAAGCTCTTATTTATTTGAGCTAGAGAGAGAGACAGAGAGAGAGCTGGGGAGGAGAGGGAGAAGAGGGAGAAGCAGACACTCCGGTGAGCAGGGAGCCCCATGTGAGGCTCGATCCCAGGACCCTGGGACGCTTCACCGACTGAGCCACCCAGGCGCCCTCATAGCCAGTATTTCTAAGTAAATATTTTTCTCATAACCAGGGAGTGATTTTATGGCCCGTTTACTTCCAACTGCACAAGCTAGCGACTGACGATGGTGTAGTCACATGCACACTCACTGGGGGGGTCCCTGCAGCTCACACTGTCCAGACCCCCAGGTCATGGGAGGTCATGTTCGGCACAGGCTGACTGACAAGGAGGGAGGCAGAAATCCCGGGGGCACATAGGGCGGCAGTGGTGTTTTCCTTTAGGGGCTCTGTACTGCCTCCTACAGATCTGATGCAAGGAGACGGGTCCACACGTGCAGTGCGCCCAGGGCCCCACCAGAAACTGACCCAGAGCTCTGTCTTTATCAGGTAGTTTGAGTTCCTCCAATGCACCTGCAATTTCTAAATTAGGGGATAGGACAGGAGCCCTTAAATGGCCATTCTGGTGAGTTTCTGGGGCTGAATGTGGACTAATTTGAGAGAGAGAAGCTCCTATGGGTTGCAGTCTTAGGAAGACCTCCACTTGCTTGGTTTCATCTCTACCAGTCTCATTTTAAAGATCCCTGGAAAATGTTTTACTCAGGTGTGGTAAGACACACTGATACGGAAGTGATTGTCATGAAGAAAGAAGTGTTATGCTCACAGATCCCTAGAAACAGGATGTACCACATGAACCATCACACGAGGAAGCACCAGGGTTGGTCAGGAGGCAGAGGGAAATGGGGCAAGGTGGGCAAGAGCGCTTGTTGTGGTTTCTGCAGGAAAGGCGAGGCAAGGTAAGCAGGCTTGAGATCGGTTCCTCTGAATAATTTCATTGGGTTCTCAGGTGTAAGGGCTGCCCATAGTTGCCCTAGGGTGTGAGAGCCCAGGGAGGGAGGTGGATGGGGGATTGGTTGGTTGGAATAAGAAAGGCTCACTTGTAGGAGAGGCCTTAACTGTCTGCACAAATTGTCCAACCCTGTGAGGGGCAGTCTGTCTCTGGGATCGGCAAGACCCAGACATTGAAACATCAGAAATATAGCAAATAAGAAAATAACGAGAAAAACGATTGATACAAGCTTCATGAAGTTCTCATGGTGCTCCATGGAGCAAGGGGAAGCGAAAATACAGTCACCACTGAGAAAGAGCCCCTCATGACTGGTAGGGGAAGGAGAAGAATCATTATGAAAAGTACCCAGGGGGGCGCCTGGGTGGCACAGCAGTTAAGCATCTGCCTTCGGCTCAGGGCGTGATCCCGGTGTTCTGGGATTGAGCCCCATATCAGGCTCCTCCGCTATGAGCCTGCTTCTTCCTCTCCCACTCCCCTGCTTGTGTTCCCTCTCTCGCTGGCTGTCTCTATCTCTGTCAAATAAATAAATAAAATCTTTAAATAAAAAAAAGAAAGAAAAGAAAAGTACCCAGAGCCTTCTCCACAAGAGGCTCCTCTCTGGGGAGAAGAGCTTGTCACCACTGTGTCCCAGCTGAAGCAAAGGGATTCCTCATACTCCACCCCCTCCTTGTGTCACCGGAAGGACAAAAACCCACACACCCATAGTTAATGGGGGTAAGGCTTCAAGTAAATTGATCAGAACATAGTAGACAAGAAAGGGAGTGTGAGGCTCAGAGAAAAAGAAGCTAGACCCCTGGAGAAACACTTGGGAAGGTGACAGCCTTGTGGCTCTGACTCACTGAGAGCCTGAGAGTTAATGGCAGTTATGGGAAGCTCCCCTGCCTGCGTGCCTTACCCCCACACCGACAGGGCATAGTGTAGCACTGGATGGCCGCTGAAAGAACAAAGGGCAAACACTCCCCTGAGAAGGAGTAGTTGGGGAAACCCGAAGATGGTAGAGGGCACAGAAACAAGACACAGAAGAAGTCTTGCACCTGTAGCTACAGAAAACATGAAATCTTAGTATAGTAAGGTAAATCCTCACACCTCAGTTCCTGTGACCTGATTCAACACTGCCAGGTTTCCAACAACAACAACAAAACAAAAACAAAACAGAAAAACCAAACACTTCCAGGTTTCAATAAGAAGAATTACAAGGCATGCTAAAGGGGAAGCGAAAATACAGTCACCACAACAAGGATCCAGGAAACCCACAGAAAGAAACTAAAGACAGAGAGAAAATCTTGAAAAAAGCCAGAGAGAGATGGAGACCCTACTCACAGAGGAACAGGAGAAGAGTTATTTATGGCAGACTTCCCACCATAAACTGTGCAAACCAGAACTGGTGTTGCGAAATATTTGAAGTGTTGAAGGAGAAGATGCAAGCACCAACCTAGACTCCCGTATCTAGCTCAAGCATCCTTCAACTAGGAAAGAGAAATCAAGACTCTCGGACAAACACTAAGAAAATTTCCCACTAGCTGACTGGCCCAATAAAAAATATTAAAAGAAGTTTTTCAGACAAAAGGAAAAAGAGAGAGATCTGAAACTTAGATCTGCCTGAAGAAAGGAAAAGCATCAGAGAGGGGAAAAAGTGAAGGTAAAATAAAATATCTTACTTTTCTTATTCTTAATTGATCTAAAAGGCAGGTTGCTTTTTTAAAGCAATGGAAGTAACAGTGTACTAGTGATTCTGGACAGAATGGCAGCATTGTCACAGATGTTGGGAGGGAAGAATAAGAATACTGTTAGGACACAACTGTACTGTATGTGAAGCAGATAGTGTCATTTGAAAGTTATATTTAAAATTTCGGTTTTAAGTGTATATCGTAAACTCCAGGGCAACCACTAAACAATTTTAAAATGCTGGGATCACATAAAATGCTTGATTAAAACCAGAGAAAGCAGAAAAAGAGGAGAACAAAAAGACAAAGAAAAAAGGCCTGAGTAAAAAAGTTACAAATGCGTTAGATATCAGTCCAACTAAATCAATAATCACTTTCAATACAGACGGTCTAAGTACAGCAGTTAGAGTACAGAGTTTACAAAAGTGGATCAAAAACCACACCCAACCATATGTTGTCTACAAAAAAATCTTAAATGTAAAGACAGATATGGATTAATAAAGGAACGGAGAAAGATATTTCCTGCAAACACTGATCAAAATAAAGATGGAATAGCTACATTAATTTTAGCTGAAACAGACATGAGAAAATGGAAGACTATCAGATAAAGAGGAGTGTTACATAACAATAAAGGGATCAGTTAGTTATCCAAGGAGATAAAACAATCCTCAACATGTATGCACATAACAAACGATATCAAAATACGCAAGGCAAAGACAGATGGAACGGAAAGGAAAACAGGCAAATCCACTATTGTAATTGGAGATCTCCATCACCTTCTGTCAGTAACTGGTAGACTAAGTAGACAGAGAATCAGTAAGGGTACAGATGACGTGAACAGCACCTTCAATCCCATTGATCTACTTGACCCTCATAAAATTTTCAATCCAACAACAGAAAAATACACATTCTTCTCAAACTTACATGGAACATTCACCAAGACAGAGCACATTCTTGGAAAACATATGTAAACATAAATGAATAAAAATTAATATAAATTATGTTCTCAGAATACAATGGAATTAGCTTAGAAATCAGTAACAGAAAGATAGGTGTAAAACCCCCAAATATTTTTAAATTGAACAACAGATTTCTAAATACTTTGTGAGTCAAAGAACAAGTGTGACGAGAAATGTAAAAGTATTTTGAACAGAATAAAAATAAAAATACAGCTTAAAATTTGTGGGATTTAGCAAAAATAGTGCTTAGAAGGAAAATTATGGAGTTAAGTGCAAATAATAGATAAAAGGAATATATAAAATCCATAAGCTGTGCTTCTACCTAAGAAAACTGCAAAATAAAAGAGCAAGTAAAGCTTAAAGTGAGAAGAAAAGAAATAATTAAAATGAGAGCAGAAATCCTTGAAATTGAAAACAGGGACACAATAGAGAAGAGACAAATTACCAGTATCAGAAATAAAAGAGATGTCATCAGTACTGATTTCACGGACATCAGAAAAACAGTGACCCAAGAGTATGGAAGATTCTGATCTCACAAATGTGATGACATACGTGAAACAGACTAATTCCTGAAAGGCACAAACTACCAGGACTCACAGAAGGAAAATTAGCCTGAATAGCCCCCATCTCTTCAATTTAAGTCAATAATTTAATAACCTCCTCCCTGTCTGAAAAAGAAGAAAAAAGTTCCCTGCTCAAATGGTTTCATTGATGACTTATACCATACACTGAAGGAGGGAATTCTACCAATGTTTAACGATTTTCTCTTCTGGAGAATAGAAGCAGAGGGATGGAGACATCAGTGTGACCTCACGTTTAGGTTAATACAGATCCAGATGGATAGAGACAGCAAAATACTTCAGATGGTGCATACGTACTGGTGTGTGTACTTTCTTCCTCTGTCATTGGAGAGGGTCTAGAGGCAGTGACATCCTAGTAGCAGTGAGCACACCTTGTGCCCAGATTGTGGTCTCTAAGACCACTGTCAATCACAAGGAATAGAGAAATGAGAGAGTGTAGGAGTGGAGAAGAAGCATACCTGAGCCACCTGCCATATCTTTAGTGCCAGAAATAAGGAAGTGCCCCCCCCCAAACAAAACAAAACAAAACCACAATGATAGAGCCTTTTGAGCAGGGCACAGGACCCAGCTGGAAAGGTTCTCAGTGGCTACACTGGAACCATCAGAGCAACAGAATAAAGTAGTATTGGATTAAAGCCAGCTGCGTAAAGTAAGTATCCTTGAATCCATACTTACATAAACAAATGATTGATTGAATAAATGAGAGGGGAGAATAGACAAACCTACTCTGCAGAATTCCGAACAGTTTATGGAGATACTCTGCCCTCAAGGAGGTGGAACATACCTCCCCTCTCCTGGTGTGTAGACTGCACAGAGTTTCTTCCTTCCAAACGGGGTGGGATGGGAAGAGGAGGAGATGAGTGACCACCTTCACAGTGGAGAATCCCGACAAGCACCAGCTCTGGCAGGTGTCAAAGATGAACACTACCGGTGATAAGACACATCGATAGCATGCTTGCACCCTTGATCTGATGTGAGGAGGATGGCACTTCCCTGTGTGGTCTTTCTCCCCGAATCACATAACTCCTGTCTAACCACGGGAAGAACATCAGACAACCCAGTTGAGGGACCTTCTACAAACTCCCTGAGCAGTCTTCCTCAAAGCCGTCAAGGTCATCCAAAACAAGGGAAGCCTGAGAACCTGTCCTGGCCAACAGGTGCCTAAGGAGGCAGAAGAACTTAATACAGTGTGGAATCTTGGGCGGGGTCCAGGAACATAAACAGAAGACATTGGGTAAAAAACGAAGGAAATCCAAAGAAAGTAACAAAGTATGGGCTTTATAACAATAATGTGTCACTGTTGGTTCACTAGTTGTGCGGGATGTCCGGTAGTCCTGTAGGATGTTAACAACAGGGAAAACAGGTGTGGGGTGTATGGACCCTGTACTATCTTTGCAATTTTTCTATACATCTAAATACATCCTAAAATTTAAAATTCATTTAAAAAGTTAGAGAGAGAGAGAGCTGGATCGATACTGTCTCTGCCTTCCTTGGGGAGACAGGCATTCATCAAATACACTCATTTAAGTGAAGATATATTAAAAGTAAGTCAGAACTGTGGTCCGTACTGCAAAAGGAAGGTGGCCTTGAGGGGCACTGGGTGGTCTGGGAGCATCCGAAGGTGCTGTACTGAGAGAGCCCGGGGGAGCGATGGGGCGGGGGGAGCCCATTGACCCTGAGATCAGAGGGCAGATGGTGTAGACTGGTCCGTTAACAGAGGAGTGGTGTGACCAGTTTTTGCTTGAAGGGTGGGTGTGTTTGGAAAGGTAGAAGGTAAAATGGGTAGGATTGGTGACCCAGTGACATGGACAAGAAGCTCCTGAAGAGGACCTAGACTTTTGTCTTGAGCAGCGACATGGACAGTGTTGTGGGACGCAAGTGAAATCACAGGTGGCTGGGCCCCACCCCCACGGCTTCTGATTCTGCAAGCCACGTGGGGCCTGGACGTTTCTGTTTGCATTCCTTGCAAGCTCCCCATGACGCTGGCGTTGCTGGTCTCGGGGCTGCACGTGGAGAACCTGTGCTGTGAGTTGACAAGGAAAGAGCTCCGAGTTTGGCCAGAAAGGCCTGCGCTTGCATTAGGATGTGCTGGCCGAGGGGCCTGTTCACACGCTCCCGAGGGTCTCCGAAGGCTGTAGCTAGGGAAGCACTGGCCTCCGGCACTGGCTCTCCCACGACTACCTGTTTGTCCGTTGGGAGGTAACTGACCTCCTGGGCTCGATGCCAGGCCTGATGAACCTGGCTACCACTACCTTTAGGGATGCGGGCAAGTCGGCTGATGCCCTGTGAGCCAACACTTGTGAGCTTCCCTTTGCCATCCTGTCATCTGGGCCACCATCCGCCGTCGCTCTCACGGTTCTCACCGGCCAGGCTAGCCCTGAAGGTGCATACCTGGCCTCTCTGCGGCTCGAGTTTGTCATCTGTAAGATGGTCATGCTGCTTGCATGGAGCTGTCACTTCGGTAGGCCTGAGGTACAGGTTGGCTTCTGTTACTTTTCCGAACACATCCTTGCGAGTCTCCTGGACACACCAAAGTAGACCCTCCACCGGACTCCTTCTGGCAGCTTCAGGCATGTGGAGAGGGTGTCTCTCCGTGATGCACCTCCTGTGATGTTTTGGAGTGGAGGCTGGCCTCTCCCAGCTCTCTTCCCAAGTGTGGGAGACAGCACAGCCTGGAGTGTGAGCTTCAAAGTCGTGGCTGTGTGTCCTGCTGGTACCACGAGTGGCACCTCCCAGAGATCTGGGATGGGGTCAGGGAGAGCTGGTACTTCCTCTGACTCTGCACATGGGCCCTCCTGATGTGAAGACCATGTCTGCTCAGCCTCGCCAGCCCCCCGCCAGGAGTTGGCATCCTGATAAGATTTCTCTTCTAGAATTTCTCTCCTATTTGATCCAGTTTTATAGGGGAATTTGATACTTGCATGTTGTAGAGCCTTTTAAAAAAATATATATAATACCCACGAAAATTTTGGCATACCCTACTTAGCCCTTAGGTTTCTTTAGTAACACAAAGTTCATTTAGTAAGAACTCTCGGGGCTGTGCATGTCCCTGGGGACTCAGCACAACGGGCTCAGCGGTGTCTGCTTGCACTGCCCTTAGACACAGGTCGGTTCCAGTGGGATCCGTGTCCTCGGGGTTGGCTTCTTCTGAATGCACCATTAAAGGAAGCCCGTGGCACGGGGCATTGGCACTTCTGCTTTCCGGTTGGTTTTGTGCTGAGGCTGGAGGCGTAGGCCCACTTCCCTAATTACAGGCAGTGTGCAGCAGCAGGAAGGACTCAGGCTTATAGGGGCTTGTCTTCTGCTTTGTCTCATTTCCGCTGTTCTCCCTTTGAAAGCTTCTCTCCATCCTTGTGGGTTCCCCTCACTGTCCGGGCTCCTGATTCCAGACCTGCACTTGAATCCAGGAAAGGATGGTGGGTCGAACGTGTGGGAGTCAAGCACATCCAGAACGCCGGCCTCCCACTTTCCACCCTCCTGGGGTGTCTGCAGGAAGGGGGCTGCACCCAGGTTTCAGCAAGTCCACGTCTGTGCCTGTGTTTCTCCCCACTGCAGCCCGAGCTCCCGCCGAGCATGCGTGAGTGCCATTCCAGTCCTTTCCTGTGGTCGTCATGTGGCCAAACCACCCTTCTTCCCGTCATATAGCCTTGGCCACCTACTCAAGCACAGGGTGTGCTTGTGTCACGGGTTTATGACATCCAAGAGCATCACCCTAAGCTTCTGCAATGTGGTGCATCCCACAAATATGCTTCCACGGACTAGGAAACGGTGATGGTGACTTCTAATATATATTGAGCAACACTTACTGTAGATGACTTAGCCCGCGTGAGCACATCCTTACGGCTTTAAATCAGATGGTTTGGTTTCTCCCGCCACCGCGGGGCCCCTGTGGTTTGTGTGAATGAAGTGCAGGAATGGGAACCCCCAAAGTAGTGTCCGGAAGCTGAAACCTTCAGCCAGGCACCTCTGGATGGGACAGGAGAAGCCAAGTCTGTGGGGTGACCAGGGCTTCCCTGGAGCGGCCCCTGGAGGTGTTCTGTTGCACGTCCTGCTTCCCTGTATGGTTTGCCACGTGAAGAGGCCACATGAGAGCGACCAGTCACGTTCAGTGTGTGTTCTGTCTGTTACTTCATTGTTTTTATTTCTCCTGCTTTCTGGACACTGTGGCTGGGCGTCCAGGGACCCGCTGGCTGCAACCCCACCCCCTCCCTTCACAGGAGAGCCGGAGTGAGACGTGACCTGATGACGCCTTGTGTCATCCCATGCTCACGGAGTCTTCTGCCAACAAGCACGTCCTCCCGCCTAAGCCCCGCCTGTGCTGTGCACGTTTGCGTGTGTCGGGAGCCCCGGTGGAGAGGCCGTGCAGACGCAGCCCTGTGTCCCCAGTCCAGTCTCGGCCCACCTGCGCCTGCTTTCCTCCCTGGCCTCTGGGGGTGGACGTGGCCAGCTCATCTCTCTGCTCACCTCACGCAGAGTGTGAGATGCTGGCTTGTAGTAAAGGCTGTCAACAGTGAGGGAGCTCCCAGTGCCCAGGGAAGCTGTTTGCAATCCAGACTCACCCTCTCTGTGCTAAGCCTGCTGCGCCTGCGCTGGGGGGGGACCCCCCCCCCCGCCGCCCTGTTCCAAGGCTCAGTCTGGGCCGGGCCTGAGGGTGTAGGTGAGCAAGAGCTCCCGCCGAGAAGCTGAACCTGCGGCGGCTCTGGCCAGTCACAGCGGGGGGCAGGAGAGGTGGAGACCGCGGATGCCCTGGGGTAAGCGCTGGGCCTCTGGAGAGGACCTCCGCTCCCCGAGCCACGTCGGCTGCTTTTCTGGAGGCAAAGAGACTCACTTTCTTTCCCACACGGCACCCAGAAAAATCACTTGCACATAGTAGGTGAGCAACAAACACGAGGAACACATGGACGATTACTATTTTGATGTTACATTCCCCTGTGGTGGCTGGCTGCTTATTTGCGAACAGTTATGTTGACCCTGAAGCATCCTCTCTGTGATGTGCGCCCATACGTCGAGGGAGAAGCAGCAGGTGGGCACAGAAGCAGGTTCTCTCGTGCAGCCTGAAAATCCAGACATCGGCCGAGAGGCGTCCGTCTTTCCTCGGCGCGTTGTTCGTGCCCTTAAGCTCAGGAGGCATCGTGGAAGAACTCAGGTTTGAGAGTTTGGATGGTATTTTCAAGTATTGAAACTTCTCTACTTCTAAATGTTAGTAAAAAATCACTTTCTCCAGCCTTAGATTTACGTTTTGTTTCTGAAATGTGTGTCCCTGTATTCTGAGCAGCTGTGCTTCCCCCCACGTGCAGAACGGGGGCGTGGGCAGAGACGGCGTTGCGTGGCTCCGCCGGGGGGACCGGGTGCTCCGTGGCGTGTCCAGCTGGCGGCCTCGGGGAGGCTGGGGACAGCGCTGCTGGGCAGTCTCCGGACGGCGAGCCCCTATCACTCAGGAAGCCGGTGGACATGGGGCTGACTCAGGCCGGGCACCGCGGGTTTTGTGTCTCCGTGGGCGGCCACAGCGTCTGTGTCCACATGTTATCTCCCGCGTGGCCAGATCCTGCTGCGGGAGGCAGTGCCCGCCGCCCTCTGCAGAGCGGCCCAAGGGGGTCATCTAACCGGGGGGCTCCTTGGGGCGGCCCCCCCTGCACCTGCTCTGACCCGGTCATCTGTCGTAACCAGTCAGCCAGCCCCTGCCCGGCCCAGGAAGTGCTATTGCCCTTGTAGACTGGGCTCTTTCCTCTTTCTTATGAAAATGAATCAAACCCACAGATGCGGTTGTTCCTTTTACACAAGCCCCACACTGAATTTTCTCAGCTTCAAGCTGCAGAGGGAATTCCCAGGCAAATTTTGATCAGGGCTGCTTTGCATTGAGGTGGCTGTGTGGCTCTAAGGGTCATTAGCCAGGGTATCTTTTATTTCCCTCCATGACAGGGCTATGGCAGAAATTGTTCCCGGATTTTCCCCAGAATGGCATTCATTTCTGCCGCTGTCATCTCAGTCCATATTCTGAGGGGACAGGGATGCGAAGTCAGCCACCTTAGCCTGCTAAGCGCTGTTGGAGGTGTTCTCGGCAGGAAGTAGCGAGCCAGCACCTGCAGGAACCACGGTTCAGCGGGTCTTCAGAAAAGCAGACGTCTTCGAGCCCTGCGCTGGGCCTCTGATAACCGGGTCGGATAGCGCTTAAGAAAAAACAGAAGTACGAAGACACAGCCCACCTCTTCACAGGCTAAGGGGAAAAGCACTGAAACAAACATGGATGTAGGGGACAGAATTCGACGTTTAAGAGCGTAGGCTTATCCCAGGGCAGCACTGCACATCTCTATGCACGAGGATGGGTCTTTGCCCGGGAGAGTGAGCAAAATTGGGTAGTCGATCCTCATTATTCACAGATTCCACGGTTATAAATTCACCTTTTTTGCCGAAATGTTTTTGCAGCCCCCAGTCCGTACTCACCTCGTCCGCGTGGACATTTGTGGACAGGCACAGAGCAGCGAAACGGGAGTCTCCTCCCGTGCCCGGTCCCAGCCGAGGTCCAGTAGGGCTGCACTCTGTCTCCTTCTCTGGTCCGGCCTCACACTGCCAACAGGTGTCCTTTCCGTGGTCCATTTCCTGCCGTGTTTTCTGCACTTCCTTGTGCTGTTGGCTGGTGATTGTGTTGAGAATGCCCCCAGGCTCAGGGCTGCATGCCATGTCGTGGTCCTCCGTGCCAGCCAGCCGTGGTGCTGGGGCACAGTTCCCCCCACGGGACTCTGCTCGTTTCCAACCTTCCCTGTCTTTTGCTCGCCTGTTGGAGCTGAATTTCACCAGGGGATATTTGAGCTTCTAATTTAGTGGTGAGAATGCTGATGCACTGGAAGGAACGTGTCAGATTTGCGGGCAGCCCAAACTGCGAACACAGTGGTTTCCAGTCAGGGGGCCTGGGGGCCGTCGCCCCCAGGGAACGTTTGGAAACATCTGGAGATGGTTTGGGTTGTCACAGCGGGGGAATTGGGGGTGTGCTACTGGCATTAGTCAGTGGAGGCCAACTGGTCATGGACAAGACAGCCTCCACCTCAGAACGATCCAGCCCAAATGTTGGGAAACCCTGAGCTAAGATAACTTTGGGTGACAGACGGGGGAACCAACAGAAGGAGTGTGAGGGATAAGGCGCAGCGTTAGCACGCACGTCAAGCGTGGGGACAGGCTTTGGCCGCTGTGGAAAGGGCAGCGTTCATTAGCTCGAAGCCCAACGTGAACACTGGGGTGCTGAGGCCACCCACAGTCATGACGGTGGGACACCAAGTGCGGACCCAGGAGTGGCCTGTGCCCTGCTTGTTTAGGTCCCCGCGGTGATGGCATTGAGGCTGGCCACACTTTGAAGAGGGTCTTGGGTGAAATGGAACAGTGTGGGCAAAGTGCCCAGGATGGTGAACACTCCAGAAGTAAGGCCAAGTGAGGGAGGAGGCTGACTCGGACACAGCTGTGAGCAAGCATGGGAAGATCTTCTGGGGAAGCAGAAGCATTCTGCGTGTCCTGTGGGCAGAAGGGGGGCCAGGCTGCAAGAGGAGAGGCAGGGAGTCAGGCAGACAGGTGCATCCCACGTGGGAGCGGGTGCCCTCAGGGAGCAGTGAACCAGAAGGAGGCTGGACGCGTCCTCTGGGTGCTCTGGCCCCGGTGCTGGGCTGTCATCGTATTGCAACAACAGCGTGCATTCACCGCCAAAACTCTAAAAAGGAGAGATGAGCATGTTTCCATCCAACAGGCATTTTAAGAGCACCTGGGGTGCACGTCAACACTTCCAGACTTTGGAGCTCTGGTTTTAGGGCGGGAAGAGCTGGTTCTTGGTGAAGGTGATGATGGAAATAAACCCTTTTACAAGATAGAGATGAGTGGGGGCATGTCGTCAGCTTATGCCTCTCGGGAGGTGGCATGAGCTGAGACCACAGGCCTGAGATAGAAGACCAGCCAGTGGGACGCGAAGGGGTCAGGGACAGGAAAGGTCCCGGCACACGGGGACAGGAAGGAGGGTGGGGTGGCTGGACATGGCGAGCACAGGTGTGAGTGGGCAAGATGAGGAGCGGCTCAGGCCAAACCAGGTAGGATTTGGGATGTGACGGGGACAGCGAGGTGGCTTGCCAACATCACCCTGCCTGCTTGTGTAGTGAGCAGACCACGAGGAGGGCAGGTGGTGGGGAGAACTAGGTAAGACCCGTTGATGTGTGCAAGAGGTGGTGGCGTCGGGGGACATGGTGAGAAGCCATGGCTTTGGGATATGCTTAGAGGGAAACTGATGAGAGATGCCTGGAGAGCTCCTGGTCCAGCCTCCTGCACGGATCTCAGACGCACCCGGGAGCGAGCATGCCGTCTTCTGGCTCCGTGGGTTAGTGCACTGTGACAGGGAGGGGTCTGCAAACTCCAGGGTCTCGTCCCCAGCAGCTGCATAGGGCCAGGGTCCTTCCCCTGGTTAGGACAGGCTGAGGGAGGGCCGCCTGGGCGGCTCAGTTGTTAAGCGTCTGCCTTCAGCTCAGGGCATGATCCTGGAGTCCTGGGATCGAGCCCCACATCAGGTCCCTGCTCCGCTGGGAGCCTGCTTCTTCTTCTCCCACTCCCCCTGCTGTGTTCCCTTTCTTGCTGGCTGTCTCTCTCTCTGTCAAATAAATAAATAAAATCTTAAAAAAAAAAAAAAAAAAGGACAGGCGGAGGGAGGGAGGGGCCTGAGCAACCAAAGCCCCCCTGCGGACACATGAAATTGAGTTGCCTGTTGGACAGTCCGGTGGAAACGCCGGGTGAGCAGCGTTCAGGTCAGGAGCTCGGGGCGCACAGGTGGGTGAGGGATCGGAGAGCGTTACTAGTAGTGGGCGCCATGTGCAGAGAGAAGATGAGGCAGGAGACCCAGGCCCAGCACCGGCTTATAGAATAAATGAAGGAAGGAGCCATGCCAAAAGGGTCAGCAAGGAAGAGAGACAGACCCACTGAGGCAGGGCCGCTGGGCTCCGTCCAGTGCTCCCGAAGGTCGAGCCAGATAGGGCAGGGGGTGACCTTGGGTTTGGCCCCTTGGTGATGTTGGCAAGGGCATGAGAGTGAAGGCCAGGCAGAGGACGTTGGCGGGAGAGCAGAGGGCCGGCGCGGGGTTTCCACAGTTACAGAGCAGAGGTGGGTAAGGCCACCCACGGACCTCCCAGCCCGTCTCTCTCTACCACTCCTGACGTGCGCGTGTTTACCTATGTGTGTGGGTATCAGCTTCTGAACACAGAACTAGATTACTCTGTACGCATTATTTTGAAATCTGCTTTTATTAATCAGGGAATATTTGTGGCCACCTGCCACGGGCCAGGAACTATTCCGGGCGCCCAGATGGGGCAGCGAGCGCGGGCATCCGTGTTGGTCCCACAGCCCGCACGCTGGTGGGGGGGGGGCGGAGACGGGAATCACACCCCCGGGAAGTTAGGGTGTGGGAAGGGATTGTGGCCTGTGGAGATGAGCTGGCGGGGGGGACGAAGCTGCCCCAGGCATCACGAAACATTATTTCAGGTCATAAACATTTTTCTGTTGCAAACTGCACGTTGAACCTGGGTCATACAAAGGCCCCCGAGGAGTAAGTGAGGCTGCCATGCTTTGAGGCGCTCACCCCGAAATACCCTGCAGCTTCACCTCATTGAGACCTGGCTGCACACGTGTACACCGGCTGAGGAATGGGGGGTGCCGGGGTCTGTTCTGTGGGGTCCACAGGACCCCTCTGTTTCTCAGTTTTGAGCTTTTGAGTAAAGCAGTTTCACACATGGAGAGAAATAAGTGGGAACGTTAAAATAGACAAAAGTCAGGCAGCAAGTTCTCGGTGCTGTTGAGAAAATTATCCCCGTGGGTGTTAAACGCTGTCTGAGCCGCAGACTTTCGCTGGGGTCGGAGGAAAAGGCAGATTTGTCCCGAAAGCAAGTCCCAGGCGGGGACGGGGATGGGGCTGAGTCATGGGCACGGGCAGGAAGGTGCACAGCGGGGAATCCCCGCCGCGGGTCCCTGGCTCGGCCGCCCAGTGGCCCAGACGACGGCCTGGAGCAGGGCACAGCCCTGGGGGCTGCCGTGGCGAGCCAGCGCTGGGGTCCGGAACGTAGGTGGGGACAGCAGTGTGGGGGCGAGCCCGGGACACGCCGGCTGGAGCAAGGAGGCCTGTGCTGTGCTGAGGAGGCTGGAGACCGGGTGGGTGCTGCAGGGAGCACGGACGGGCATCCGGACGGTATTCATGCCCCGGACTAAGTAGCACAAGCCTGTGCCCGAACTGCTCTTGCCGGAGCCATGCCTCCTGTCAGAAGCAACCCCACCGGACACACGCGTCCACCCGCAGGCCTGCGCCCGTGTCCCTGTGGCACGTGACACCCTCAGGAAAGGGCTGCTCAGCCATGACAGTTGCTGACGGGGGGACTCACGCCACCCCTCCCTGCCCCAGAAAGCTGGCAGGTGCCACCTGCTAGGGGACGAGTCTGAGGTCCGTGCCGTCGGGGTCATGAGGGAGCACCCCTACCCACGCCTGGAGGACGGGCCCCGTCCTGTCTTACATGACATGCTTCCACGCGCTGTTCACGCCGGAGCGTCGGCCCCGACGCACAGTCACAAACCGACGAATTTTGACAAGGACAGTTGTGTTGTTGGGATTTACCCAAATTGAAAGTATGTGTGCACCTTTAAAGTAGTGTTCTCGAGGACACAGGTCTCAGCGAGGCTAATGGTGGGACAGCCACGGAGCCGGGCTGCATGGGAAGCAGGTGTGCAAAACAGGACAGGGCAGGGGTGGGGGCAGCTACGGCCCGTGGCCCGGGCGTCGGGGGACGAGGCTTTCAGGCTGGGGGGGACGGGGCGTGCTAGAAGGACCGTGGGGCTCCTGGACAGGTGGGTGGAGGGGAGTAGGGGGCCGCAGGATGCAGGCCAGTGTGCTCACCATGCCCCTGGGGCGGGTGCGTGAGGCCAGACGGCAGGAACGGAGAGAAAGGAGCACCCGGCAAAGCCACTCGGAAAACAAGCCTGAGAGAACGCAAGGACTGCGGGCTCCCGGCTGGGGCGGCAGCCAGGCCGGGGAAGGCCGACGGGCAGAGTGTGGGGGTGTGGGCCTCGGGCGCAGTGAGGGGCACACCACCCGCACCACCGAGATCGTTGGCACTGATTGGGGCGCCTCGTTTCGACAGAGCCCAGATGACCCGTCACGCGTGGCAGTGGGCAGCACTGGGCTGCAGGGCAGACAAGCTGGGCGTGCACGTGGGTAGTGGGGGCCTCGGAAGCTCCACGGCGGGGACACGGCCCAGTGCAAGGAAGGTGCGCTCAGGGTCCTCGATGATGGCAGGCAGTGGCCCAAGTTGGAACACGAGTGTCCCAGGATGAGCCTAGAGGGAGAGAGAATCGGAAGGCGAACACCGCTGCTTCCCAGAGCTGTCCTTTGTTAGCAGCGTCCCCGTTTCAGGTGCAGCTGTGGACGGCTCGGAACAAAGCCTAAAACACTCTGCGGTTTAAGCGGCGTCCTCGGCCTCCGTGCTTCCCTTCTGAAGTGCGTGTGTCTGCGTAGTGCAGGAGGGGTCTTCTTTGTGTCGCATGTCCTCATCACATGTGGAATTGCACTATTCCTTTGATATCCGCCACACAGACAGTGTGTGGTGGGTGCCACAAAGTGGTCTGGAGAAGGACAGGGACTGCCGGCCACCCGGGGACAGGGGCACTGGGAGGCCCTCCCTCTTCATGCCTCAGGGCAGCCGCTGTTGGTCCTACCCCCGAAGGTGCATGAGCTGTGGTGCGCACCACCCCCGTCTTACGTG
The DNA here is from genome assembly GCF_017311325.1 of Ursus maritimus. NCBI lineage: Eukaryota > Metazoa > Chordata > Mammalia > Carnivora > Ursidae > Ursus > Ursus maritimus. The sequence continues at coordinate 25,853,393 of NW_024426008.1, read as the reverse complement.
GCACGTGAACGTGGCTCGTACTTCGGCTGTCTGGTGTCTGTCTACCAGACTAGACCCTCTAGAACCGCCGTGTCCAGGTACAAGAGTGTTGGGGAATGTCTTCACCACACATGACCAGCAGCGTGTGTCCATGTCCAGAGGGAGCTGGGCCAGGTTCTGCAGGGTCCCGCCCTGTGCACCTGCCGGCCGCCGGGCCTGCGCCTAAGCCGTCTTGCAATGGGACTTCTCTTTGCTCTGTGTCTCTTAGAGTTCTCTGTCCCTAACAAGAAAAAAGAAGTTAATTTGGTCACATCTGTCCAGTGCTCTGTTTGGGCTCACTCCTGGGACGGTGTGTTCGGAAACTGATTCTGTGGAAAGGGCGGAAGCACGGGATGGACGAGTGCCGGTAGCGGGGGCTCCACCCCCAGGTCCCCAGAGGGAAGAGCCTGTCGGGAGGACCTGGTCCGGGTTTCCGAGGGTCAGTGGTTTAGCGACCGTCCGTGCTGCTCGGGGCCTGACCGACGTCCCATCTTTTTTCTTGGCAGGAAGGCCCCGTGTGAGCCCTCGGCTGTGACGGGGAGGCGCAGGCATGGCGGGAAACACGGCCGACAGCGCCAACCACCTGCCATTCTTCTTCGGCAACATCACGCGGGAGGAGGCGGAGGACTACCTGGTGCAGGGGGGCATGAGCGACGGGCTGTACCTGCTGCGTCAGAGCCGCAATTACCTGGGCGGCTTCGCGCTGTCGGTGGCGCACGGGAGGAAGGCGCACCACTACACCATCGAGCGCGAGATGAACGGCACCTACGCCATCGCGGGCGGCAGGACGCACAGCAGCCCGGCCGAGCTGTGCCTCTACCACTCCCAGGAGTCCGACGGCCTCGTCTGCGTCCTCAAGAAGCCCCTCCACCGGCCGCCCGGGGTGCAGCCCAAGACCGGCCCGTTCGAGGACCTGAAGGAGAGCCTCATCAGGGAGTACGTGAAGCAGACCTGGAACCTGCAGGTGCGCCCCCGATCCCGGGCCTGCGGCCGTCTCCGCGCTCAGCCCCGGGCCACGGGTGCCCGGCTGCGGGGGCAGCTCCCCTCTCTGGGGCCACCGCGGAGAGGGCGGCCCTGCCTGCCAGCGAGGCGGGTCAGCCAGCCGCCCAACTCACATGGGGCCCCCCGGACAGGCCTCCCAGGTGCACCCAGGGGGGTCGCTCTGTAGGGGCTGAAGGGCTCTTGATGCTGTAGCTTCCTGACGTGTGTCCGGCAGGGCGTTCTGGTGAGCGTGCCCATGGCCGCAGCGCCCCTGGCTGGCCGCCTGCCATGCCCTCCCGCGCCCCGTACCGCACCTGCCTGGTACCCAGTGATGGACCCTCACTGCTGCTGGGGACCTCCCTCTGCCCGTTGTTCTCAGCCTCTGGGCAGGATGACCCCGAGCAGGCTGGCCTGGCCACAGGAAGTGCGTGTATTCAATGAGTACAGAGTAACAAGCCGTCATCCGGAGAGGCCCTGGGGCAGGGTGGGGGGGGCAGCTCAGTCCCCACAGTCTTAACAGCGCCTGAGGTCAGGAGCCACCAGGCTGCTCGAGGGTGTCCTGTGCGGACCCGTGTGCTCAGACATCACTCTTGGGTTTCCCGGATGCAGGCACTGTGGGCTAGCGGTGACCTCCGATGCACACGGACGTATGACAGGACTCGCTCTTTGAGGTTTTTGTACAGTGACTGCTTTCCCTCCTCGGATGGGGTCTACGTGAACTCAGCCTTGCAGACAGACACCAATACTCTCGTCAACAGTTGTCACCAGCAGTATTAGATATGCTTAGACCATCTTGTTGCATTTTTAAAGTCAGACAAGTCAGATTTTTGGAGTTGTAATTTATACATGGTAAACTTAAGCTTTTTAGGCATAAAGTTCTATGATTTTGCAATCAAGATATGTTGCCCCCACCGCAGCCCCCAGGAGCCCCCCTCCTGCTTTCTGTCCCTACAGTGTTGCCTTTTCCAGAATGTTGTGTAGGAACGGACACACCCTTCCCTTGTTTGGATTCATTATATTTTTATTTTTCCTTCTTGTCCTCTTTATAACTTCCAATGACCCAGAGCGGGGTTGGGGTCTTCATTTACCGCTGCGGAGAATACCTTTGTCTCTCCCACGAAGCGCGGTCGGGAAGGGAACTCCCCCGGCTGTCAGCCCCTCCCAGTTTTGTTTTCCACGTTGTCACAGGTCGAGTCCTCTGTGCCCTGTGGCCACATCTCCTGCAGGTACAGGCAGCAGAGGGTGAGAGCTGGGAGGAGGCCTTGCGGGGCAGTCGGGAAAACCGTGTCTCCGTTGTGGTGCCCCTGGGGCTTCTGCGCTGTCGGGGGCAGGGGGTTCGGGGTCTGATGCAGAGCCATCGATCCATGGGGGGGCAGGAGGCCTGGTCTCTGGACCTCGGGAATGGTGCCATATGGTTTCTAAAGCCCCGTCTGGCTTCAAAAGGCCAACCTCTAAAATCTGCATTGTTATATATATATATATATATATATATATATACTCGAAGGTGCTTAAATCATATATAAGGATCTTATGGTTTTATTTATAGTGAATGAATCACGTCAGGACTTGGGACAGATTAGAAGTGACTTCTGTGTCTTTTTCTCATTTTTACTTAGTACCGCTCTGCTCCCTTCTCGTGCAGGGTCAGGCTCTGGAGCAGGCCATCATCAGCCAGAAGCCTCAGCTGGAGAAGCTGATCGCCACCACGGCCCACGAGAAAATGCCCTGGTTCCACGGGAAAATCTCACGGGTTGAATCTGAGCAAATTGTCATGATAGGATCCAAGACAAACGGAAAATTTTTGTAAGTACGGTGTCTTTTCCCCTCACATCCTGCTGCCGGGCCCATTGGGACAGTGCAGGTAACTCAGCTTCCCCGTTACGGGAGCCCACGTGGCCCGGGGAAGGCTCACGTGCCGTCATGTGACAACACGCACGTGGGCCAGCCGTAGAAATGTTCCCGGAGCCATCCCTTGTATCTCAGTGTGAGTTCTGCCCAGTCCGACCCCAAAGCGAACACTCGTGTTGGGTGCTGAGGGACATAACATTTAAAGATATGTTACTTCGCCACCTGTTTCGCTTTTCGTGGCAAAGACAAGATGCCTAATGTTATCTGGGGCTCCCCTCGGGAAGTGGAAACACTGCGGCGTGTTCACTCACAGCCCCCAAGGTCTCGGGCTTTACTTCTCTTGTGTCACTAGGAACTAAACACCAGGAGGGCAGATATCAAAGAAAATGTGCTGGCATTGGAGCGGTTTCCTGTGATGGGTTTGGTCACAAGCAGGGTTGGGGACGTCAGCCTTACAAACTCAGAAATGACGTGTGCACCCTCAGTTCTGTTCGGTGTCACCGAGCGACCGCTAGACCTCAGTGCTCGAGATCCTGGGGACGCAGGCCACCTTGGGGTGGGCTCAGCGGTTGCAGACAGCACACGGCTGTCTTAGGCGGGTGTCAGCTGTATCCCCCCGGGTGCTGGGGCCGACCCAACACCCGGGGGCGGCTGGTGGGGGCACGCTCATTTTGTCAGTGCTCAGTGACCCTCCAGAGGTGTGAGCTGGGTGCCTCAGGGGACAGTCATTCCACTGTCACCTTGGACACTTACAAACGGCACTTAGCCCCACGGTCAGACACGTGGAGTCACACCAGTGGACTTTGTAAACTCTTCTGGAAATAGAATGTTTTTGCTGAGTATCCTCTATTAAAAGAATTTCTTTCAGATTTTACCATCATATCTTTTGTTTGAAAAATGATCTTAAACACGAGCTCTTCTTTTAAAAGTGACTCTGAAAATAAGAACGGAGTAGCCGGGTTGGCACGCAGTGGGCACTGGGGTGGGGCTTCAGTGCGCACGGTGGCAGCTTCTGGCAGAAATCCTGCAGGGGAGACTGTTTTTCCGTGTGTGGCACCTGTCTGTGCATTTCCCCGAGGTTCGGACTTTTACCGTCTTCTCAGGAATAACTGCCACACAAATGTCACGGGACCGTGCTCTTAGCATCTTGGTGCGTGAAGTCAGCCCCAAGTGGTCTCATCCGAAGAGTGAGTGAGGCCTCGCCTGCTGGCTGGTTCAGACGCCTGCTCCCAGGCCTGCTGGGGAACAGCTGTGGGGAACAGCCAGAGCCGGCTGCCTGCTCCCCGCTCACACGAGGCACCCCGGGATGGCCAAGGGCTCAGCTGCGGGCTCCTTCCCCGGAGCGTTCTCACGCCTCATGCATGCTTTCCTGCAGAATGTCCTTCCTGCCTATTTCCCAGTCATGGGGGCCGGCTTACCCGTCCGTGAGCCAGCGTCCAGCGGAACCCGCAGTTGTGGTGAGTGCTGGCACCATCCACGCGTGAGAGACGGAGCTGCATGACCATGTGACTCTGAGCTGGCATATCCCAGCGGGAGGAACGGACGCTGAGGAACTGAACAGACGCCGTACAGGAGGCTGGTGCGCAGAAGCAAAGGGATGGAGCATGCTCTGGGGTGGGGGGGCATTTGGGTCTGTTTGGTGCTGAGACGAGGGGCCTTGCTTCAGGGAGACGCTTGAGCAGAGACCTGAAGCCGTGGGGAGCCGCCGGCGGGAACAGTGTGCGCCGTGAGCGGAGCAGGCCTCGGAGGGCTGGTGGGCACAGCGGCCAGTCCGTGCACCCTCAGCAAAGGGTTAGGGCAGAGTTGGCTGCAGTTCAGTGGGACCCGTCTGCTGGGTGTGGGAGAGTCCGTGCAAAGGTGCCAGAGTGAGTGTGCTCGGAGGCCACACGGTGTGTGTTCAGACTCACTTGCACCAAAGTGAGATGTTCGTTTTTCTGCAGATTTCAGGGCCTCCGCCTTCTCGTGCCTAAGCGCAGGAGCTGTGCGTGATGCTTGTTGGAAGACAGAGTGGTGTGGGGGCTGGTGCGTGGCTCTCTGCGTGGCCCTGTGCTGTGGCCCTGCTCTGTGGCCCTACCGTGTGGCCCTGCTCCATGACCCTGTGCCGTGTGGCCCTGCACAGTGCTCTGTGCACCTGGCTCTGGTCGAGACCAGGGCTCTGGGTCTCTTCCCTGCAGACGTGCCCTCGTTGTGTGCACAGCTCCTCCGCGTCCTCTGCTGTCCCTGGCACGTGCTTCAGGATTTCGGGCGGCTTGATTTGCCCCATGTGGGGCTGAGCTTCTCGGTCTGCGTTGCTGGTTTCCTACACTGGTCTCTTCCCAGCTGGTCTAGGACACGGTCTGGCTGCAGTCAGCATCGTGCTGCTTGCTCCCCACCCCCCGATCCGTCCCCACTGCCTGGATCAGGACTTGTTCATGGCACAATCCCATCTGAGACCCGCCAAGGCCAGCCTGCCCTCCCTGGGGCCCCCCAGAGCACCTGGCAGAATGCTAAGAGCCAAGGAGGCTCCCAGGTACAGAAACAGAACCTCATTTTCGTGGCTCTGAATGCCGGGCGCCACGGACTGGATTTCAGATAATTTAATGCACGGCAGTGTGCTCTGCGATATGTCTAGCACTTTGTAGACAGTAAATACAGACCCTCCTCGCCGTGTGACGGGGTTATGTCCTGATAAATCCCGAGTAGTGGAAAATACCGTTTTAAGTCAAAAATGTATTCGATACCCCTAGGCTACTGAACAGACAGCACGGCTGAGCCTAGCCCACCGTGAATGCGCTCGGACACTTACCGTGAGCCTACGGTGGGGCTGAATCATCGACGCGAAGCTTATCTGATAGCCAGGTGTTGACCGTCTCCTGTGATGTATGAAATGCTGTGCGCAAGGTGACGGAGTGGTGCGTCGCCCACCCTCCCGATGGCGTGGCTGCCTGGGGCTGCGGCTGCCCTGCCCAGCATCGCGGAGAGGACCGTGTCTACGCACATCGCCGGCCCAGGAGAAGATCCACGTTCAGAGTCTAACGTATGGTTTCTACTGAATTCATACCACTTTCTCTCCACTGTCATAAAGTTGTGAAAAATCTTGAAAAATCACAAGACGACACGGATCGTGAATTGGGGACTCTGTGTACGAGCTGGGTCGGGGTTGAAGCAACAGGCAGCAGAGGCCAAGGAAGGACAACATGGAGGGTCAAATGGGGAAGTGCAAGAGTTCATTCTGGAACCTCTGATTTACATTACGGTTCAGTGTGGCAAGACCCCTCTTGGGAAAACACAGGCTCCTGCTGCCGGTAGAGACACGGATGAGAAATCAGCATGTTTCGAAACGTGTGAGGCGTGCGTGAGGTTATGAATCTTCACCAGTACAGCTCAAGATGCAGGAGAAAATCCCAGACACTCCAGCCACCAAGCCGGGGCGCGTCTGGGGGACGCCGGTCAACTCCCGGCCAGTTTTCTCTCCTCATGAATCACAGTGTGACATCCGTGTGCGAAGGCAGAACACTTGGGCCAGTAGGGACCTTAGTGCTCGTGGGTGTAAATCCTTGATTTTCTAAAGGGGGACTTAGGCACAAGGGAGGCTGCCCGAGGTTGTCAGGTAAGTAGGAGATGAGAGCCTGGTCTTCGAACTACGCTTGAAGAATAAAGGGTGTGAGCGTAAAAGCTCTTTACGGCAGAGACGGACAGTGTGGGTCTACAGACACCCTGGTGGGCCATCATCTGCCGTGTTTCTAGAGATGATTATTCATCACCTGCTGTCTCGGGCTGAATGTTTATGTGCTCCCCAAATTCATATGGTGAACCCTAGCCAGTGCAGCAGTGTTTGGAGGTGGGCCTCTGAAGGTGGGTGGGGTTAGAAGAGGTCGTGAGGGTGGGCCATGACGGGTTAGTGCCCTCTGGGGAGGAAGAGGCTGGGGGTCTCCGTGTGTGCACGCACCGGGGCCTGGCCCTGTGAGCGTGCAGCCGGACGGTGGCACCAACCGGCCAGGATCGGGCTCTCACCAGACACAGAATCAACTGGACTTTCATCTCGGACTCTGGCCTCTAGGCCGTGAGAAAGAGATGTCAGCGCATAAGCTGGTATTTTGACTAAGACACCTGTGCGTGTCTGGGGTCTGGCCGGCCACACGTGAGGACAGGGCCCCCCTCCCCCCGGTGCCCCTCCAGCCGTGGTCCTGCAGGTAGGAGTCAAGCTCTGTCTTCCTGATGACCCCAGGGACCAGGGCTCTGCTGGGGGGGCAGCCCCCCGGCTTTCTGAAGCCTCCCACGGTGACACGGTTAGCCACTTGGAGAAATTAGTCACAGCTCAGGTGTAACTGAAAAATCAATTTGTTAGAAGAGGTGAACAACTTATTTTCCAAAATTTACGTATTCCCCTCCCCCAAAGGAAGGACCCAGGATTGGTGGAGTCCAAAGCATGCACAGTTTGGAGACCCTCTTTTTAAAAAATGTAAAGTTAGGTACAAAATGTATTTTTTGGAATAAGAAAAGAATTGCAATATATTACAATTTTTTTAAGCTGGGAAATAGGGCAAACATAAAAATTTAGAAAACAGTAATGTAATCTTTTCCCTTCTCAATAGTATCTTTTATTTTCTACATTTTCTGACTATAACATTTGCCTCTTCCATGGCCAATAATGTAGTGATATTATTCCCTGTGTACGGAGAAAAGAAAACACAGTCCTTCCTCTGGGTTCACCACTCGTTGGTAGGGACGCACACACATTTTCAGGATCACTGTCGACTTTGGGAAAGGAAGTTGGAGCAGAGGAGAGAGTGGTCTTTGGCTGTGATTAAGTATCACTTACGGACCGTACAGATCCCTGAGGCTGTGCGACCGCAGTGCTGGGCCCCGCGTGGGCAGGACGGGCTGTGCTGCAGATGGGGCAGGTCAGCCCGCGTGCATGCACGCGTCTCCAAGTGCACATCGCGGCTCCTGGTGTGCCCTGTGCGGTGCCCTTTGCTTTGTCACATAACATATCTTAGAATGAAAACACTCTGAAAGTTCCATATCCTGCAAAAGAAAAAAAAATAGTGGAATTATCACTTTCTTTGCGTTTGGTCCCCAGATAAATATTTGCTCGTGTGTGGCTTAAAGTCCTTGCAATTCTTACAGAGCCAAGAGAAACTTCAGGGTGACCTTTACAGGACAAAGATGGGGGTTCCCTGAATTAAGGTTACAAAGAAAAGATAGTATTTCAGATTTGTCAAAAGACTCATCACACTAGTAAGTCACCAACGCCATGTTCACTGAATTTAGAGGCATGCTGTTTAAAGAGAGAAGCCGAGAAAGTTGTCATTCATTCGGCAAAATAATCTTGCATTCTGCCAGATATGTGCCAGGCATTGTGAGAGGGGCCGGGGGACTGTGACAAACAGGACAGACTCTGGCCCCCAGCTCACCATGCTTGCAGGCTGGGGCGGATGTCCGGGTCAGACGTACGTACTGCTAAGTGTCCACCCATCATGGTCATCCCATGAAAGCTCATGACACTGTCGACACCCAGGATGCTCTTGATTTTATTTCTGTCCCTCAGTCCCACTTGTTCTGAATGCCATTAGTGCAGGGATGCTGGCCACCTCTTCACGGTGGAACCCCAGTGCTCACAGCAGGGTCTCGGCGGGGAAAGGGACATTTAAATGTGCCCTGAGCGGTGAGGAGAAGAGACTTAATGCAGAAGGAAAAAAGTGCAAAGGGGCAGCTGGAAGTGTCGGTGCGGAGTCTTGGGGGCCAACACCATGACCCGAGCGTGGGCTGGCCAGGAGCGGACGCTGGAGTGACAAGCAGGCAGACGGGACAGGAAGCCCCTCCTCATCCGAACGGCGGCCTCCGAGCAGGTGCCAAGTAGGAGAGCAGCTTGCCCTCCAGACCCCTTTCCAGCCGCCCTGGAACAGCGAATCGCCATGTGACATGCTCTTAAGTGACTTGCATGCGAAATTCAGGTGCCCCTGACATTCCTCCCCTGTCCCTTTCTGGGAGAAACAAACACTTTCATCGGAATCATCCCACTTTATTAGCATTTCCAGGTAGAGTGTGACGCTTCTGTTATTTCTGCCTTTCTCCTTTCTCTTCCCGCCCCTCCCCTGCCCTTCTCCATCGTACTACACCCTTCCCTTGCTCTCCCTCCCCTACATACCCGTGCACACGCGCACTCATGCCTCTCCCGTTCCTGGCTCCGTGGGGGCCGGGCAGTGAACAGCATGCGTGGAGGGCCCGGGGAAGGTGTATAGGATTCTGTGCACAACTGGGGACGAGAATGTTCAGTGACGGTGGCTGTCAGTCCAGGCAGAATCAGGGGTGCGCCCATCAGAGCCCCGTGGCCTTCATGTTGTATGGACCCGGCGTGGGGATACCAGACGTCCTGCCTGTCACCCTTGAATATTAGTACCTTTCCCCAGGGCTCTGCTCCTTCCCCGCTCCCGCCCCCCAGGTAGACTGCATGGCCGGTGGAGGCCTCGCTTTGGAGGTAGGTATCGGTAATGTTCTTCAATGCAAGTACAGGTCATTGCCATTGAGAAAATACATATTCACGGTACGGTACATTCGTCAGAGACACGGGGATAGCTTGTCAGGAGACATGCTCATGTTCCCTGTGAACAAGGAGCAAATGTGATTTAGACGATTCCGTGTGCCTCTCTGAGCTCAGACCACGCAGTGTGGGATGGGGAAGGAAGCTGATGTTTCACCTGAGTTGTTCCGGAGATGGCCCAGGCGATGGGTCCGTATTCCCTGCGACGGTGGGTTGGTTTCTTTCATCATTTCTGGAGAGTATTCACGATTTTTCCTCAAACATTACTCTCTTTCTTTCTTACCGTGTATTCCTTCAGAGGCTCCTATTAAACACGTAGTAGGCCTTCCTAATCCATCCCGTATGTCGTCCCGTATTTTCTCTGCGTGCTGGACTGCGTGATGTCTTCGGAGCTGTCTTCCGGTTCACTAAATGTCCCTCCATCTGTGTCTAATCTGCTTTTAAGCTCAAGCACTGATTTTCTTCCCCACCAATGACATCTCCTTTTTAACGTCTAGCTGTTCAGTTTGTGGTGGTGTTTGTTAGAGATATTCTCAGAGATTCCTGGGCACGCTGAGAGTATCTTACCACCCAGTCGCATACGTGACGCCAGCTTCTGTTTCCTTGAACACTTCCATGTGGTCAACTGGGCTTCCAGCGATTGATGACTGGAAAGTCCTCAGGGGCACAAACCCCTGTCTCCTTCGCACTTTCCCTCCCTCCCCTCGTTCTCATGACTCATGCTTGCTTAGGTCTTCGTGAGCTTTTCGGGCTCATGTTTGATTGGCATGTGCCCATGGGAATCCTGAGTGTCCGATGTTGGGAACGTGATCTTCCAGAGTCGGAGAGAACTTCTCCACGTCCTGCTTTAGGCAGGACTCTCAGGGGCTCAGGTCCTGGGGCCCACCTGCTGGCCAGGACGCCGCCCCTGTCCACTGCAGCACTGATGTTGGTGTTTCCCTGAGACCAAACTCACATTTTTTTTTTCTTATTTACTCTTCACTTTCCCCTGCTCAAGTTTCAAGTCCCTTTTTGTTATATACTTAAATTTCAAAAGCAAAGTGTGGGTTTAGAAAAGCCCTTACCTTGTTCACTGATGTGTGAGATTGCACGTGGCAGCCCTGAGTCTCACGTGCCACGATGAACGCCCAGGGCCGTCGGCGCCATCACCGCTCGGAGGACGCCATGTTTCTGACGTGTGTGGTTCTGTGGGTCCAGTCAGTGTCGAGGCACGGCCTGTCTGAAAAGAGTTCAAGGGGGTCGTGGACTGATGTCAGTGTCAGCTCGTCGATCTGACCGAGGCCCCCTGTGAAGCTGGACGAAGGGGAGTATGACCGAGTTCTGCCTCATGGACTAGAGCAAAGGGAGAGACAAAGACCTCAGGTGGGGACCCGTGTTCTGTGCTGATTCCACTTTGCATGGAATGTGCACGTGCCTCCTTTTGCTGTGGTGCAAGGCAACGGTGCCTAGAAGGTGTGTTTTCTTTTGTCTTTCGTGATTCAGTAGGCCTCCTGCATCGGGTTGCCACTCACAGAACTCCCTCCAGGCCCTCCAGCTCTGCTCTCCAGAAGCCACCGTTCCGCAGATGGTTGGCCAAGACCTGGCCTGACGCCCCACGCAGGACAGCGTGCACCCTGGACAGGAGGGGCAGGCCCGGGGGAAACCCTCGCCGTCTATCCATACGGCCCACCCCAGCCACAGTGATTGTCCCCACCATCCCAGCCCTCCTTCCCCTCCAGCCAGCCACGCGCTGTGCTGCCATGGAAACAACACACAGGACAGTGAGAACGCCAGCGTGGTGGGGCTGTGCCCTGCTCTTGTGTTCTGTCTGCAGCAGATGCAACCCAGTGTCCCAGGACATGGGGGGCGGGGGCTCAAGAGTCCCTCCACCACCCAGGTCCTCCCTTCTCCGCCAGGGCCCGGGCCTCACCAGCACACAGTCTCTCCGACCTAGAAGACCATGGGGGCGTGGACAAGGGGTTCAGCTCCTCCAGGCCGGGGCTGGCAGGACGAACGCTCCCCCACCCCACTGGCCCAAGTGCTTTGGCAACTGTGAGGTGCAAGGCGTGAGCCCGAGGCCTCCACCCAGGGCGGCAGGGGGGCTCCCCTGCTTTCTGACCCGGGAGAGTTGCCGTGCTTTCAGCATCGAGGGGGCCTGACGGCCAGTTGGCACGACGTCACAGCCTAGCCACCGTCTACAGCACGGAAATCCCTCACTCCGTGATAGCAAAACACAAATGTGTTGTGAGCTGGTTTCTTCCAAGAGACTCACGGGGAGGAAGTACCCGAGGGCTTCCGTGAACATCCCTGAGGCCAGCTGAGCCGAGCGAGGAGGGAGGAGAGAGGAGCTGGAAGATTATTATACCTTGCCCTCGCGGGGATCTGTGTGGTGGCTGTGCCGGGGCGCACGGAGCTCTCGGAGAAGCAGGAGGGGCCAGAAGGAGGGGCTCACTCGGCTTGTCCGGCTGTCTTCCAAGTGCGTTGGACTAAAAACAGCCCAGCCGGGAGCCGCCTGAAGCCAGCAGACACTTCACAGTGGCTGGCCGTTAATGTCACCAGGGCTCTGGTCTTTGCCACCCACAGAGGCTGGGCCTGTGGGTTTCCCTTCTCTGCCCTCGTTTCCTGCCAGCTGGTGGGGGCTGCAAGGCAGCAGGCCTGTTGTCCGCGGAGCGCGCTCCCCGGTCGCTGCCGGCATCCCACGACTGGAAGGTTCACTGACGGTGGCTGTCAGTCCAGCCCGATGAAGAGCCCTGTGGCCTTCGTGCAGTATGGACCCGGCGTGGGGATACCAGACTCCCCTCCAGGACCCGTGTCCGGGCTGGGAGGGCCCGAAGGAGGGGTGCGCCTTTGCAGACATCACTTGTCCAGAAGCAAGACACGCTCTCTGTCCGCTGTGCACCAGATCTCTTTTTATCCCTTTTTGCCGTGAAGTCTAACACGTGTGAAGGAGTGCGTCACTCCATAGGGTGTGGATTCCGGACCCCTCACAAGGCGAACGGCCACAGGGTGGAGGCAGCAAGAGGCCCCCTCGCGGGACGCCCGCCCCACTCACACCTCCAGGACACCACTTCCTGGATTCTCATGTCCGCGGACCCTTCGGGTTTTTTTCTTCTTTTTTGGTTTTATCACCTAGGACCTAGGTGTACGTCTCTACACAAACCATTTGCTTTCGCCTGTTTGGGAACCTGTGCAGATGGAATCGTGGCCTGCGTTCGACGCCCGTGAGAGTGGCCTGTGTTTTGTGCCGCTGCTGTTTGTCCGTCTGGGTGTCCTGTGATATTCCGTCCCACGGATGCCCCAGCATTTATGCACGCGTTCTGCTGGCGGGGAGCTGGTAGGTTGTGTCAGGGTTCCGGCGATCACAGATAAAGCTGCTGGTGAACACGCCAGCATACTTTCAGGGTGCGGAGGACGTAAATGTTGTGCATCTTACAAAAGATGTGGAAAAAGATGTAGATATCGAGTGGCTTTCTGCCTCACCAGGACTGAACAGCTGTGATCTCCGTAGAGAGTTCCAACCCGTCCCCCGAAACGGTCAGACTCACACTCCCAGCAGCAGAGCAGAGGGACCGGTCGCCCTGCTCTCCGGCAACACTTAGTATTAGCAGCCTTTTCAATTTTCACTGGTGTGAAGGGCGTGCAAGGGTATTTCCACTGTGGTCTTACTTGGCCCTTTTTTCAGATTTCTGAGGAGGTGATTGTGTGAGCTTACTGGGCAATCTGTAATCCTCGGTCTCAGTTTTAACAAGACAAGGTCGATGAAGGCTAAGGCGAGATGGAGTGGTGGGATGTAGGCATGAATTCAGAAAACCAGAGTTTGGACCCCCCCCTTTTTTTTTTTAATGATTTTTTATTATATTATGTTAGTCACCATACAGTACATCCCCGGTTTCTGATGTAAAGTTCCATGATTCATTAGTTGCGTATAACACCCAGTGCACCTGCAATACGTGCCCTCCTTACTACCCATCACCAGCCTATCCCATTCCCCCACCCCCCCTCCCCTCCGAAGCCCTCAGTTTGTTTCTCAGAGTTGGACCCCTTTCCTTGTTTCCAAGACCCTGAGATCAAAGAGGGGAAAGACTGTAAATCAAGGAGAATGATATTTTGGAATGGCCCGTGGATAACATTCTCCCGTGGTCACCTATCATACGCATGGGCGTAAATGCTTAATGCCCCGTATTCCTTTTACGTGGTTCTCTGTCCCTCCGAACTATCCTTTGTGGGGGGCACTACACTTAGGAAGTAAACGAAACATGAATAGTCCCACATTCCACATTATGACAGCGTCCTATAAATAGACTGAGCTCTCCTCCCCTGTGAAAATAGGTTTTACCTTTTCCGCATGGTTGTTTTTTATTTTGACAGCAGGCAACAGGCCTTCACCGGCCGTGGGACTGTGAAGATGGGTTCACGCCTGGGGTGCTGGCGGCTTGGTTGGGTTGGGAGGAAGGAGCTGTTTTCACAGTGCAGAAGGTTTCAGAAGCGGCCGTG
>NW_024426008.1:25838064-25839543 GCF_017311325.1 Ursus maritimus | reverse complement strand
CAAGGATGCGGAGGGTCTGGGCGTGTCCGTCCAACCGCACCAGCTGCCGGAGCAGTGGGCTGTGGAGGGAACCCGTCCACCGTGCACAGCCGAGCACGACCCCACGGGAAATTTATTCTTATTTTTTTTTTAAATTTTACTTATTTATTTGACAGAGAGAGAGCGAGCACAAGCAGGGGGAGCGGCAGGCAGAGGGAGAGGGAGAGGCAGGCAGAGGGAGAGGGAGAAGAAGGCTCCCCGCTGAGCGGGGACTCGATCCCAGGACCCTGGGATCATGACCTGAGCCAAAGGCAGACGCTTCACTGACTGAGCCGCCCAGACGTCCTGGGAAATTTATGCTTAAAACAGAGTTCCAGTCCCACACAAGCGAGCTCAGCCCTCAGTCTCAGGCAGCCTTTGGAGATGAATCCACAGGCGAGGACAGCGTGGATACATCTGTTTCCAAAGTCTGTCTCAGGGGTGTGATCTCTTGCCACCTGGAGGAGGCATCAGGAATGTTCCCAAAACGTGGAAATGCCATGCAGCCTGGGGGTCAGCACAGCCCAGGGCCACCCTGGCCTTGCTTCCTGCTCTGTACCCCACTGTACATGGTACTTTCCTCTCCCTGTGACATCAGGTGACACTGTCCTATGGGACAGCATTCTAAATCCCAGCTCCGTCCTGCGCTCCGGGAGAGCGTGAGGGGGTGCAGAAGTGCCCTGGGGACTGGGGACCCTCACCCCCTCCATCTGTGGTCTGGAAGTGCCTAAGTAAAAAACTTACCAGACACCCCAGTCCGCACCCCGGGCAGCCGGTGGGGCGGCAGCTTCTGGGACGGTGACCTCGGGAAGAGAGGTGCGTGCAGAGACTCTCCGTGTCCTGTGGGTCCCCTGTGCTGGTGGCCTGACTGCGTGGCCGCTCCAGTGAGATTCGCCCGCTCTTCACCCAGGGGTCCAGCTGGGCCGCGGCAGTGACCCACCTGCCACCGCAGCATTTCCTCGTCGTGAGCGGCCAGGGTCGCGGACCTGCCAGCTGGGCCTGTGTGGACAGGCAGGCAAAGCCCTTGACCGCGGGTGGGGAAGGGCCGCTGCTGCGCGCGGGGCAGGCGTGGGTGTCAGGCGCGGTCTCCTGTCTCGTAGGATCAGGGACAGGAACGACAACGGGTCTTACGCCCTGTGCCTGCTGCACGAGGGGAAGGTGCTGCACTATCGCATCGACAAGGACAAAACCGGGAAGCTCTCCATCCCCGACGGGAAGAAGTTCGACACGCTCTGGCAGGTAGGGGCCGTCGTCACGAAGGAGAAAGCCCATCTGGGTCCCTGCCCCGACCCGCCCAGGCAGGGCTCCTTTCAACCCTCAGGTGCCTTGAAGCCCCGGCGGGGGGGACAGGGTGGCAGGTGGACAAGGCTCAGAAGGCCCAGGCCACTCAGCTGGGCACACCACGGAGGTGCCCACGGAGAGCTGTGCTCCCAGGTGCACGGGAGGCCCGGCCGCGGGCCT
>NW_024426008.1:25830856-25838044 GCF_017311325.1 Ursus maritimus | reverse complement strand
ACTGCGTATCCGGGGCCAGGTGCCTTGCTCGCTGCAGGAGGAATCTCTGTGAAATTAAGGCGACTTAGAAAGTAGGTCAGCACGGCCTGCGCGTGCTCAGGGTTTATCAGCTCTGGTCTGAAAAAGGGTTTATTCTTGACCCCGCTGTTAGGAAACCCCCCAAAGAGCCCCTAATTCGGGAGGCACGTAGGGAATGAAGAACAGGGAACGGACGCCGCCACACTTTCCTCTGGGCCGAGGTGGGCCCACGCTGCTTATGTCACGTGCGTCACAGCCGCACGTGGCCGTGGCCGTGGCCGTGCTGTGCGCACTACCTCATCCTACAAACAGCTGGGCTCAGCAGTGCAGTTTTGCTGTTTCTCTGAGAGTCGGGCCTTGCTGCCCTCGGTGGAATTCCTGACTTTGGAGGGTCAGCAAACCCCGAACCCAGCCTGGCCCCTGGCCTGTGTTTGTGTAGTTCTTGAAAAAGTGGTTTTTTCACTTCGAAGGAGTCTTTAAAAAAAAAAAAAAAGTAAGGGATTGTGCAACTGGGTATCCAAGCCTAAAATATCGCCGTCTGGCCCATTCCAGAAAAAGTTTGCTACCCCCTGCTGGAGAGGGTATCCTCATAGGTATGCCCACCTCCGGGCACCCTCGTCCGGCACGTTGTCGGCAACCTCAGGATATTCGAGTGACACTGGAGAGCTGGACAGGATGCCTCCCTGCCTTAGGGACCCCGATCGCGCCAGCCCGAGAGCACGTTATTGGACCCATCGGAGCAGGCAGAGCCCCGTGTCTAGTCCAAAAGCGTGTCAGGGCTGGTCACCCTGCAACGTCGGCTTGGAGGGTAGATCTCACCACAACAGAAGACAACTTAACGAAGACCATGCTTCCTGGAAAGATAGTGTATTCATGCAGGGGCGCCTGGCTGGCTCAGTGGGTACAGCAGGTGACTCTCGATCTCAGGGTCATGAGTTCAAGCCCACCTTGGGTGTGGGGCCCACTTAAAAAAATAATAATAGATATATTTTTTTTCATTCAACAAAGATTCACCCAAGCAAGTAAGTGTTGAGAGGAGAGAAGATTCAGGAGCAGGGTCCTTAACTGCAGATGTACCAATAAACAGACAAGGAAGAGATACCAGATATGAGTTATGAAGATTCTAGGTCATCCGAAGAGGAAATGTCTGTAAGAAAATGTGAAATAGCAAGACTGTCTTCTTACTGTGCAGTTTTGATGACGTATAAATAAATCTACTTGCCATTAATTAATTTTTAATGGACCAATTGGACATCATGGGTCACAATATTCTGGGAGCCCTTAGCCAAGGATGGCCACGATCTGTCAACAGAAGGCCCCCTTCCCCCTGTCCCAGCTCTGCTGTCTTCTCCCTGAAAGTCTTGGGCTGAGTGACTTGGTCCCTCCGAAGCCGTTGCCCACAACCCCCGTACAGCAGGAATTAGTAATTAATAGCATATTGGTATTCCTTTACTTGCCCCTCCATCAGGAAGGGAAGCGCCTCAGGGGTAGGAAATGTGTCTCATTCACCTTTGTTTGCCTTTGGTCCTGTCTTGGGGCCCAGTGTGTTTGTTGAATGACTACGTGAAGGAATAAGTATTGGCGTACATCACACAGATGTAGGAGAAATAAACAAATAAATGGAATTTGATACCAAAAAAGGAAGGGAGGGAGGGAAGAAGGGAAGGAGGGAGGGGTGGAAGGATGGAGAGGTGGATGGACAGAGGGAGGGGTGGACGGACGGATGGAGGGGTGCTGGGAGAGTAGGGCAACGTCCAGAGCAGAGGCGGTGAGTGGACGCCAGTCCAGGATGTGAGTGTGGGGTGGGAGAGACGTGAGGAGGGACCAGGATGGCCTCCCGAGGAAGCACGTTTTGTCGTTCCGGGGCGGCCTCGGGTCACACTTCAGGTGCCCACTCCAGGCAGGATTTCCCCATTTCCTGCCTCTGGTTTACAGCCCTTTCCTTCTTCCCTTTCAGCTCGTGGAGCATTACTCTTACAAACCGGACGGGCTGTTGAGAGTTCTTACGGTTCCGTGCCAGAAAATTGGCGGGCAGACAGGTGAGCCCCTGACCTTGGAGCCTCCGTGTCCGGGACCTTGACGGTGATCAGCCTGGCCTTACAGTCCGCCTGTCCTGGATCCGGGTGGGATGAGGCCTTGTTTTTACCGGTTGACAAAAGATGGGTTCGGGTCACTCCGTTAGTCACACTGTAGCCGATAGCCTTAACTGGAGAAAGCGGGTTAGTTCTAATCGCGCGGGTGAGGACGCGGAGTGGAGGAGGAGAAGGAGAAACTGCTTACTGGGCAGGGCCGGCTGACGGTCAGGCTGAGAGGTCTGCACCGGGGAGGAGGGGGCCTCTGGGTGTCGAGATTCAGCCATCACTGTCCACACTCTTCCCACCCAGGAAACATCAACTTTGGAGCCCGCGCGCCCCTGCCAGGTGCCCACCCTGCGGTAAGTGCCGAGAGCTGGGCGCGGTGGAGCGGCTGCAGCCAGCACCAGGAGAAGCATGGGGGGAGCGCACGGGGGGCAGAATTGTTGCTCCTGTGGTGCTTGATAACCGGGGCCCGGGGAGCGCCCACTGGAATCGGCCTCCTTCCCGGTCCAGGCCAGCTGAGTTCATTTTCTCGTAGGTTAGACCGGGACGCCTGGGGCTAAATCAGAAATATGCCTCCCGGAGGCTTTGGGAAGGGATGTGCGGGACCCAGGAGCCCGTGCACACGGTCGCTGGCGTGAGTCTGTGGTGCAAGGTGTCTCACTGAGCTTGCCCGCCCGGCTCTCTCGGTTAGATCATCGTTCCCAGAAGCCGAGACCTTTCTGGAGAGCTGGTTTGACGGTAGCTCAGCGGAGGAGGCTGGGGTGGGGATGGGAAACTCAGCAGCATCAGATGAGGGAAGCCTCTAGAGAAGGCCAGAACGCACTCCTCCCTCCGCGTCAGCAAGAGGTGAGAACGGGACCTGTCCCACGTCTCCAGGTGGGCTTGCCCGACACACACCCCTAAAGGGAGAAGTCCGCCTCTCTCCTCTCTCCAGACTATTCCAAACGGACACACAGATCAATATTCACGGGAGGAATTGGGTCCTGCTCCTTTTCGGGATGTCGGCGTGGACTTTGGTGTCCTTGAATGCCATCTATAAAGTGTAAAAAGCCCCGTCCTGAGCTGTGTGCTCCGTGTCTCCCTCATTGTCTATTAACCCTTAAAACACAGAATCAGCAGAAAGCGGAGTGTCCTTTCTGCCCACAGGAAGGCGGGCTGGCAGCCCACGAGCTGCACCCACATTCGAGCAGGGAGGCTCAGGGGCGGGGGAGGGTGTCCCTGTCAGCAGATGGGAGGAGGGGCTTCGGAATTTGCTAAAATACCAGTGAACTTCGGTGCCATCGTCTAAAATACAGCCCGTGTGTGGAGTCATCACTCTATTTTAGCCTTTATGTGGCTCCGAGGCCTGGGGGTCTGCTGGCCCGTAGATGCCCCATGAGGCGGAGAGCTCCCCCTCCCAGGTGGGTGAGGGCTTAGGGCTGAGAACTCTTACGGGGTGCCAAGACCCAGCCACAGCCGTGCCTCACCCAGGAGCTTCCAAAATGAGATATTTCGGAAAATGCTTTTATGGACCGTATCTCAATGCATACAGGAAAAATGCGCATGCCCTACGTGTCCGAATCAAGGAATTTGCACAAACGCCAGGGAACCAGCACCCGGAAGAAGTAACACAACTGGGCGCAGGCTTACTTCGAGTGTCTTTAGAGTGATTTGCGGTGTTGGTGACTTAGTAATCTGTATGAGACGAGCTACTTAACGGGACAGCCCTGATTCTGTAGCTTTCCACGGAAAGTATTAACCGAAGTATTTTTCCAGCTCCTTCTGCTCAGGTGGCGGGCTTACCCTGAAGCGTCCCTAACGTTCAAGCGTTGCCAGCGGCGTCCCTGCAGCCGAGCGTGGTGGGGTCGGCAGTGTAACCGCAGAGCAACGTGAAATAGCGGGCCGTGTGTTGCTTTCTGAGACACTGACTCTCCCTCTTTGCCGTTATGGTTTCTAGACGTGGTCAGCGGGCGCGATAATCTCCAGAATCAAATCCTACTCCTTCCCAAAGCCCGGCCACAGAAAGGTGCTCGAGGGTCCCCCGCTTGCTGCCCCTAAGTGGTGGGGCTGACCCGCAACCCCCGCCCCCGCGCTGCTGTGCTCTCCGCCTGCCGTGCGTGGCCCCGGGGGCAGCCCGCGCCCGGGTGCTCGCCGCGCTTTCCGTGTGGGTGCTGGTCCCCGCAGCCCGGTCTGCCCCCGCCAGCCTGCGCTCCCTGCTCCGTGTGCGCTTGGACGTCCCCGGGTCGGCGTGGGAGGTGGGAGCCTCACGGCCGAGAATCTTCCGCGAGCCGGCCAAGTGGTTTGTTGCCAAAATCACAGGTTGCAGAGCATGGTGGTTGATTCTGTGAAGTTCGTGCTGATGGGAGGGGTGCTGAGGTGTTGTGGGGGCTGCACAAGGGGCTCCTCAGGCTGTTTATCGCGTGGCGACCGAGGCCCACGACACCCGCATCGAGGCTGTAGATGGCCAGCACCATCTTGAATGCCACTCGTACAAAGACAGGCGTGGAATTCGAGGGTTAGACGTGCCTTGTCTCTTCAGGAGCCGTTCACGTTGGCCAGGGATGCATTTTTGTCTTTGGCGTTGATTGAATTGTAAGGGGAAAATCAAAGAGTTTTTAATGATTTTTACTTCTAATGAACCATCTCTGTACACACACACACACACACACACACACATATATGTGTGGTTGCTTTTTTTTCCTTTGTACTGTTTTCATTGGTGGTAGAGAGTTGATTCTTTTGTTCATAAGTCTTTCCATTTTCATACCAGTTGGTATTTTTTTCCCAACATTTCAACCACACAGTTGGGCATCAACTCATGATGCACGTTGCCGAAAGTACTTGCTAGGAACAACAGAAATCAAAAGCATAGATCCCTGAGATTTTATTTAGGAAGAATTTTCCAGGTGGGCAGTCACACGCTGGGTTCCCCCAGTCTTGTTGGCCATAGATCAGAGAAGAGAGTTGAATGTGATGGTCGAAGGGCAAGTTCTCTGGTAGACGGAATGGAGTGGCAGACTGTTTGAATGTCACGTGGCCAGGCGGTGTGGACCAGCTCGTGGAACCTCAGCTAGGATGTGGCAGGGCTTTGGGGGAGCTGAAGTCAGGGCTGCCCGCGCCAGGGCTGGCGTGTTAGGAGTCAGTGACCAGATTGTCAAGGTGACACATTCTCTATGTCCGGTGCCCCTTTGTCCCACCACTTGGTGTTTGCTTGAAGCCACCAGGACCAGTAGGTGATTGAGGCCGTGGCCCTGAGGAGGTCAATGTCCAAGACAAAACTCTCCGGCCCGCGTGGCCCAGGACCCCCGTCGGCATGTGCCCCTTCCCTTGGGAGAGGGCTCCACGTGGCCGCCAGGACCGTGTCTCACAGGCCCGTAGCCCCACAGGAAATAGGGCAGATGGCGCCCATAGGCCGCGGTGATACAAAGCATTTTCTGATGCTGGGTGCATTTCTATCAACAGTCACCTTTTCGAGGCTGTAATTACAAATTTAGTTCAAATTAGTGACTTCGCGACCGTGGTTTGGCCGTCAAACACAAGATGCAGGAGTGTTTAACCGAACGCGGCATCAAGCGTTTCATAGAACATCTCAGGGCAGGACGTGCGGCCTCCACGGTGCCTAGAACCCCTCACTCGCCAGCTTCCGTGGCCCCTCCACGCCCAGGGCCTGCGCGGCAGCCGCGGAGGAAGCCCTGTAGAGTGGGCCACACCGCTTACGTTTTCATTATTCCCTTTGTGATGTGCCAGCGCGCAGCCCCCCACCCACGTGCGGTCCCAGACATGGGCGGGCTCACCGTGTGCGACCACGTCCTGCGCGTCTTAGTTCTGTGGCTCTAAGTGCAGCATGCAGGGCTCCTTCAGGGAGCACGACCACTTAGAGATTTGTGTGCAAACAGACACACACACACGCTGATCTAGGTACATATATGCCACACGTACACCTACCTATTTCTACACACACACGTCTCTACAGGCATGCACCCACACATGCATAACAGGTTGATCACAAGGACTTGCCTTAAGCATTTATAGGGGCCGACTAAGCAAATCCCGTCTCTGTGGGGCAGACCGTCAGGAAGGGCAGATTGGAGCAGGGTGGAACCTCTCGGGCATGGCTGAGGTTGTTGTCCACAGCCAGGGGTCAATACACCCTCCACCTTTCTCTCTTTCTCTCTCTTGGGAAAGCCACAGCTCTCCCCAAAGGACTCTCAACTGATTAAGCCAGGCCCACCCAGGATAATCCCCCAATTTAAACCGACTAATTAGGATTTTAGTTATATCTGCAGAATCCCTCCACAGCAGTAGCGAGATGACAATTTGACTCCATCATGGAGGACCAGCTCTCAGGCTAGCCACGTGGACACATCAAAATGCCAGGAAACAGTAACCCCGCCTGGCGAGCAGACAAGGCTCGCCACCACCCCATCACTGTCCCAAGCAGGCTGAAGCCAGCTTGCATCACTCGCAGTGACTAAGGAAACACCCAGAAAACACGTAGTCGATGCTTACGCTAAAGGAGAGCATGTCTCTTTTTCCTACGCTACCAGTATACCAGCAAGACTACCTAAAGATAAAGAACTATCATCAAAGGAGATAATAAACTGGGAGTAAGTATCAGTCATGATGATACACATGCAAGGTTAAGATCCTGAATATATAAAGAAATTCCGTAAGTCAATAAAAGTTTAAACTAACAGGCAAATGGCAGAGGATGTCAGTAGGTAGTTTGTAGTAGAACAGAAATAAATAGGAAAAAAATGTAGGAAAACGTAAACATAGGAAAATCTGTTCCATTTCATAATAAGAGAAATGCAAGTGAAAACTAGGTGCCCTGTTACGTCCACCTGTGAAATGGACCCAAATAAAAAGCGACAGGATGTGCAGTGAGGGTGTGGTGAGTAAGCCCTCCCACACTTGGCTGGAGAAGTGTGATATGATGCGGCCTCCAGGGAAGGGACGCGCACAGCATCCGTCCAGCGTAAAACCACATGCGGCTCCTTAACTGCAATTTCGTCTCTAGGTGTGTGGTATTCCTGCGCGTCTGTGTCTACGAAAGTGTTTATTCCGGCACTGTGTAACTGACAATGTCTGGAAACAAATGAGAAGTCTGTCA
>NW_024426008.1:25827436-25830807 GCF_017311325.1 Ursus maritimus | reverse complement strand
AGACAAGGCTCGCCACCACCCCATCACTGTCCCAAGCAGGCTGAAGCCAGCTTGCATCACTCGCAGTGACTAAGGAAACACCCAGAAAACACGTAGTCGATGCTTACGCTAAAGGAGAGCATGTCTCTTTTTCCTACGCTACCAGTATACCAGCAAGACTACCTAAAGATAAAGAACTATCATCAAAGGAGATAATAAACTGGAAGTAAGTATCAGTCATGATGATACACATGCAAGGTTAAGATCCTGAATATATAAAGAAATTCCGTAAGTCAATAAAAGTTTAAACTAACAGGCAAATGGCAGAGGATGTCAGTAGGTAGTTTGTAGTAGAACAGAAATAAATAGGAAAAAAATGTAGGAAAACGTAAACATAGGAAAATCTGTTCCATTTCATAATAAGAGAAATGCAAGTGAAAACTAGGTGCCCTGTTACGTCCATCTGTGAAATGGACCCAAATAAAAAGCGACAGGATGTGCAGTGAGGGTGTGGTGAGTAAGCCCTCCCACACTTGGCTGGAGAAGTGTGATATGATGCGGCCTCCAGGGAAGGGACGCGCACAGCATCCGTCCAGCGTAAAACCACATGCGGCTCCTTAACTGCAATTTCGTCTCTAGGTGTGTGGTATTCCTGCGCGTCTGTGTCTACGAAAGTGTTTATTCCGGCACTGTGTAACTGACAATGTCTGGAAACAAATGAGAAGTCTGTCACTGGGAAACAAACCAGTTACAATAAAATTCATCGGGGGAGAGGCAGCTGAGGTCTAGGATTATTTCCAAAGCCCAGTGTTATTTACAAATAACGGATGTATGCTGATAGAATGTAAAATACTCTGGAGGAAATACAGAACCACAGCGGTAACAGTACTTACTGTGGGAGCACGAAACAGGGGTGTCAAGGAGACTCACATTCCACCATAAACCCCGATGTGCCTTTTTAAATTCGTACCTCTCAAATTTCATCAATTTTTTAAAAAGAGAATTACATATTAGAAAGTAATGAATCTGATTAATACTATGAATATACTTTTCTGGCAAAAAAAAAAAGCTGTTGCCTATTTAAAATTATAACAGCTTTGAAATATGCGTTGAATTTTCACACGTACCAAAAAAATCAACAAAGAAGGATTGCGTGATTTAAGTTATGGATTAAATTTAGTTTAATTGCTCATCAGAAATACTTTAGGAGAGCTGGTGTTTATGTTTTCACAAATAGCGGAGGAATTATGTATTAATTAAGCAGTCACGAGAAAGGAGTTACAGGAATTATGTCAGATATCCCATCTGTTTAGATAAGGTGCAAATGACTTTCTTGAGTTTGTTAATTCGATCAGCATACATACATAGTTGTTTTTTTTTTTAATAATTCAGACACAAAAACGACATGTCAGAACTTGAATTAATTCTAGCACGTGGGTAGTTACTGAAAAGTATGTTTTGACTTGAAGAGGATTGCTAATTAGATATTAGAGATTTCATAATAAAAACTTAAGGGCAGGTCTATTTTAAAATTTTCCTTAGAGGCTGGGAATACTTCCGTCCTTAAAAGTATAAATGAAGTCAAGTAGCGAATGTTACTCTTCCCTGCCCTCCATAATAAAAACTCAAGGGCGGGTCTATTTTAAAGTTTTCCTTCGATATTAGGAACACATTTCAGTTTGCAGTTAAGCCTGGCCAGTGAGAGATCAGGGATCACAGTTTAAGACCTAATTTGGTCTTATTTTTAATGACTGTGGAGTGCCCTGTTTTTACCTCAATTTATAGAACTTAACAAGGACCACCTGGTCTTGGGGAGGGAGCCCAGGAAGGGAGCTAGTGCCATCTAGTGGTGGCCTGCGGGTTTGACAAGCCACGAAAATGGGAAAAAAATGCAGCTGCTCACATTCCATTGACGCCTTATTCTCTAGGCGGAAAAGGTGATGGTATTGATTAGGGCAGAATAAATCATCCAATATAAAGCAGAATAACGGCAGATGCTATAATAGGCCAGCAATGTGTTTTTCATTAAGTTTTAACGCTAATCAGTACGTTTGTAATTTAGCATCATTCTTTGCAAAGTCTCCAAATTCTCTTCAACTGAGCATTGGATCCCAGAGGGTGTTCGGTGTGGTTCTGCTAAGCGGCACATCCATCGAACACTCTAGAAGAGACGGAATTGTGCTTCGTAACTTCACCGTCATCATAACGTCACCCCCGCCCTGTTGACTGGCACAACAGAAAATCTCCCATTCTCCCGAGGGTCGTGCCAACCTCTGTCCCAGCGAGGTGACCCAGGGGCCCGGACAGGGAGCAGATGTGGTTACTGAGGGACTCGGCCAGGCTGGGAAGGCTCGTAATGGCATGGGGTCGGCGTGACCTTCCGAGGGAGACCCCAGCCCGTCTCCTTATCCGTAGGCCCGGCCGACGAGGGGTGAGCACCGCGCGGCCCACCGGAGTGCACTACGGCTCCGCGTATCCAGCACCAGCAGCTCTCACTCACTCTTGAGGCCCTGGTGTCTTTGTCACTCTTTTGTGCACTCCCACCTCTGCCTGAGAAGTCTCCCCACGGGCTTCCAACGGCAGGTCATTGCATTCTGGCTCCATTGGTGAAGTCCTGCTGCTTCGGCAGAGCATTCGCTCAGGGCAGAGCAGCAGCCCTGGGGTAGCCTGTCCTCGGTGGGCACAGGGCAGGTCTCAGGGTCCGCAGGAGGGTGCTGGTGTCTCTTCTTGCCCGTGACAGCCAGCCCTGGCGTCCTGAGGTCGTGTCTTTGGATCTCAGAGATTCCTGCTTGCAGGGAAGATCAGAGACCTTGAAACGATTGTGTATCTGAACCTTAAAAAAGGCTTTTAAAAAATTGGATACTATTTCCACCTTGGAGTTTGATTGTAGCTGAACAGAGGGTTGATGGGAGGCCTTGGGATTCCCAGTCTCTCCGAGGACCGTTCTGTCGAGCCAGGGTAATTATCTCCTAAATGAGAAGTGGGCTCACAGGACATCCAATCGTCCTGTAATCACAGGCCAGTTTTTGAAAGAGGTGGGTCGTCATGTGGGATTATCCACGCCTATTTCCCTCCGTTAGTGCAAAGACTGGAGAGATCACTCATTTCTAAATCACACTGACTTACACTTCCCATCTCCCAGTTCCAAGACACTAACCCCATTCATACATTCACATTCATTCATTCATTCATTCACTCACATGTCAGTGTGTGCTTGCCACATTTTTTTTGAGCTCTGGCGGACAAGGAAACGTTCAGATGCAGTGAGGGCACGACTGCGCCCATGGGCCTTAGGCTGTTTTTACTCCTGCTACGTCACAGCCCCTCCTGTGGCTGTGGCAGGAACGTGGTAGGACCGCAGAGAGAGGCGGAGAACGTGCAGCGAGCGCCAT
>NW_024426008.1:25742533-25827421 GCF_017311325.1 Ursus maritimus | reverse complement strand
CGTAGCCCAGTCATCAGGGACTTTGTGCTGTGAGCAGATGCTTGGTGGCACTCGGCAGAAGAAGGAGGTCCAGGTTTTGGAGACAGGTGGTGGCCGAGGTGCCTTGTGACTCCATTATTGTCCTTCTGGTTCCTGGGCCTGGGACGTCAGGAAGGCAGACGAGGACCCTGTGTGTGCTGCGAACATGTCACCATGTCCAGTGAAGCTTGACGTCTCTGTGTCTTTATGTTGCTCCAAACCCGGGCAGCGTCTCATGTCTTCGTGGCCAGTGTTTGGGCCCTGCTAAGGCGGACGGCTGGGTGACCCTTCTAGTCAGCTACACCAAAACAAACAAAGGTCTGAGTTGTGATTTTTTTTCCCCACAAACCAAACGTAGTAGGAATACCCTGTGTTAAGTGGAGGGGGCGAAGGCAGGCCAGGAAGACTCGAGAGAGACTTTCAAAAGGGAAAGGTGGTAGGGCTGTAGGGAGGAGAGCCTCCCCACCCCGTTACTTCATCATGCATACGAATGGAGATCAGATCATTCATCAGGAAGGTGCCCTCCGGCGTCCTGTCCGTGGAGCTTGATCTCCATGGAAGTTCGGAGGGAACCAGGACCCCGTCGACACTTTGGAGTCAGGGAGTGGGGCAGGCAGCTGGTGGATACTGTGTTTCCTCTTACGTAACTTCACATGACATAAAATTGAACGGAAAGGGTTGACAGAGGAAAAGGAATCCCAGGGGGCGTGTGTAGGTGGAAATGGGATTTGAAAGGGCCTGTGAGCAGGGCCCCTCTGAGACCTTGCAGCCCCTTGAACCGCAGGGACCAGAGCTCCGTCTAGCCCCCACGGGGTCCAAGCAGTCGCCCGAAGAATGAGATAAGCCATGGTGGTTTTTTCTGTCTCTCTCCATGATGCTTTCCTTGTCTTCTCCGCATAAGTCGAAATGTGATTATTGAAAACAAAAGTCATTGTGCAGATCGGTTCCACGGTGCATCGACGAAGGAAAGTGACCCTCTGTCCTCTGTGTGCTTCAGGCCTCCTCGTCCACAGGGAACCGGCCCGAGAGCTCCGTGACCTTCAATCCTTATGAGCCAGACCGGGGGCCCTGGGCCACGGACAGAGGTGAGACACGCACGGTTACGTCCCCGGCCATTCTCGGCACAGCAGCGCCGCCTGGCGGTCACGCGAGCTACCGAGCGGGCTCGCTGACTCAGCCCCGCACGGCGGCTTAGCAGGTGCAGCTGGGGGACGGGTAGCAGAGGTCCCCCGTCTGTGCCCCGCGGCGCTCTGGTGCCTGACGTGGTCTCCGAGGCCACTGCAAGTGAGCGTCCGTGTTGCAGCCTCACGATGGCTCATCATCGCGCTGATGGCACACCACGTGCGCGTGTCTGAGATCGGGTCTTTGCGGAGGTGTGCGTGTGCGTGTGCGTGCAGGACGTTTCAGCGGAGCGGGCGGGAGCGCGTGGCTGGGGAGGACTGAATCAATGGCTGGGTCCCTGGGATTCTAGATGTGCTTAGAGAATCGCAATGACTCTGGAACCACGAGAGTGTGCGTTTCAGGGAGATACACCGTCCACGAAGCCCGTAGCCCTCGACCAGACTTGTCAGCAGCGGGACCTCGGCAGGGCCTCCTGGGGTTCTCCGTGTGACTCCGGGTTATATTTTTATTGGTGAACTTGGTCTGTTTATTGCTACAAAAACGACCCCCAAATGTAGTCGCTTAAAATGACAGCTGACATTCGGTTACGTCCTGTGGGTCGGGAGTTTGGGCCAGGCTGGGCCACGGGGGAGGCCGCGGGGAGGCCGGAGCACAGGGCTGGCCAGCATCTCTGTCTCCACGTCCACGGGCCTCTCCATCGGTCTCCCCTCGAGGCTGGCTCGGGCTTTCTCACAGCATGGAAGGCGTCCAGGCAGCAGGTGTCTGACGCTCCACAGCCAGCTTTCCAGCCCACGGTGTGGAGAGGGTGCACAGTCCTTTATAACCTCGGTGACTCTGTCACCAGTGTCACTTCCAATGTGTTCTGTTGGTTGACACAGTGACAGAAGCCACCGGGGGGGGGATGGTGGCATAGACTTCGCCCCTCAATAGAAGGAGTGTCAGAATTTTCAGACAGTGTAAAGCCATCCAGTAGGGAGGCCTTCCCCATCTTCACCTCTGTGCACATTCGTGCAAGGACGGGGTCGAGTCCCTTGGGGATGAGGGGCTTTTTGCTGCCCCCTAACAAACCGGAAGAGACCGTGCCCTGAGTGCTCACTGGCACGGTGACTGTCCAGGGTGACCAAGGTCTGGAAAGGTGAGGTGTGACATAGGAGCAGGAGCGGGAGACGAAGGGATTTTCAGCAGGGACCCAGCCCCAGGGTCTGTGTTTCTTGACCGCACTGCAGACGCGCAGAGAGAAGCCATGCCCATGGACACCGAGGTGTACGAAAGCCCCTACGCCGACCCCGAGGAGATCAGGCCCAAGGAGGTCTACCTGGACCGCAAGCTGCTGACCCTGGAGGACAGTGAGCTGGGCTCTGGGAACTTCGGGACCGTGAAGAAGGGCTACTACCAGATGAAAAAGTAAGTCGTGGCTGCACCGCCTCACGGCTCATTCTCGCTTGAGCTGACGTTCTAGAAACCACCACACTACATGCATCTTGGGCATTTAGTCCCAAACACAAAACCTAACCCTGCACGGCTGAATCCTGTGTTAACGGTGTAGGGTCGTTCATTTCCGGTACAGGTACAATGAAAGCATTCATTGTATTAGCTTTGTATATACAATTATATATATTAGTTTGCACGTAGGAAGTGTACCCCCTAGAGCATTAGAAAGTAGAAACAAGCAAAACGTAATAAAATGAGAACACCTGTTTGTACCACCCGGATACCCCTCCTGTTAACTGACAGTAGCGTCTGTATATTATTTGGGTCTTTCTGTGCACACACATACACATATTACACGCATCTGCTACTTAGTTAAAATTTACTTAAATTACTCAGTGACAACAACACAGCATTTTCAGGTATTTTATGTTATTTTTTTGAATTGTGTCTCATTCCCCTTACCCAGAAAATTCCTGATCACGGACCTCATTAGTGTAATTATTTATTTGCTTTTTCCTATAATTTCAGAAAACGACACGTACCATACAATAGTTAGAATTGCGTGTCACTGAATCTCTGTACCTCATTTGCTGTTTAGAAGGCGTCCCGCGGAGTGGTCCGTGAGAGTGCCGGACGCTACGGTCCTGCGAAGCAGACCCTATCGCTGAGTGTGTACGCTCGAATGACTATGTTACTGATACGAATATAGTTGGGCTTAGTTCTTGGATGTTATTTTGAATTATAACATTTCACACAGGTTTTTTCTTGAGTAGGTAAATTTACAAGTGTCAGGAACGTAGGCAAAGCACGCACAGAAACTCGTGCTTTCCATCCCGTTTTTCTGGATGCGTGTAATTGATAAATAGCCTCATTCGAAAATCTACGCATACACATCACAGTCATTTGTGAAATGAATATAAATTACTCTGCATTAAGGCGTAAACTTCCTCAAATAGTTTGTGACACTCAAATTCCTTGCTTAATTGAATATATATTAACACAGACATAACTACGGATACGTCATTTCAACTAGAGGGTTTGGGGAGAGGAGAGGAGATGTTTTTAACCATGAATGTGTATTACAGTTTATCGAGTACTCATTCCCTTCTGCTGAGATGACCTTATGGTTTTTCTCCATTATTGTGTTTATGTGGTGAAGGACACTGATTTTCAGATGTTAAAGCCATTTCGCCTTCCTGGAATAAACCCATCTTGTTTGTGCGTTAGATACCCATTCTTTTTTGTAAATCACTGAACTGAATTTACTAATATTTCTCTTAGAATACTTGCATTTATGTTCACGAGAGAGATCAGTAAATTATTTTCTTGGAAGTTCCTCTGTCTGCCTTCCGCATCAGGGTAATGCTGCTGCCAAAGGTCAAAGTGAATTGGGAGGTTTCCTTCCTCTTTTCTTTTCTGGAAGAGGTTGTAGGTGTTTTTTCTTCCTTAACTACTGGGAAGAATTGAGAGGTCTCTCTTGTTCCTTTTGACCCCTACCTCACACCGTACACAGACCCAGTTGCAGGTGGATGGTAGGTGGAACTGTGGAAGGGTAGCATGATGCACTGTCTAGAGAGAGCATAGGGAGTACTTCCATGATTGCAGGAGGGTGAGGGAGGCTCCTGGGGTGCTCGTGTGAGAGTTACAGCTTGCATTCAGTGTGGAAACACTTGTTAAACTCCACACTGAAGCGGTCTGGGTTTTTGTAAACGTACGTTAGACTTACTCCATTGGGCTCTTCTTTTACCTGTCTTATTGGACAGTTGTGCTTTTATTCTCCCATCTCAGAGTTCAACAAAGGAGATGTACTTCCTGCGCGTGTGGGAATCCTATCGCAGAGAAATGCACTTTTTTCAAATCATACAGAGTTAAGGTCCATTCATCTATTTAAGTCCCACTATATCGGAATATTTTCAGGAGGTCAAACATGACCTCTGGGATGTTTTTATGAGAAAGTGAAAAACAAATTTTTGCAAACTTGTGGAAGCTTGCTTAAAATTGTCAACGCTCAGTTTTAAAAAGTGTTTTGTAAACTGCGAGCTTTAGCAGCGTACGCTTTTTAATTCTGCATCCAGACGTTCACTTGTAACATATATCAAAGGAACGCTATATTCACACACATTACAGATAATCTGAGACGGCAAAGCTGAAGATGTTGCAGGAATCTGTGATGTCACAATTTGGGAGGTTTATTCGAAAATTATTTACATATCATACTATTTAGGCTCTGCTTGCTTGGAGCATTTTTCAGCACGTCCTCATTATTTGTAACTAATGCCGCGTTCCTCTCTTTGTCTATGAAACGAGAGCGCACGGCCAAGCTATCTCCATAACACCATTGCTAGCGCAGCCATTATGCGTCACGGAAGGTAATTCCCTAGAACTTAGCCACTCTGAAAAGTTTCTGACGTGTTATGATTTCTTACGCAGAGTCGTGAAGACAGTGGCTGTGAAGATTCTGAAGAACGAGGCCAATGACCCTGCTCTTAAAGACGAGTTATTAGCAGAGGCGAACGTCATGCAGCAGCTCGATAACCCTTACATCGTGCGCATGATCGGGATATGTGAAGCCGAGTCCTGGATGCTGGTCATGGAGATGGCGGAACTGGGGCCACTCAATAAATACTTACAGCAGAACAGGTGTGCTTAGGTCCCGCAGAAGCCGATGCTGTGATAATACAGGGCCCCCCTGCCCGGGGTATGTCCTCGCCTGATGGCTATGTTGGCCCACACTCAGGGACCTTGAGGGAGGAGGGAAGAGAGTTCTAGTCTTTGGATCAAATGCTCTTTTAGCTCCTACTGTGCTCAGAAAAACTCCAATCCAACAATTTGGTCTTAGTCTCCTTCGCTCACTCTGTATTGCCCAGTGATAGAATCAGCCTTAGAATATCTTGGCCGTCAGTCTCTCCTCACGGGGCAGAACATGCCTTACCTAGTGAGAGAAATATTAGAATAAACATTTTTAAAGAGGGTAACAGCGATTGAGGTCTTACGTGTCTGTCTGACCTCTACGTTCCCAGGAGTAAATCTGAAAATATCTGTGGCTGTTAATGGGTTACAACCATTGGTGGGCGATTCACGCTGTGAATCATCTACAGCCATTGTTGAGATGGAGGAACTCACATGGAATAAGTCTTAATAATAGCCACTGATTACGTTGTACTCTACTTAGATTGTGTCTCTAATCAGCACAGGAGGGAGGTGCCATTAGCCCCACTTCACAGGTAAGAAACTGAGACTCAGAGTTGATTTTGTTACCTGTCCAATGTTGGAACAAGGATTCCAACCAAAGCCTGGCTCTCCATGAGTCAGGTCTGTCCACCCCGTTATACTGCTTTTCATGTGCTTTTCAATTCAAAGCACACCTTGAAAATCGTACCAGTTGAATGCCAAGACAATGGTGCTCAGTTTTGAGCAGCTGTAAGGTAGCAAAGTTGTTTCTCACCACTTGTTACTCTTAAGAAGAATAGAAAATGAGGGGATCCCTCCACTTACATGAAGAGCATGGTTGGTTGGTCCCAAATGGACTGCTGTCCACCATCACTAATGACACATCTGTAACTTCCAGGCACGTCAAGGATAAGAACATCATAGAGCTGGTTCATCAGGTTTCTATGGGAATGAAATATCTGGAGGAGTGCAATTTTGTGCACAGAGATCTGGCTGCAAGAAACGTATTGCTGGTTACTCAACATTATGCCAAGATTAGTGATTTCGGACTTTCCAAAGCACTCCGTGCTGACGAAAGCTACTATAAGGTAGGGATCACTTCGCCGGCACGCAGAGCAGCAGGTGGCGAGAGTCTGAAATGCAAGTGTTTGTGTTCTTTATTTGATTGTGATAGGTTTTCAGGAAGCAATTTACCTGTCAAATAATGTTCTTTGATTATATTGTTTTAAAAAATGAAAATACTCTAATATATCACAACTTGGGTTTCCTCCGAATAGTATCTTCCAAACTATATTCCTGGGAACAAAAAGGAATCAAGATATTAATTGATAACTCATTTAAAAAATAAAAGAAGAAGAAGAAGAGAATTCCTTCCTTAAATTACTTTGGAAAAATGTGTTGAACAGGTTGATTCTTGCAGGATTTCTCAGAGCCCCTCCCTGACCCCCAGATGAACTGATAGCAACTGAAAGAAGGGAAAAACGTAAGAAACTCATAGGAGCTCAGTCACAGGGTGTATGTAGAGTCTATGTTGATCAACTGGAAAATGTAATGGGAATGGAGCCCAGATAGTGA
This sequence comes from Ursus maritimus, assembly GCF_017311325.1. Classification (NCBI taxonomy): domain Eukaryota; kingdom Metazoa; phylum Chordata; class Mammalia; order Carnivora; family Ursidae; genus Ursus; species Ursus maritimus. The sequence continues at coordinate 25,820,605 of NW_024426008.1, read as the reverse complement.
AAGAGGGGGCCAAGAACAGATTTCCAACTCTCCAGGTCCCTGGGAGTATCCAGCATTCTCCGAAATAGACAGCAAACCCTGAAGCTCTCACCCGTGATGGCAGGATAGGGGCCGTGGGATTGCCCTGAGCTCCACCGCCTGGAGTGCCTGGTCCCCCACTCACCCACCCGCTCGCTTCTCTCTGAGACGGCTGCCATGCGTGTGGCAGATGGGGGCAGCGGTCTTGGTCAGCAGGGGTTGGCATCGAGGATGAACACCAGGAGCGGAGCTGTGCAGGAGTACTCCACTCCCCATGGAGAAGCTGGCCCCAGAGCAGAGCCCCTTCAGAGATGAGCCACCATTAGAAAAGCACCGAGCGAGCCCTTTAGAGACACTGCTGGGAAGTGACACAGAGGAAACGGCAGCCTAGAGGGACAGCCACCGCACACGCCGGAGAAAAGTAGGAGTTCCGTCTGGAGGCGCCTGAGAACACACGCTTCATCGCGATAATTAAAGAGAGAAGAAAATCTAGACTGAATCAGTGACTCAAAGAGGACAAAGAGAAGTTGAGATAACAAATCGTCCCCAAACTTAGTGCATTAACACAACACCAAGTGTTAATTTACTCACAGTTCTGCAGTGTGGGCAGGGCGTGAACTCATTTATAAAGCCAGCATTACCCGGATCCCAAGGCCAGATAAGGACAGCACCACAAAAGAAAACTACAGGCCAAAATCCCTGATGAACATAGATGCAAAGTTTCTCCATAAAATACCGGCCACCTGCATTCAACAACACGTTAAAAGGATCATACGCCACGATCCAGTGGGATTTGTCCTGGGATGCAAGGATGGTTCAGCATCTGCGAGACAATAAATGTGGTACCCCGCCTTCACAGAAGGGAAGATAAAAAGATTACGCTCATCTCAATAGATGCACGAAAAGCATTTGACAAAATTCAATGTCCTTTCATGATGAATACTTTGAACAAAGTGGAAATAGAAGGAACATGCGTCAATAAAGGCATATATGACAAGCCCGCTGCTCACATCAGACTCAACAGAAGAAGACTGAAAGCTCTTCCTCTAAGATCAGGAACAAGGGAAGGATGTCCACTCATACCACGCCTACAGTATGGAGGTTCCTCGGAAAGTTAAAAGAGCTACCCGACGACCCAGCAATTGCACTAGTAGGTATTTATCCGAAGGATACAAACATAATGATTCAAAGGGGCACCTGCACCCAGTGTTTACAGCAGCAATGTCCACAACATGTGGTTAAGAGGAAGCATTAAAAAGTAAAGTATGAAACACATGTCCCGAGCTTTCCTAACTCCCAAAAGGTATACATTACCTATCTGTACTTGGATATAGATTTTTCTGGAAAGATTCAGAAAAAACGATCAAACATGCCCATCTCTATGGGTGAAGATTTGAAGTTGCTGGAGAGAGACTTCGCTTTTTGACATACTTGGGATTGTCAAAGGATTATCTTTGTATCACCTCAAAATTCAAATTAAAATTGAAATAACACCTGTGACTATATTGTTCGCAAGTTTGCAAATCAGAATCTAAAAATAATGCATCGCGTGACTGAAACAGAAGTGTAATCAGAGTGTCATTTAGAGACACCCATGGTGCCTGCGGTCTCAGAGCAATGTCCCTGGCTGGCCCCCTGCTGACCTACCGTAGGGCAGCCCACCTCCCTCCCTCCCTCCCCCCGAGGGTGCTTGTCAGCCTGACCTGCACAGGGGGCAACAGGACTGACTTACGCACTGAGCTCCAAGGCCCAGAGGAAGGGGTTTCTGCTGGGCACAATTTAGATCTCTTTACTACCCCTTGCTTTTTTAAATTAGAAAGTTTAAAACATGTTTGGAGCTCTTGGCTGTCTCAGTTGGTGGCGCATGTGACCCTTGATCTCAGGGTTGTGAGTTCGAGCCTCACACTGGGTGTAGAGATCACTAAAAAATAAAATCTTTGTAAAAAAAAAAAGTTTAAAACATTTTTACAGCGATACTAGCAGTCTGCGACAAACTAATTAACATTGGTTTAAGACCGTAGACAAGCACCTCGTGCTTGGGAACAGCCTAGTATTGGGAACAGCCTAGTATTTCTTGGAGCACAACCATGAAGGTAACATTCAGGCCGGACTCTTGCATTGTCACAACAAGCTCCATGAAGCCGTGAGTAGAAAAAGACAAAAACACACAGGAAATACAGCCTGAATTCTAAAAATATGATTAAATCTTAAAATTTTACATTTTTTAAGATTTAAATACCTATTTTTAAGATTCGGACCAAACACCCACATGCACACGTGCACAGGGCATTTTGTGAGCCATTTAATTCCTGGTTTGTTTTTTTTTTAATTATTGTGGTTAACAAACATTAATTTTATTTGTTGTTAATTTGTTGACATAAATTCTACCATTTGCACTGTTTTTAAGTGTGCAGTTCAGTCATGTTACAACCACCTTCCAGAATTCTCTGTCACTCTGTCCTCATTAGACAGCTCCTCCCCCTGCCCCCCTCGAGCCCCGGTCCCTGGCAGTCGTCGTCTCTGTGACTTGGACCCGCCAGGGGCGTCAGGCGAGTGCTTTCATGCAGTGCTGGTCCTGTAGGGACTTGGCCGGCTTCTGTCACCGAGCCTGAGGTCCTCGGGCTGCGTCCGTGCCGTCCGTGCGTCAGCGTCCCCTTCATTTGAGGCCCGGTGATACTCCATTGTGTGGATAGCGACCTGTCGTTCATCCCGTCCTCCGGCCACGGACGCTGCGGGAGTGGCGCGCACCTTTTGCTGCTGTGAACCTGGCGTCCACAGTCCTGTTGTCACGAGAGTGTCTGTCCGCTCTGCTTTCAGGCCCAGACCCACGGGAAGTGGCCGGTGAAGTGGTACGCTCCGGAGTGCATTAACTACTACAAGTTCTCCAGCAAGAGCGACGTCTGGAGCTTTGGCGTGCTGATGTGGGAGGCGTTCTCCTACGGCCAGAAGCCCTACCGGGTGAGCCCCTGCTCTTTCGGTTCGAGCAGCAGGGAAGCTCCGATGATTGTTACAGGACGCTGAAAGTCACAAAGTCATAAAGCCCGGGCTCCCTGACTCTTTCACTGTCTTTTGACAGTGAGTGGTTATGACCTCAGTTTACTCTAAACTGAAAAAAATACATGATGTTAGCTGAACAGCGTACTTAGTTTCGTTGTTATTACCCATATAAATAGGCATAAAAGGCACCCAAGTCGGCATTATAATTAGAGTGGAGATAGAGATATTTAATCCTGGCTACTTCCAGGATTGAACTGGCAGTTCAGTTAAATATTTTAGATTTTTTAAATCAAAACATGCATACCAAACAGTGCGCATGTGCTAGAATACAGCTTGTGAATTTCCACAAGCGGGTGTGCCCGGGAAACCAGCCCCCAGATAATGAGACAGAGGCCCCCATGCCCCCTGCACTCACAAGCTGTCCCCCAAGGGTAACCGCGTCTGACTCCTAGATCATGCGTTAGGGGCTCCTGCTTGTGTATTTTTATAAGTAAAATCGTGCAGTGTGTACTTTTGCCTCTTTGGGGCGGGGGTAGGACTCATCTGTTGTTAAGTTGTGTAGGGTTGTTTTGCTGAATGCTGCCTTTAACAAGCTCGGGGATGTTTTGCATTTTAGGGCATGAAAGGAAGTGAAGTTTCGGCTATGCTGGAGAAAGGGGAGAGGATGGGGTGCCCCGCGGGATGTCCGAGGGAGATGTACGAGCTGATGAAGCTGTGCTGGACATATGAGTGAGTACCCAGCATGCCCTGCAGTGTATGCAAAGGCCCTGGGGCAGATGGGAAGGCCCTGGAAAGAAGCACCACCTCTGCCTTTTCATGAGCCAGGGCTGTGCTCCCTGCTAAACAAAGAGGGATGGGGTGCCTTGCTTCCCAGACCAGGCACTCCTATCCTTCGGTCTACAGAATAAGTTTAGACAATGAACTCTAATCCAGGGTGTCAAAATTTAAGTGTAGGTGGTACGAGCTGGGGGTGAGGGCGGCCAGCGTAGAAAGACGTTGCGGGGAGTCTGGGCGGGTGCCGTGTCCGCTTTGGGCAGTAGCGGGTGGAGAAGGTACTCAGCAGGGGAATGAGCCTTACACTTGCCTGATTCCTGACCACCTTTCCACGCAAGAACCTGGGTGTTGTCCCGGTCGCGGGGGGATCGGCCAGGGGAGCACTTCACCAGAAGTGACTCAGACGGGCGGTGGCCCTCAGCGTCTGCCCAGCGCCGTCCTGCGTCCTGCCTGGGGGAACACACGTGATGTTGTAGGCAGGTGGTGTTCGGGGCAGCTCAGCCAAAGACACGCATCAGAGCCGACAGTCGGGGGCGTGGCCTTTGACCTTGGCCGGATCGGCAGCCTGTGAGTGGGCCGTGGGGAACCCCCGAGCCTGGTGTCCGTGTCTCTGACCCCGGTGTGTGCCTCTGCACCCTCGGAGCTCTGAGGGGCTGCGGGTCTGTGATCTGGAAGAGCCGTGTTCTTGCCCTCCCGTGGCTTTAATACATCAGGTCAGGTTTGCTGTCGGAGACTTGGGCTGATGGAGCAGGAGCGTCTGGAGGGGGAGGAATATTCCAGGTGCTTTCAGATGCCGCCCGGGATTCTGTAACTCCCCGAGGACCATCATCCACCACAGTTAGGAGAGGAAGTAAGGAATGCCATCATTATCTAGAAGGGACCCGGGGTCAGCCCCCAGGGGAGAGAGCAGATGTTTCCCTGGCTGATGCTGTGGACATGGTCCAGGGAGAGGGCCCTTGGCGGGGGTCTGAGAGAGCCGCTGGGGACAGCGCAGGCTTGTCCGGGCATCCAGCAGGCACCGTGCACCCTACGCGGCTTTGGAGACCCTGCAGACTTGAGGATTCGCTGGGAGCTAACGCTCAGGTTGGAAATGAGCTCACAAAGCCTTCCCGCCATGCACTTGGGTCCCAGCCTCTGGCCTAAATGACCTCTCCTTCCCAAGGACACTGGGTCAGGTGAACCCAGCAGCAGGGCGAGGCCATGGGTCAGGCGCAGCCCTGGGGAGGGCACTTACTAGAAGTAAGTAAACTTCTAGAAGAAGTAACCTTTTCCTGTGGAAGGTTTCACTTCCTTGGGGAAGAATACACTTGAAATCATTCTGAAACAAATTTTTTTTAAAAGATTTTATTTATTCGACAGAGAGAGAGACGGCCAGCGAGAGAGGGAACAGAAGCAGGGGGAGTGGGAGAGGAAGAAGCAGGCTCATAGCGGAGGAGCCTGATGTGGGGCTCGATCCCATAACGCCGGGATCATGCCCTGAGCCGAAGGCAGATGCTTAACTGCTGTGCCACCCAGACGCCCCCTGAAACACGTTTTAAAAACCTGAAATTAAAATCATCTCTCAGGGAGATAGTTAAAATTAGTGTTTTGGCATTTAATGCTAAGACTGACACATTTACTTCTGTCTGCTCTCCTTTGTGTTTGCCAATGGNNNNGATAGGGGGGGGGGGGCAGGAAGAGGGGTTCTGAGACTCAGTCTCAGTGTAAGTAGTTAGACGATGTGCCCTTAAATGACAAAGCACCGTTTTCTTGGACACGGCCACCAAGGAGCGCTCAGGCACCAGGAGATTGTCTGGCAGCTGGGTCCGTGCCCAGGGCCCTCGGTGATTCCTGGCCAGGGTGGCCGTGGCGGCTGCGTTCACTCAGCCATCTCTGCAGTCCCACAGTGTGTCCCGGAGCGACGTTCCGAGGATTTTCCAGGGTGGGGGCCGGAACCCCGTGCAGGCTGACGTCCCTCCTGGCACTCTCGCTTTGCAGAGGGGAACAGGGCATTCCGAGCAGCACCTGCAGAGGTCACGCTGAGGGCAGGGGGGCATGTCAGGGCCCGGAAGGGGAGATGCGCCCCAAGGAAAATAGGGAGCAGTGGGGCTGGGGGCTTCAGTTGTGTTTTGCAGAGTCAGTGCATGCCTGTAATTAGGGATGCCAGTGGGAAAAGCCCTTGCAAATCGGGAGAAGTTGGGTCTCTTCTCCCTGAAAAATGGGCTTCTGCTCGATGGAGAAAATTTCGGGACCTTGAGGATCTCTGAGGTCGGGAATGACCTAGAGGGAGCTCAAAGTGCTGCTTAAAGATCAGTAAACCCGAGCAACGGGGTGACATTGCCTGGACCATCTCAAGGCCTGCCCCTGGCTCCCTGCCCTGCTCAGCACCAAGTCTGTTCCCCGTGAGCGCCCCATCCCCGAGCGCCCCATCCCCTGAGCGCCCCAGCGTTCACGTGGCCCGCGCTGACCACTGCAGGTGCTGTGTGCAAGCCCTGTCCCATCACCCACCGAAGGCCCAGGCCCCGCCCTGCTGGAGCCTACAGTTGAAGGGAGGGGCTGCCAGGCAGTAGACAAGCTAAGAGTCCGTGTGCTCCAAGGTGATGAGTCCGATGGCCTTTCAGTGCTGAGGACACGGCCCAGGAGGGGGTCGCACATGTGAGGGGGTCTTAGAATACCTCCGGGGTGCAAGTGCTTTCTCACTCAAGGAGACGTAGCACCTTCCCGGGGCGCAGAAGCACATGGAGTTTCCAGAACCTGGCGGGTTCAACGAAGTGAATACAAACGAGCCCTGTGTGTTCAGCAAGCTCTGAGGCTTCTGTTGTTGTTGTTTCCTCCGTTCTAAGCAGCCAGCTAGATACGTGATAGATGGACAGACAGATGATGGACAGGTAGGTAGGCAGGCAGATGGTTAGACATAGACACACTTCGAGATTGGTCACTGACACACGCTACCGGCCGCCCCCCACGCGTGCAGCGGCGGACACTTTTCTGGTGGAGGTCACGACCCCGGGCTGGCTGGAGGACTGGGTGTTGGGGCGAACACACCACAAATCAGCCCCATGTAAGCCGTGATGACGTGCTGGATGGGTGTAGGGCATCACGGGCGCCATCTTTTCCTTAGCGGTTCACATCGGCCTCCGTTGGGGAGTGGAGTTCCACCTGAGGACTGCAGGATGAGGGGCAGGGGTACAGGCAACGAGGAAAGAGGGGCCACTGGAGTGGAGTGCAGGAAGCCCCCCAAGGCCTGGGGAGGCCGATGCAGGCAGGTGGGGACAGGCAAGAAGCTCGCACACGTGTAGGACGCTTGGCCACACCGGCTGAAGGTCAGCATTGCGCTCAAGTGTGGAGGAGAGATCCCCTAGGAAGCCGGACCCGGTGTCCTTGCCGAGGGCCTCTCTGTACCCCTACATCGGTTTTTTTGCTTGGTCCCTGGCTGCCGGGTGGATGGAGACTCAGGAGCTCCGTGCACTTGGGTCCCCAGAGCTGGAGGGGAACGTCCGGTTTTGCAAAGATGATGACGTTCTTTGTAGAAGGAGGGAGGCTGTCCATCTGTGTAGACACGGGTTCCACCCACGCTCCTGCACCCGGGCTTGGCCACCAGCCCTCCTTGACCACAGCTTGGTGGCCAGAGGCATGGCCCCCACCACGATGCCCGAGGTGGCCTGTGTCCCCAGCCATGACCGCAGACGGCTGATAAATTACAGCAGTCCATTATGGCTTTTCCTTCTCTTGGAAGCTGTAGGTGAGACCATTTATTTTGATGCCATTTGACAAAACCCATGTGGGTTCTGTGGAAACCACTCTCCCCTGCAGTGGTGAGTGATTCTGGGTCCCGGTGAGCCTGCCCCCTGGTGCCCTAACAGACCCGCACGGAACCTCTAGAAATTCCAGTCTTCTCCCAATGTAACCTCAAGTTCTCTTTCACTTTCTGGACAACTTTACCCGTGGGCAGTATCACTCCAGATCCCGCCACATAAGCAAAATAACTTCCACGCCAGGGCAGGCTCCCCCAGTTTCAAGAAACACTTCCAGTGGATGCCATCGTGTGGGAGAAAGCAGAGACGTCTATAGAAGTTCATGCGCAAGTTACACACTGTTAGAGACGTGCCCCCATCGTTACTCACGTCCTCACTCACCCCCACCAGCGACACAAAGGATGGCGTTGCCGTGCCGGGGTTTGTACTAGGGCCTGCGTCTCCGCCTCGTCACGCCACGTTTTGAGTTTAATGCGAACCTGAATCGACAGCACGTTTTCGGAAAATCCAGAGCTATCTGATTGGGGGGGGAGGGGGGTTCAATTGTGTCCATCTATTTTTAACAAGATTCGGAGTCCAACTTGAAATACAGGCCGGGGACCCATCGACCCACTAAGTATTTTCAGGCACGTTCTGTTTTGCTAGGTCACAAGGGCGGTCTCCGACCCGGGGCTCCAAGATCCCGGCTCTGAGAGCAGAACGTGTCCACCTTGAGGGTGGACATGAGTCACGCGGGGTGGGGCGCTGCGGGTCGGGCGGGCTCTGGGGCTTCTGGTGGCCCGGTGCAGGGAGCAGGGCTCTGCAGGGGCCCCCAGGGGCCGTGGCCACAGCACCTGTCGCGGGGGCTGGATCACAGCGGGGACAGACAGTAACGCGGGTCTTCCCTTTCCAGGGTGGAGAAGAGGCCCGGCTTCGAAAACGTGGAGCTGCGTCTGCGCAATTACTACTATGACGTGGTGAACTAACGGCCGCCCTCCCGCGGCTGCCCCGGGGCTGGGAGCCCTCAGAGCAAAGCCCGGCCAGCGCCAGGATTTTGAGCGTGGCCACCTCTCTGTGCCGTCAGGAGAGCCAGCCCCGTGCGGGTCATGCCCGTGACTGTGGTCCCCAGAGCCTGTCCCGGAACACGCCCTCCGCAGAGCGCACCGTCCCCGAGGGGCCTGGGAAGAACGACAACAGGATCCGACCGTGATTCCTTTGTGTTTCTCATCTGTGCAGTTTGCATGGCAGGTTCCGTTCAGGATCCGCGTCGGCATCTGAATATCCAGCAGCCCGGAGGCGTCCCGGGGGCCCCTGCCCCGCCTGCCGTGCAGGGATGGTGAGCGGAGGGGGTTTGGCTGCCTCCGGATGTTGGTTCCGACCGGTCCAAAGACTGAGCTCTGCCACCGAAAGCTTTCCTGGCAATGAAAGTGCTTTGAGGCTTCGAAAAAGAAAATAAAAAAAAAAAAAATCAAGCTGGACCAGTACAGTTTCTAAGCATGTGCCCAGTTAAGGGGGGAAATGTCTGGATACTGCATTTGCTCTGTGCATTCTGAGACACAGATCCATGGGAACGACGGGGCTGTGGGCATGAACTGGCTTGGCGTGCCTTCCCCCCCGAGAGCCCACACACCCTCCTGGGACAGTCCTTGCATGGAGGTGTGGAGGGGGAGGGTGTCTGTCCCCTCGGGCCTGAGCGAGGACAGACAGTGGGTGCAGCAGGCTGTCCTCTCCTCAGGGAGGTCCAAGCTCCCCTCCCCTAAAGAGACGGTGTGGCCAGAATCCCTGACTTTTCCTGTGGTCACGGTGGGGGGGGGGGACGACAACCTGGAGGCCAAGGTCATCTACAATGAGTTTTTTGAAGTTTGTGTTAACCCATAATAAAGCCACAGACCCTGAGCCTCGCCACAAGTATGGCTGAGTGTGACTTTGGGGTGAAGATACGAGACCGGGGATTCCCTGCTCCCTAGTCTCATGAACCCCTGAGTCATGTGTGAGCTACACCAGTCATCAGCCCACCTGGGCCAGTTTGAAAGTCAGAGGGAGTGAGCTGTCATTCTTAGGTCAGCTGAGCCCCGTAAACTCGGGCCGTCTTAGGTCCTACCTGAGACATTTCAAAGCGTACGTCCGGCCTGTTGTTGGGAGTTGTCCCTTCTCGTAACAGGGGAGCCAGGCACGGAGAGAGGCCGCAGCGGGCACCCTTGCTCAGCCAGAAGGAGACATGATTCACTCATGGAACTGCTGGGAAGAAGCGTGTAGAACCCACCCGTGCTTTTTTGGAATCGCGCTAGCTGGTGGATTGATCATGTTGTTAAAGAGAGGGTCCTGGCGTCCTGAGTGGATACGCAAAACCGTGGCCACACACATCAGAGTCCCTGAAATTAGAAAGCTGAGCGACAGGATCTCTGCGGTGGGGCCGTCCGTAGATTTGGAGTCGTGCCTGCAAGGGCTGGACGGAGCGCCAGGGACCTCTGAGCGAGAGTCTGCGTCTCTGGCAGGGCCGCACGGGGAAGGCTCGGTGATGCGAACGCGAGCAGTCTGGGAGGTGAGGACCCTCCCCGAGCACCGGCCAGGGCTGGACTCACGGGCACGCCGCCCTCCTGACCGCGCTCTCTCCCCGGGCCTTCCCCTCTGCTCCTTGCTCAGCACGAACAAGACGGCCTCCCGGACAGACACCCTGCTCTGGCCAGCACCAGTCACTGCCAGTGCCATGCACACCGTGTCCCCACTGTGGGAATGGACGTTCCCATCACACACAGTAATCCATTCTGTAGTGACAGGGACTGCTTGTGGGTCTCATGGGAGCGTGTCCCCATGCGGGCTGTGGCCGGCCGTGGTCTTCCTGCTGGATGGCGGCCTCACGGTTCCCCCAGCCCAGTGACCGCCGCCCCGCCTGGATGTCCACGTGCAGAGGTGACTGCCAGGTCCTGCAGGCACCCCCCACACAGCACATGCCACCATTTCAGAAGAATGACTTCTTGTCACTGGACTTTTTTTTTTTAATGTGACTTTTTAATAAAAATTTTAAATTAGCTTTGTGATGATGTTCGTGGATATTATTGGAATGTTGTAGGTCGCACCGTCAAATAAACAGTGTTAAACAGCATCGTTAAATGTGAAATGTGGTTGTTTTTTTTAAATGCTAAGTGCCCAGCTGAGTCCTAAAAAGATGGGTGCACGCAGATCCCTGGGAGCAGGTCCGGGAGCTTCTGTTGGGCAAAGGCCTGCTGGGGTCTGCCCACGGAGGGCCTGACAGCCCGCCTCGTACCCTCAGGGAAGGGGGGGTGATGGTCCCAGAACTCCCCAGGTGCCAGAGCCCGGCTGGGGGTTGTGGGCTTTCCCTTTCAGCGTGAAGACAGCTTATGGGGCATTGGGGCCCGGAGGCATTCCAGAGCCCCATCACCACCTGTTTTAAAGGGGGTCGCGCACGCACACTCACGCGCTGCCATCCACGTGTGCACACACATGCCTACGTATCACTCACAGGTACACGCGCACACCACACTGAACCTTATTCCCAGCGACCCCAGGGCGGGGCAGTCGTCCTGCCACCGGGATGTGCTGCGGACTGTTTTCGTCTCTGCCGCCTCCTCGGGCCCAGGGCTGAGCGTCAGTGCCTCTCCTGGCCACCAGCCTCCCTGGGGGTCCCACTGGAGGGTCAGCGGCTGCTGGCAGGCAGACGTTCGGAGGCCTGCGTGGGCCGCTCCCCCGGTGGCCCTGAGATCCGGACAGCACGAGATGGGGACGACACAGAGCAGGCCTGTGGCTCCAGACAAGGTACGGGCGCGTCAAGTGGCAGTGGTAATAATACGGTGAGCTGGTCCCCAGCGCCAACCGTGGTGGGTCCCCTACACCTGGGGGAGGCTCGCCCACCGACCTGTGCTGATGCCTGTGGGCCCTGGCTCTGAAAATGTCAGGGGAGCCCCACCTCATGGGGACCCGCGGGCCAGCTGGGTGGTGACCCAGGAAGGCAGGGACCTTGACTCCGAGCCTTCAACCCCGGGAAGGCACAGGAACCACAGTGCCACAGAGGCAGGGACGTGAGACAGCTCTGTCACGAAGTGAGCTCAGGCAGAGGGGTTTGAGATCCGTGTTTGTCATTCCAGGGTGTGGACGGACTTCAGAACTAGTGGATAAACACCTCGGTTCAGGGAAGGAGGAAGCCTTTTTTCCAAGAGCCAGAACGAGTTTGCTTTTCTGCATGCTATGTTAGGGTAGGGATAGACAGTGCTGGTGTCTGGACACGTCCTGGACACTGCTCGTGGCCTCGGGAATGGTGGCCAGGGACAGCGGGTCCTTCTGAGTCCCTGCATTTTCTCGGGTGATGGGAGCCAGGCAGAGGCGGAGCCCCAGTGCTGCTTCTGTTCCTTCCCCCTGCATGCACCCCGAGAAGCCGAGATGGCACCTCTGGGGGCTTCCCACACCTGTGAGTCTGAGCGGCACAGCTGGCACGTTCCCCAACGAATCGGCCGGGGCAGCTCAGCTCAGCCCTGCCCGGGATGGGCCCCGGTGCCTGGCAGCCCACTTGGAGTTTTCAGAGTTTGGCAACAAGGACCTTCTCACGTCTTCTTGCCAACTCAACGTTTCTCCGACTTCTCTGGCCAAAGACCCACGATTGTGCTCAGTGCCTGTTAGCAAGATGGACCTGGTGGTCCTCACATGGGCAGGGAAACGGCACACGGGGGTGGCGGCTCTACTGGGGACACGGGGCGCATGTGGGGAGCTCTGTCTCTGACATCAGCCGGGAGGCCGTTGGCTGTGCTGTTATGGAAGAACCAGCTCTGTCCTGATCTCAAATGTCAGGTGCTTACACACCATGTTCTCTGTCTCTCTCTCCCTCAGACACACATGCACACACGCACACACACAGGACACATACAAGCAATCACTCCTTCAAAGAAAAAAAGAAATGGTAGCATCTTGCTACCCCTGGGCTGTCCAGGGCACATAACTCAGTGATTCGCCACCTAGAGCTCTTTTGAAAGCCACTGATGATTTTGGAGTTTTGCAGAATTAGCCTAGAAGGAAAAAAGTGCACTTCTCTGGAGCAGCCGCCGTGCAATCCGGTGACATCCGCCTGGACACCCAGCACAGCCTGAGTGATCGCACGCGTCCGTGCTTGTTGGCCGTCCGTCCGTCCGTCTCTCTGGCCGGGGGCTGCCGGTCACAGCCCCCTTGCAGGGTGTCAGCTGACCGAGTGACATGCTCTGCCCACACGCTGCTCGGCCGGGGACGTTCCAGGAGCTATTTGTTTAGCGAGGCGTTATTTGACCAAAGCTGTGAGTCACAGGACGCTGTGCCCCACCGTCCTTGTGGTATCGGGATGACTCAGTTTTCCATGCGTGTCATGAAAGTGTGGAACGATGAGTGAGAAATGCGTACTGTTCATCAACAGCTCTTGCTCGTTCATAAAAATAACGTGCCAGCATCTGGTACTGGGTACCGTCCACGGCTGCTAGCAGGTGCCGTCGTGAATTCCCATGAGCCGCTGGGGATGCCCGAGTGTGCTGGGCTCTGGGGCTGTGACCCGTCCCTGCCCGAGCCTTCCCTCCTGACCCGGGGTGCAGCGGAGGCCACGCACGCGGGGACGGGAGGAGAACCGTTTTGCTACGTTCAGGCCCTCACCACATGGCTGTGCCAGATTTTCAGAGGCGGCGAGCCGCGGGCACCCAGACCGCAGGGCGTGAGCTTCCCGGCATATGTGCACCTGGGGCTCCACAGACAGTGGCCCGGGGGGGGCCCACTGCTGCACAGCAGGAGTGTTCCCGGAGCTGCCGGGTGCACAGGCTCGCACAGCAGCACACCGTCCCCGCTCGCTGTCACAGCCGCGGAACACGCGCCACCCCGTAAACAAAGTCGACCACCTCCACCCCGTCGAAGGAAGAAACGAGATGCTCGCTCTTCAACTCTGTACGTATGCAACAATGCACACGGCAGGAGGGTCCAAACAACACTGAGCTTGCACACACGCACGCACACACACACGCGCACACACTCGGGCTAGCAGCCCACCAGCATCCAGGCCGGCCTCCGGGGTGGGCAGGATTACGCCGGGGAGACTCCTCCAGAGGGAAGCACGGCCCAGCTAAAGGCAGGCAGTGAACACGTAGCCGTTTTAGCCAACTTATTTCTGTCCCCCAAACACGTACACATTTGTTCACTCTGGAACGCTCCTCGGCTAAAAGTGAAGACGGTACGCGTTCCTTCATGTGCGGCCGTGAGCTCTTTCCTGCAGGTTGTCTTGGGCACGAGTGCTGGTCTCCCCCGGCTGCTTCCCTGCGTGGCCTCTGAGCACCCGCCTGCTCGCTCTGTTCCAAGTCCTACGGCTGCATATCACTGCCTGCAAAGTTGGCCAGTGGGGCCCCTGTCCTGCAGTGAGCCCCCAGAGGCCCGTGTGTGTGTGTGTGTGTGTGTGTGTGCACACGTGCGTGTGACCATGTTAAACAGGAATCTGATTTTTGTTCCTGAGCCTTGTGTGGTCCTAATATACTCCTTTCAACGTGAAAATCACATTCTGTCATTAACCCACGTGGTCACCATTTCCCCAGGCAGACCTGCGTGCAGAGGGCTTCATGCTTCAACCAGCGGACAAGGTGTGGACGCCAGAGCGTTGCCCACACATGCAAACGGTGAGCTGGCTTGGACACCAGACCCATGGGACGTGGCGTTGAGGGCACGGTCACAGATCTTGCATTTATACGTTTCAGAGCTCGCAAAGTGTTTTCAGGTGTAAGACACTGTTTTAAGTCTAAGAACAACCAACTTCTGAGACAGCTGTCATTATTAATTCCTCATTTTATAAATGAAAGGCTGTGATTCAGAAAAGAGCACCAAACAAGAGGCTGAGCCCCATTTCTTATCTCACACCCCTGGCTCTTAGGCCTGAAGAGTAGAATCTTAAAAGGAGCCTCCAAACTGCAGGGGCCCGGGCTCTGTTCCCGGAGCACAGCCTCACTGGTCCCGGGGGCGGTTGGGGGGAGCATTCAGTCTCCCCAGGGGCGCCAGGAGGCAGGTTTACGACTCGCCACCCTGCTCCTCGGGGCTCTGACCTGGGGCGCGCGGAGCCGCTGGGGATCTGGGACAGGAAGGTGAGGGCCCCGGCCAGACCTGAGTTCCAGCAGGTTGGGTTTCTCTGCTGGAGGCCGAGTAGCATTGACGCAAGGTTTTAATGCTGGGTGGTCGAGTGAGGGCCCCAGCCGTTCCACGACGGCTCAGTGATGAGGCAGGGTCGTGTGCTCTCCTGGCGGATGGGAATCTGACGTGCCAGCTTTCACGGCTAAACCTCATCACAGTCTGATTAGGGTTCCAACACTTCATGGAAGAACAAGGAAACCTACAGCATGGAAAGCGCCATGTCATGACCAGCCTGTCCATGCTGGCTCGGCAGGGGAGGGAACAGACTGGAAACGGACCGCATCCTTCAATCCCATTCTGTCTGCAGAGTCTGACAAAGAGGGGCTGAGTTCTCGGGGGTGCGGAGTAGGCGTCAGGAGCCGTGCTCAGCCCAGAATGACACAGAGGAACCTGTGCGACCCAGGCTTTGCTCGGGAGAGGAATCCGGGAGACCCCAGCCTCGAGTGCCACACCAGCACCTGTGGCCCCGGACGGTGGGGGGATGCCCGGCAGGGAACAAAGCCCAAGGTAATTTGTACCTGAAGCCATGCGTTACGAACATCATCTGGCTGATGGAGAAGCCTCGAATGAGTGAGCCCTGAGCAGGGCGCTAAGTAGCTTTGAAGGCTTTCCCAGGGCAGAGTCAGCTGCGGGGTCTGAACTCACTCACACGTAGGGTAGCTCGGAGAAAGCGCACTTCTGGACACCCCAGAGCAGGCTCCGGGTGTGCACGTTGCTGGGGCTGGGCCCAGCACTGGGTCTGCCCTCTGGGAGGTTCAGACCGTGTGCCTGCACCGACACACCGTCCTGAGTGTGCGACGGCTACGGGTTTGGCTCACGAGAATGCAAATGCTGGTAAATTCCACTCTAGGTGACTTCCATGGAAAAAGAGAGCACCGTGCACCTACGAGTGTATAACTTTTGCTGGGCCAAGTGTGTGGCCGCCGGGGGTCTCGCTTCCATGCAAGAACCGTCCCTGCTCCCACCGTGAGGGAGGAGCAGCCATAATCACACTTCCAGCTCTGCACATAGCAACCACGTTCCTCCTGCACGTCCACAGGGGGACACGCCACCTTCTGTCTATCACCTCCTGCCACCTTCCCATCTCAAGCCAGGTGCTCAGGAAAGTAGGCGGTGGCCCAGCTTGGGAGACACAGGAGGCCGGGTACACGCGTCCCCAGGACCGAGGGGGTCCTCACCCCCAGCACGTCTTTCCTTCCCCAAATTTTAGCAGGGCTGCCCGGCGAACATGGAGGGGAAGGAGGCAGCTGTCTTGAGAGATTGTAAATACAATTTCTTCCTCTGGGAAATTTTCTTTAGCGGCGTGACTACATTGTTAGGTCCTCTCCCCAGACCTTGGAGGAGGTCACTCAAACCCTGGGCACTGAGGACCGTACTGTATTAGCTTCCTGGTGAATCGTCTCTGCCAACGGCCAACGGGATAGTGAGGACCTGAGTATTGACAGAGAGAGAGGCAGGCAGGCAAGGGAGAAGGAGGGGTGAGGAGGGGAGCAGGAGGGCTGAGGAGGGGAGGAGGAGAAGGGTGGAATTAGGTGCAGGTGGTGTGGGCAGAGGCAGATGGGTGGTGCCCAAAGAGGAACAGAAGTCACCTGCTGGGGGCACCTGGGTGGCGCAGTCGTTAAGCGTCTGCCTTCGGCTCAGGGCGTGATCCCGGAGTTCTGGGATCGAGCCCCACATCGGGCTCCTCCGCTATGAGCCTGCTTCTTCCTCTCCCACTCCCCCTGCTTGTGTTCCTCTCTCTCTGGCTGTCTCTCTGTCAAATAAATAAATAGTGTGAGTTTTGCCTGTGTCCTGCCCACTCCGTCCGCTCCCTGGGGCTGGGCCCTGGTCAGTACATCGTGGTCAGGGTCTGAGAAGGTCTCTCCAGCTGCACACATTCTCCACCCTCCTTCCCTCCAGGCCCCTCGCCTGTGCATGGAACCAGGGACAGATTCACACAGATTCACATTCCAGAGGATGGAAATGTCCCTGGCTCCTCGTCATCTAGAGACGCCCTGGCCTGCTTCTGAGTGTCCCCTGGTCTCACGTGTGGCTCCAACAGGCTTCCTGTCCCCCAAGGCCAGAGATGCTGACGGGCTGTGGGGTACAGCCTGCCCCGGAGTCCACACGGAGGCCACGGCCACCAGCCGCGACACACAGGCCTGCCCACGTCAGGTCCTTCAGAGTGTGTCTGCCACACAAGCCCGTGTGTGTGTCTGGCACCGGCTGTGGTAGTCCGGTGCGGCCCTGAGACCCCGCCAGCCGTGCCCTGAGCTCAGGAGCACCCAGGCCCCTCCCAGTCAGCAGCCCCGTGTGTGGTATTGCCCCAGGCCTGCTGGAGTCAACATCACTGGCGGCTTAAACAGCACACATCCGTGGTCTCTCGGTCCTGGAGGCAGAAGTCTGGGATCCAGGCATGGGCAGGGCTGGCTTCCCCTGAGGCCTCTCTCCCTGGTGTGCAGACCGCCATCCTCTCGCTGTGTCCTCACGTGCTCAACCTTCTGTGTCTGTCTCTGAGCCCAAATGTCCCTTTTTTTATAAGGGGCCACACTACTCCCCTATGACGAATTACACCCGTAGTGACCTTCTTTCTAACTAAGGCCTCCTCCCTCGGGGCTGGGGGTTAGGACTTCGACATACAGATTTGGGGACACGACCCAGCCCATAACACGGTGCAGAAGGACAGATGGACTCTTGATCACTCCGTTCACTGGCTCATCTCCAGTGCCCAGAAACGGCTGGGCACCCACTAGGGTCTAACTGGAGCCTTGCACCCAGCTCAGACAGGTTCTAGCCACTGGCTCCCCCAAGGCCGGATGGTTGAGGCTGGGCCCCGAGTTGGAAGGACGCCTTCCAGAGGCCGGGGGGCACAGCGGGAGCCGGGCCACAGCCCGCTGGGGGACTCGCCGCATGGTCCCTGGCAGTGGGTGGCTACAGCACCCGCCTCCCCCCGAAACACTCTGAGCAATGCGCTGTTGACCTGCACCCCCGCACGGTGTCGGAGGCCTGGCCCGGCACCCAGAGCGTGACCTCACGCGCACAGAGGGTCTCTGCAGAGGTCGGAGGGGGCCCTCATCCAGCATGCCTTTGCCCCTATAAAAGGGGAAATTTGGACATAGAGGCAGGCACACAGGCGGACGGACATTCACAGGCCCAGAGCCTCCCGCACAGCCGGAATGGCCCCAGCGCTGCTCGCACCAGACTCTCCGACCTCCGGCCCCAGGACCAGGACATGGTGCATTTCATTGCCTCCCCGCCCAGTCTGTGCGCCAGGAAAGCAACACAAATGTCAGAGGGGAAGCCGGGGACTCAGGCAGCCCTGCACCTCGGCCGCATGCTCCCCTCTCTGTGGCAGTGGCGGTGAGGGGTCAGGGAGACGCAGGAGACGAGGCCCAGTGGCCCCCGGGGACCTTCCTCACACCTTCCTGCATCCTGAGGACAGCATTTTGTTGCAAAGCTGATTGTGCCTCAGTGGGACTGGGACGTAGCCAGCATTGTTCGCAGCTCCTGGGCAGGCCGATGCAGCCCCACCTGGCCAACAAGGCTCCCATTCTGGTTGCTCTTGTCTTGCTTGCGGGGCTAGTGATGCCAGCCTCCTGGGTGAGCCTCACGTGCACCCAGATTGAGACCCACGGGCCTCACGAGGGGGCGCTCCCTGGGCATCGGCGGGGGCGGGGGTGCAGAGGCAGCCCCAGTTCTGTGGGGCCCGAACCTTGTCCAGCCTGGGGCCCTTTGTAAGAACAGACCACGCAGACACTCTGGGAAGCAGCAGAAGAGACAGCATATCTCCTCGGACTGGGCGAAAGACCTCACATTTACGAAAGCCTCCGGTCGCGTGAGCATGTTACCAAGGGCTTCCCGCGTCCCGAGCAGCCGCAGATGAGGGGCTCACCCCCAAGCATCTCTGGCTGTATGATGACCCACCTCTCGTCTTAAGTTAGGGCCCCTGGGAGCAGCTCCGGGGACTGAGCCCAAAGGCCTAAAGGCTGGATCTCAGAGTCGTAGGACCTGGACCCGTCCTGCGGGAGGGTAGCTCACCCTGGGGCTTCGCGAGGGAGGCTGCGGTGCGTCCTGGTGGAGGTCTGGGCGGGTCTGGCCATTTCGGCCCCTGGGACAGCTCTGTTGGCCCCAGAGCCCCTGCAGGGGTCTCCCCCTCTCACAGATGTGGGCCCCACGGCCCTTGCCGACAAACACCTGCCGCTACCCTCCCTCTCAGGGTCAGCGCCCCAGAGAACCACCTGCCTGGATGTTCCTTCCAAAGTCCCCCGTGCACACGGGACTTCACCCACGTGTGCCCCGCGCTGGGGTGAGTATGCACAGGTTTGGGGTCAGATACTGGGAGGTGCTGCCCAACTGTCCCCAGGACACCACTGGTCTCTGAGGGGGTCTGGTCTGTCCCCTCCCACTGCCTCCCACACTTGGGGGCTTCCAGCAGCTGAAGCAAACAGAAGAAACGACTCGGTGCCTATAGACCCCCCCGAGCCTGGAAGGGTCAGGGTCAGGGTGGGAGGGGAGCACCACGCTGCCAGGATCCTGCCCACCTCTGTGCCCCAGTGCCCGGCACAGGATGGGCTAAGGACACAGTCCTACATGATGGGGCATTTTCAGGGGCCAGGACATCTGTCCCCCACCCTCTGCCACTCCCTCCCACCTCCTCTCCTGGCTCACCCTCAGAGCCGGTGGAAGATTCCCCACCTGCACAGACCAGGGCTGCTGCCACTGTACGTGTCCCCACGAGAGTGCAGGGCGCTGGCCAGTCACGGCGGCGTTCTCGGGAGAAGTCGCCTGCGGTCACCACGTGCCTGTGGGGTCTGCTCTTCTGTGCCTTTGTCCCCCACGACGGCTGATCTCCGAGGAATACTCGAACTCAGAAAGTCTGGGATTCAGCCAACCGCAGACGTGATTCCACGAGTGTGAATAAAGGCTTTTTACCAGGGCTTGTTGCTGATGACTGTCAGCTCACCAGTTCTGGGAGGACACGTGGGCCCTGCCCTCCAGGACGGTGTGGGCCCTGGGTGCTTACGGGACCCCTGAAGGCTTCGATCTTTTGACGCCTGCATTTAACAACCTAGACGCCCCCTTTCACAGGTAGGCATGTGACCCTCCGTGACCCGGCTGGCACGTCCCACCTTCAGCCAGCTGGGACGGCAGGTCAGCCGATGGAGTGGGGGCCGGTGCTGGAGTGACCTGATGAGGAGGGGGCTCGCTGGAAACCAGGGTGCTTCCCCCGCTTCCTCAGGTCTGGCTCACACCACACAGAACCCACCGGCTTTTAGAGATAGGACCAATCGTCCATGTGGAGACCTGGGGTCATCGGTCGTTGGGGAGGCCCTCGTGGGAGCCAGGCCCAGTGCGCGATGGGACCCAGGCGCTACTGTCCAGCCTCCCTGCATTGGGCTGGTGGTGGCCGGCACGGGCCGTCAAGGTGGGGGCACACAGGCAAAGGCACTGGAAGGTGTTTCCGGAAGTCCCCACCCCACCCACCACAAAAGAACAATGACGGGATGGACAGTCAGCCCCTCCCACGTCGTGTTCCCACAAGCCAGAGTTCCCTGCTGTCATCACAGTCTCTGCATGGCTGTGTCCAGCCAGCTCTGTGGGGGAACAGTGCCCGGCCAGTCAGCATGGTCCTGCTTTGCCCTCTGACCCCGCACGGTCCTTAGTTCTAACCCCACCCGGCAGGCCCTGGGGGTGCAGCCCCCTTGCTTGGCAGCCCGCCCCTCCCAAGCGATATGGCCCAAAGACAATGGAGGTCAAACACAAGTGTCACCCAATCCGCCCATTGTCATCCTTATTCTCAGGGTCAGAATAACCTTGGGAAGGCTGCCTGGCAGGTTTGTATGTGGGGATTTTCAGTCCTGGCACTCGGCCCTATGCATGCGTGTGTTTGTGTGTGTGTGTGTGTGTGTGTGTGTGAGAGAGAGAGAGAGAGACAGAGAGACAGAGAGAGACAAAGAACTACAAAAGAAGAACCCAGCAGGAAGTTTCTAGAACCCAGAGAAGTCATATCTGAAGGAGCATCCCACATGGTACTCGGCTCTCAGGCGGGCGAATCCCAGCCCCGAGGGAGGGCCCGATGTGGAAGCAGGCGCCCACAGCCTACCCGTGGCTTGTGGAACTGGGTTCCACTACGCTGGAGAACACCACGCTCTCCCTGGCTCTGCCTTGGCCAGCAAACCAGCCAGAATCCCCACACCTGTGCC
The DNA here is from genome assembly GCF_017311325.1 of Ursus maritimus. Lineage (NCBI taxonomy): Eukaryota > Metazoa > Chordata > Mammalia > Carnivora > Ursidae > Ursus > Ursus maritimus. The sequence continues at coordinate 25,799,790 of NW_024426008.1, read as the reverse complement.
TGCGTGCACCCGGGGAGGAGCTGATGGGATGCTGTCTGTAAAGGCTGATGGGGGCACGAGGCAGGAGGGTCCCTGCCACCCAGAGCCTGCCCGTCCCTTGGGCCCACCAGCGTGTCCATCCAGGCATGGATGGCGGCTCTGGGCAGTGCCATGCTCCGAGATGGCACCTGCCTGGCCCATGCCGTGAGTCCCTCGGGAGCCACCAAGTGATAACTTGGTTTGGCCAAGTGCTGGGCCCCTAGGCACCCTGTTATAAGGACCTAATGCACTAGAGGGGCCAGGGCAGAATCACAGCCCCCAGGTGAGCCTTATTCCTGAAACCCTGGCAGGGAGGGGGTCCTGCCTTCTGGAATGGAGCAGAGTTACCCGAGTCCGGGATCTGAATCCTTCTGTGCCAGGCCGTCCCCGGGGCCGTGCCTGAGCATGGGCTGCGACCCACTGCGATGAGAAACCTTGCCCCCTGCTATGGGAGCTGCCTCCTGCGGGCCTGCATTTCTTGGGTTGAGCCTCTTTCAGGAGGTGGGAGGGGAGGGAAAAAAGGGGAAGGCATGCATGGGCCTCTGTGGGAGTGGGCTGGGCTGACCACGGGCGCGCTGTGTCCCTCCCTGAGCGCCCACTAGGGGGCAGCCAACACCCGGGCAGGAGCTCACCAGTCCTGGCCACGCATCTGAGATCAGGCCTATTTGTACAGACCCGTGAAAGCCGCCAACTGCCAGCACTACTGGAAATCACATTTCGACAGGTGTAAAAAGACGTTGTCGGTGATTTATTTTCAAAGTAAGTGGCTGGCAGCTGGCTATTCTATTCAGGGAAGCAATTTCTAATCTTTGCCATTAGATACTGGCCCGTAAAGGGGATTTGAAAGCTTTCTTTATGTCCTCTTGTTAAAGATCTGCCTGGCACGTGTTCACTCCTGCCAGCCTGACCTTGAAGCACGCTCACTGTGAGTGGGGATGCTGCGCGTTTGAGCTGGAGGGCCTCCTTGTCCAGGCCCGGTGCCCCTGGGAGCCCCGGGAACTGGAGGACACCAGGACTGCAGCAATCCTGGGCCCCTTCATGGGGCTTGAATAGTCCGGGCCTTTGAGGAAGGGACAGTCTGGAAGCACTTCTGTGACTATGTAGTCAACACCACTGGGAGGATCAGGCCTTTCTGAACATGGGTCCAATACACCCTGTTTTCCACGGGAGTCCCCCAAACCCGAGGTGGCCCAAGACCGGTGTGGATAGACATGGTGGACCACAGCTGCCACAGCACGATTCCGCTGCCACCCGGGCCCTCTGCCCCGCCCGGGAATCACAGTGCAAGGCCGGCGCCTGCCTTCTCTGGATTCCCAGACAGGAAGCAAAGCCAAGGCAGACCCACCCCGACACCCCCGGGAGGATATCTGAGAAAGGTCAGGAAGGGTGGCTGTTGGAAAGCTATGTGTTTCTGCAAGTTTGCGCGCCTCCTTCCAGCTAAGCAAGAGCAGTCAGGGATGCACTAGTCAGAGGTCAGGGACGTAGACCCCATGGCTGTGGAGTATTCCAAGCGACATGCTCGAGAGCTGAGTGCCAGCCCTTTCACTTCCCGGCCACGCGCGGGGAGGTTTGGGTCAGAACGCAAGCTCGTGTTCCGCACAGTGCCACCTCCCACGGGGGCCTGGTTCCCACAGCATGAGCGCCTGTGGTTAGAGCTCATGGACCCGACGGAGGCCCGTGGTGGGGAAGGAAGGGCAGCCTCAGACCCAGGCCAGGCCTGTTCCAACCGCTCCCACGAGAGCAGAACAGCCTCACGGAGGGAGTGGTCAATCGCACTGCTTTCTGTTTCCGAATGACTGGACTTGGAGATCTCACGGGGTGGGTTCTTTCCAACCACGTAGAGAACATTCGAGCACCATCCACTCATCCCTCACTCATTCTGCTGCCTCCAGGTCCAGCCTCTGTGTCAGACACGTCCCCGCCCATGACAGACCAACAAGAGCTTCGCCAGAGCCAGTCACTCTTCACAACAATCTTCACCACGTGGTGGTTCAAAGGCATCTTAAAAGTCGGGATCTCAGACCACCACGTGGCTTTCCACTTTGCACGTGGACATGGACATTTCGGAAGATGGGCTGTGTTAGAAAGGCGTGACTTCCCCTTACTGAGGTCACTTTTCCTTTCCTCCTGACGAGAGGCCTAGCAGACGTGCCCTACGCTGTGAGTTTCTCCAAGAGACCAACCCAGAGCTGTGAGCGGGTGGGCAAGGGAACCACCCCTGCCCTGGGGTCTGGCCCTTTATGCCAGCAGTGGCTTTCCGACTCCACCACCCTGGACCCGGCAGGGTGGGTCAGCTGTGTGTGCGGGAGCCGTAGGACCCTCCCGTCCTGTCTCCCAGCTGTCACCTGCACCTGCCTCATGACTTCACAGCCTCTGCCACTTGCTCGCATCAGTATTTCCAGACCGTGTTCTGCTCAGTGGACAAGCAAATGTCCCGTGGCTGAATACTTATGGAAACCTCTGTAGATTGTGGTCCCCCACTGCGGATCCAGAAAACATATTCAAAATGCACAGAATTCCTGCAGCGTGGAAACCTGTTCGAGGTCCCGTCACCCCAGGTGTCCTCGGGGTCTTTGGCCCAGAGCCATCCTGCATGCCTGCCCAGTGAGGGTGCCCCCTCTGCCTGCCCTGGCTCCCTCCCAGGCCATGCTCCTCCAGCTTGAGCAGCCGGCCTGCACCCCTTCTCGCACTCTCCCCTCCCTCCACTGCTGCCGTCCACTCCCTGACATTCCCCCGGCTTTGAAGGTCCTGGGCTGCGACATCCCATCGAGGCTGACTTTGCTCATCACACCTGTGTCAGGGGATCCAGGGGAGGGACAGACGGACAGCAGGGTCTAGACTCCCTGGGTCCTTTGCCAACTCCTAATGTTGGCTAAAGCGAGCTGTGTGTTTCCCTATTTGTAGAGCCAGAGGAGAAATCTCCATTGCCGAGTGCGTCTGTCCGCACATGTGTGTTTGTGTGTCTGTCTGTGTATCTACAGATGTATGTGTGAATTCATGCATGTCTGTGTCCGCGTGTATCTGTGTGTGCACACGTCTGCTGCCCACCTGCTCGTGAATCTGGGGCACACAGAGTTGGTCATGGCTTTCCTCTGACACGAGAAACCTGGTCCCCCAGGCAGCTTGAGTGTCCCTCAGTGCTGGCCACGTCTGTCGCATCCTCCCCGTGCCCCCTCCATCCTCCTGGGATGAGCTGGGGTGTCCAGGTGCGGGAACAGTGGGGTGCTGCGTTCCAATACGTCCTCAGGCTGGGCCCACCAGCACAGCAGCCCTGCCGGATGGCCCAGCCGAGGGAGCTCCGTCTCCGCACGTCCCAGGAGCCTGCCCTGCCGGTTCTGCGAGGAGATGCCCCAGGGGTTTCACAGTCAGCCCGCCCACTCTCCCCTCCCCCTCCGCTGGCCTCTCCACCTCCTTTGCTTCCAGTGGCGAGCCCCGGAGGGCCCCCCCAGTGCCCACCCCCAAAGTGGCTCAGTGCTGTCAGCGGCAAGATACTTACCCACTCGGCCAACACTTGCTGTGGTCACTTACATTTCTTGAAAATGGACTCTTCTTTCTCTCTCTGGAAACCTCAGAAATTCCTCTTTACCTCTGAAGTTCCAAAACAAGTATTTTTAAAATGCATTCTGCTATGAATTTGTCTTTTTCAACGGGGCCACACATCTCACTTGCAGGATTCCATGCAAAAGTAACTGGGGGACCCTCAGTTCAAAACAGGACAACAGTGTACTTATGGCTTCCAGACGAGGGAACTCTCCCTTCCTGCACAGCCTTCCCTGACCTGTCACGGTGCAATGCCATTCCAAGCAGAGAAAGACTGGAATTTTAAAGCACTTGCGTGAATGTTAGCATTCACCTTTCCAGTGCACGGGGCCAGCTTCAAATACAAAGACAAGTCGTTGAAAGTGAACTCGTGGTTCGTAGCTGGTTCGTGCACTCCTACCAGGACAGCAGAGATGCTGCGTGAAACCTGCCCCCCGTTTATGTTCACCCCCAGACGGGCACGTTCTGCAGGCACTCTACCTTCAGCCTGCTGGGAATTAAGAAGGACCGAGGAGAAGGCAAGATGGGTCTCCCCGCCCTTCCCACTCCTGCACCATCGGTTTCAGAGTACGTGGTCGCTGACACAGGGACATCCGGGTGAGAAGGGGCAGGATGGGGTGTCTCCGAGAAGGCCATTGCCTTCCTTCTGCACCTGGAGCAAGCCTGGGTCAAGGAGAGAGTGTGGCTTCTCAGAGCTGCCGGTGGCCCCCCTGCTCAGCCGTCCGGGTGACACGATTGCCTGTACCTGCCTTGAGTCTCTCCGAATGCCCTGCAGGCGGGGTCCCTGGGACGCTGTATGTGCGGGGGTTGCGACACTGGGGACGCCAGTTCTGCACGGGGTCTCTGCTCGCACACACTCCCATGTCCCAGGAACTTCACTGAGATCAAATTACTAAAGATTTCGAGATGGTGGCCTTAGCGTATTAAACGCAGGGGTCCCTTCCGCGCATCAGGCCCGTGTGACAGCAGGCCACACAGCCGTGAGGCCAGCCCTGCCGAGAACGGGGGGGCATTCTCACGAGCGGTCCTCTCTTCCTCAATTGATTATCCCTCCCGCCCCCCGATGCTTTCTCTTCTTCTGGAATGCTGGCAAATACACGAGGAGACTTCTGGTTCTTTCCCCTCTGACTTTCATGTCTTTGTCCCCATGAGCGTGCGGCAGGAAGTCCCTGGCCAGTTCTGGAACGCGCTCTCCTGTCAGGTCTGTGTGGCCAGTGAGCCTAGGAACTGAGAGGTTCCATCGGCGGTAGTTTTATAAAGCTCAGAGCTCTTTCGTGCTTTTCCAGAGCAAGCTTGTCCTGGTGTGTGGGTCGTCTATCTTCTGCAGCCCCTTGGAGTGGACACTTACAACTAACTCTAAGACTTCCATCTGCCGTGCAGGCTTTTCTCCGGGTGGAATTTGGTCGCTACTTTTTCACGGTGACGGTTCTCCAATGTCTGGCCGCTCTCGGGCTCAGCTCACCTGTCTGTTTGGGAAGCTGTGACTGGCACGTCTCCCCAGGTTTCTCGTTTGTAAAATACAGACCTCAGGGAGGTCAGTGCTTCTCAACTCTTCTTAGTTTTGGTAAATGTTGTTGGGTGGAAACATATTTATGGACACACAGTGAGTCAGCGTGGGGGGACGGGGCAGATGCCAACCGTGGCGGCAGCACTCCCCGGAATCCCTCCGGCGGCCTCATCTCTAGACGGGCCGGGCCCCGTGGCTCCTGGGCCCGCGACTCCGTCCCCATGCAGCTAACGGACCAGATGACCCAGATGGCCGTTTCAGGCTGCAACACTGCTTGATTCCTTGTGGGGAATCCCCAGACTTGAATGTCCGAGAAATCCCTTCCTACACACTCATTCTGGCAGGGTTCTAGAAAGGGACTCGCACACCCTCGTGCTCTGGATGGGAATGGAACTCCCGTCCGCGGCTTCCAGAGAAAGTCTCGACACAGAAGGCCGCACACAGCCGTGGCGATGCATGTCTCCAGGGGACACATCATTCATTTATTTTCCTTAAGTGGACCTCCTGATTTCAAAGGAGCCATTTCCAGAAAAGCCTGGGCTGAGCTCCAGTCTCGGCCTCTGCGGATCGGATCGGCGTAGATACTGTAAATTAGTCAGTTCTTGGCATTTTACCACAAGGAGGACGGCACGGCCTTTTCTGCTGGGCCCACAGCTGCCGTTTCTCAGCCGGCGAGCAGAGCAGGCGCCAGGTGGGGCCGGCTTCGCGGACCCGCGATCCCGTTTCTGATCTAGAAATAAGTCAAAGCGCAGAGATGTGCAAATACCTGCTGCTGCTAAAATCGTTCCGCGCGTCTCGGTGGTTTTCTTCTTTCCTTAAAGGCACCGGAGCTTCAGCCCAGGGATGAGGAAGTGAGAGTTCTGAATTGGTTTGTCCTCTTTTATTGGGGGAGGGTGGTTCTTTTTTTACGGGTTTCTGAGAGGGAAATCGAATTTCTTCCTCTTAAGAGGATCAGTTTTGCATGAAGCGAACTCCCTCTACTACAGCTACTCCTCCCACCGCTACTACTAATAATAGTAAATACTGGACTAAACCCCCAGAGTTTGCAGCGGGAAACCTGTTTCCTGGGCTCGGGGAGTCTCCAGCTTTATCTCCCTCGAGCCCTGGGACCAGGGCCGCCCCGACACGCTTTTCTCTTTGTCCTGTTACAAACATTCTAGAAGAACCCTGGATTTTCTGCTTCGAGCGCCAGGACGCTTTTGGGGGTGGTCCCTGTTCTGGTAAGTCTGGAGTCGTACTATTGAAAACCACCACAACAAAGATAACCTTTTGGTCTCCCCTTGTGTTGGGGACCTCAAAGCCATGACCCTGCATGGGAGGTGCTCAGAGACAGCACCTCGGTCCATGCTGGGAGGATTCAGGCGTCTGAGGGTTTGCATTCTCTGGTTGGTGCTAACATAACCTCGTATTACTACTTCTGTTGAATGCATATCAACTACATGCTATCATCTGGCCTTTGCAGGCTCCGGGGCATTTTTTCCCCCCAAGAGAGCACCGTTCTGTACATTCATCCAGTGAACACAAAACTAAATGGATCTGTTCAATGAGGGAGGGAGTGTATGTTCGCAGGTTCACCTGACCTCTGGCTGGAAATCTGGTGAATTTCAGGACGTGATTCACTCTGGGCCCCGAAGGCCCTGCTGTCTCAGGGGCACTGCCAGGCCCTCCCTGTTCCAGGAAAGGGCCCCATTCTCATGCGGGGGTCCCGCTGTCCTGCTGGGGGCCTGAGGTGGCACGGGCTCACCCCCGGCCAACAGCAGCACCCCAGGACGCCCCCTGGGTGGGTGCCTGGTGCAGGGCAGGTGGTGCGGGGCTGGCTGGCTGCTTGGCCACCCTCTGCTCCGTGCCCGTCTTGTCTGAGCCTCCTCACGTGACCCCATAACCCCCACGTCCCCGGCTCCGCAGCACGGCCCATTCTTCTCCACTGACCCCAAGCCAGAATAGGACATGTTCGATTGGTAGGTAGTTGTGTTTTCAGACTGAAAAATAACGTATTTTGATGATTTTTATGCTCTCCAAGCTAGTCATGACAGATGAGGAAAGGTGCGGGTGCCGCAGAAGGACCGAAAAGCCTCTTTCCTTGTAAAGCTAGTGGACGGAAGGCCCCACGTAAAAGCAGCAGGATGATGCCAGCTTCGCAAGCACTGAGGAGGGGTCAGACCACCCACCAGACGGGAACAGAAGAATCCAGGGGAACCACTCAAGCTCCTGTTGTTAAGAGCATCATCAGGGGAGAGAGTAACGAGGTGTAAGTCAAAACACGGGGTAAAGGGGGCAGTGCGGGAATCCCTTCCGAAGTGTTGTGGGCTCTGACGTGTAGACCCGTCGGAGATGAGAACACCCGCCCGAGATGCGCAAGACGGCTGCTCCCGACAGCTCTGGCGAGGCGGGCTCATCACGCAGATTTAACTATTTCTGACTGTGCATGGGATCTGACCGTCATAAAAACACAAAATACATAAGGGAAAGAGGAGGGGGCAGAGGGCTGGCGGCATGGTGGATGAAAGCCGTCCCCTTCCTGTGTGGCAGAGGCATCCCTGACCCCAGCCTTCCAGGAAGAGCCCCTCTCGGTATGAATGGAGGTGCTTTCCCTCCCCGCATCCTCCTGTCCCTTCCTCCCCCTGTCAGGTTCTCAAAGATGATGGTTATTGTAGAAGGAATTTGCCAAAGAAGAGCGAGCCCTGGGCAGACTCTGACTTCCAACCAGGAAGCCCATTTGAGACAGCAGTATCCAAAGTCAAAGCTTTCATCCATAAGAGAAGAGCATGGCGATCTAAAACAATAATCACTAAAAGGGCTCGATGCTCAAAGACCATGAGCGGGACATCACATTGTCTGTGAGTAAGAGACTGGAAGGACAACAGGTGGAGAACAGGCCCTGTCAGGAGAGCAAGGAGGACCATGGGGTTGTGGGCTCAGCACCCAGAGGCGGCTGGTGGCCCCGTGGGACAGGAAGGAACTGGCTGTGGCTTGCCAGGGCTGGGTTCCTGCCTGCCAGCGTCCATCTCACTCCCGGGAACCTGGAGCCCACACTCCATGAAGAGGAGTGACATTTGCCCCTTTCTGGACGCTGACCAGCAGGCACCCCTCAACTGCCCTCATGTGGCTTGTCACATGGGAGAGGCTCACAGGCGTGCCCAAAGACCATGTTCAGCTTTTCTCGATAACCCCATGTCGTCCACAATGCTCCTGAGTCCCCAGAACAATGGGTGAGGCCCCAGGCACCCCAAGATTGAGCCACGGAAGGAAAGAAGAGTCCTGGTTCATTTCATATCCACTTGACCAACCACAGGGTGACAAGATTAAATACGATTCCAAGTGTGTTGGTGAGGGTGTTTCGGGAAGAGATTAGCATTTGAATTAGTGGGCTCCCTGAAGCAGATTGTCCTTCCCTGTGTGGGTGGGCCACATCTAATCAGAGAAGCTGGGGCTGAGGAAGGGAGGAGAAGGTGTTGTCTGAGAACGAGGCCCACCTTCCAGCCCAAGCTCTCGAGGGACAGGTTTTAGGTTTTGTGCAAGTTTAAACTCCCTGTGTTCAGAGGTGTGCTGGCTAGTTTGGAGGTAGGGCCGCAGAAGGACACGCAGCCGGGTTCACACAGACCAGGAGCTGGAAAGCCAGGCGGGATCTGACACGAGCAGTTACATGCTGGCAAACTGGTGGAGAGGAGCAAGGGGCCAACCCTGCTGGGCCTCTGGGGGGTCCTGGCCACAGAGCGGACCCGCCTCTGCCATGGTCGGGAAGTTCAGTGACCCAGAGCAGATGCACCCACCTCCACTGAGAGCCCTCACCTCGGCCTCCGAGGGCACCCACCTCCACTGAGAGCCCCTACCTTGGCCTCCGAGGGCACCCACCTCCACTGAGAGCCCCCACCTCGGCCTCCGAGGGCGCCCACCTCTGTTGCGATTCCAGGCCAGGAAACTGTCAGCCTCAACTGTGTGCTTCAGGGAAGGCTCCTCTGGGTGGAGAACGAGGGACCAGAAGATGCTACCAGCAGCACGGCTGCGCCAAGCCCTGCTCCGACACTCGTGCAGCGGCTGCCGGGTCCTGTGAATATCGGGACGTCCGCTGAGGCTGCTGCAGAGAACCAGGGGATGCCCCACAGCACTGCTGAGGGAAGCAGCAGACAGCACAGCAGGTCCCCATCTGCCCTGAAAGCACAGGTGTGCCCCTCATCAAACTGAGATAAAATTATGCCCAGAATCCCACGGCAAGGAAGTTTGAGGCAAGTGGTGTCACTTCCTGGCCTGTGCACGCTGGGACAGTGGAGGGCATGCTGAGCTCCGTCCATCAGGACCCAGCAGGGTTCAGGGCACAGATGCAGCAACTTCCAAACCAGGCCACGTGGGGCACACCTGCTCCCATCTCCTCCCCAGGGCGCAGGGTCTCCTGTGTCTCCCCACGTGGCCAACACGCTCAGTGGGCTCTGTGAACGGGGCTGGCAGGGCTGGGGAATCACCAGCCGCAGAAGCGTTTCCGTGGGAGGCCCACTGCAGTCAGTGTCCGTGGCTCTCCCTGGCGTATTTCCCACTGCAATCAGCTAGAGCAGAGCCCAGGCTGCTCGAGGTCTGCTCAGTAAACGGAGCTGTGGCAGCGACTGTGAGTGCACTCCTGCTGTCTGTTAGACTTCTGATGGTGCAGACAGGAATGCGTCACGGGTCCTGCAGACACACTTCAATCCTGTCTGTCTGCAGGGAGTGTGGGTGTGCGTGGGGCGGGGGGCAGCTCAGGACATCTGTACCAGGCGTGGAAGGCAGGCAGCAATGGGCGTGTGGCTCCCCCCCTGCTAACACCTCCCCATGTTCTGCACACACGGTCCTCACCTCCAGGTGAGGCCACTCAGCCCCTTGGGCCTGGCTCATTCCACACGCATCAGACGACGGAGATGTGCCTCCTGTCCTCGAGACTCTGCCAGTCTAGCAGGGAGGACAGACTTCCAAAGGACAAACGTGAGCACGGGATCCCTGCTGAATTCGGAGTCGTCTTCACAGAGACGGTAGCATTTTGTCCGGAACCTGGACGGTAAAATCAGCCAGAAGATGCAGTGAAGGGGGTCCTAACCCAGGGTGGCTGCGCCTGTCGGGGCGTTAGGGCGAGGCTGCCGTGACCAGCAGTCCCCAGTCTCGGTGGGCACACATCATCATCAGAGGGTGATCCAGTTGCACACCCCCCTCCCCCGAGGATCAGCAGGGGCCCTGCCTCCTGCTCTCAGTCCCAGACCTGTGTCACCGCCAGAGGAGAGGCAGCTCTGCAGAGTCTCAGGGCGGCAATTAAGCCATCGCCTGGAACCAATCTACATCGTCACCTCTGCTGGGGGCTGATCAGTTGGCTATTCACACAGCCCGACCTGGCCACGAGGGCCAGGAAGGTAAGCCCTCCCCGAGCCCCGAGCCTGGAAGACCGAGTGGGGGGACCAGTTGGCAAACAACACTGTTTGCCGCTGGGGCCTAGGTGGCGGCCCATGTATGCATTTGGGGAAGAAGACACAGGCCAGAGGGCTGGGTCTATGCAAGATGAAGGTCAGGAGGTGGGTGGTATTGGAAGAATCCCCCCAAATAGACCCTGATTCGTGCAGAGGCCTCCACTGTCAATCCCTGTGGACGTCCCCTCCTGGTCATGGCGGTTCCTGAGGCGCGCTCAGCTGCAGGCCTGCCGCGGCATGATGGGGGGGTCCGTGTGGAGCCCACAGTGTGTGCAGAAGGCAAGAGCCAGGTCCCTGGTAGGCCAGTCACTGTCATACACCAAGGCTGGGAATTACAGAAATGCCCATGCACAGTACCCAGCATGTAACGCTCGTGTCCTCCCTAAGACAAAACTACTGTCTGCAGTAACCACGAAACGAAATAGAGCTCCCACACGAACCGAAGTCTGCACATGCCAAACACATTGCACCCCACCCTTCCGACTCAGGGCCCTGTTTGGAGTTTCAAACACAGGTGCAAGCCGGGAGCTGGTCACCCTGAGCGACGGGGCCCTGCTCATTGATTCTGTCACTTCGTGTCCTGGTGCATTTCCGACCTGCTGATGAGACCCAGAAACATGTGGCACCTCAGCGCTGGGGACCCCGGGTGTGCCTGCAAAACCGAGATGAATGTGCACTTGAAGACTCTCTGAATCTGCGCAGGGCCTGTGAAAGGCTGGGGACCGAGCACGTGCCAATCAGCAGCTTACGTTCACATCATCTCAGCTCCGAGGACTGAAGCAGTTATTTCGGATTTGTACCAACAAAGGTTTTAGGGGAAGGGAGCATGTCACCAGTGGCGTGGTGTAGAGCTCCTACTGTGTGGTGACAGTGGAGAGCAGGCCCACTCTACATCATCACGCTGACTATCGTGTTTGAATTCTCTGCCGTCTACGCACCTGTGTCTCCCGCACCGGGGCGTCTGCCCCCACAGCCCTGTCGAAGGGACTCGGCTGCCGTGTGCTCCCTTCAGCAACCCTACAGTCTATCGTGTTTGAATTCTCTGCCGTCTACGCACCTGTGTCTCCTGCACTGGGGCGTCTGCCCCCACAGCCCTGTCAAAGGGACGCGGCTGCCGTGTGCTCCCTTCAGCAACCCTACAGTTTCTCACCCCGAAGTCCTGCCAAACTCCAGCCTAACGCTAACATTTCCAAAATACAGCAGCGTGTCTCAGGAAGGAAATGTGAAAGGATTCAGTCATGAGCGTCGTGAGCCAGCAAACTTCCCTCCCACCCACACCCCCAAGTCCCCGTGGCGGCACACACAGCAGGGGCCCTCCCATCATACAGAGAGGCAGGAGGACTGGCTCACGTGTGACGCTTGGGGTCTGGGTGCCAGCTCTCTGTTTCCTGGGCTCTGCACGAGTGCATGTGGTTCTGGGTCCCCTCGAGGGTTCCCTGCGTGCCTCACATCCCATCACGGGCCGGGAGCCGCCCGCCAGGGAGGGACGTGTAAATGAACAAGGGCTCCACTCACCTGGCCCCAACGTCTGGAGGGTCCCCCACCTGGCAGGGTGCATCAGCACAGACCCTGCAAAGATGAGGCACCCGCCATGCCCCCAGTGATGCTGAAGAGCAGTGATGCTTTACGTGGACACTGCCAGGTCTGTCTCTGGCAGGGACGATGCGCCTTGTTTCACGGTTGGACAACATTCTGGTCAAACCAGGCAGAGAGCTCATTAACCACTTCCCATCTAACCCGCTCAAGGGCTGCAAGACAGTAGGAAATTCGAAAAAATTCTGTTGGTGGGATTAGCTGCCTTTGGAGAGAAACCCTGAGTTCAGTGGGGATACAATTTTCCCCAAATCTTACCGTCCTGCAGATGTGGAGCTGGGCGGACGTCTGAGGAAGCACCGAGTGGGGTTCGCCCTGTACTCCTTCCTCGGTGGCATGGAACCCACACATCTCACTCAGGCCAAGGACCCTGAGCAGTGACAGTGAAACTTCGATCCCAGCAGGACTGAGGCACATTCCACCTGTGAAGTAATTCATAGTCCAGGCCGAGCCACAAGTGCCACCAACCGTAGGTCCCAAAGGGCTATGGCTAAAATCTGCCCAGGGACACCCATCTCCTGACCCGTCTCATCTCGCCTTTCCTGACTAAAAATGCTTACAAGATTTTTAACCATGAAGTCAGTACCCCAAGGGGAAGAAAGTCCATTTGCTTTCCCCTGTGTAAGACCCAGGGTCACACAAAATACTCCATGAGAGGTAGCTTCCAAGTTAAATAATATTTGAAGAAAAGGGAGTGGCATGTCCCTGACCACCTCGTAGGATGGTCACACCTGCCCGATGTTATGAGCCGAAGACCCCACACCCACGGCACGGAAGCACCTGTTACCCCACCCCTGAGCAAAGGGAGTCATTCCATGACAACTTTTGCATAATTGTGCCCACTGTGGACCAGGACTTCAAGTGTGTAATTATATAAATTAAGAAGGCACGGCCCCTGGATCAGATAGTTTATCCTTAGATTCACGACTGTATTTGCTGAGAACAGTAAGGCATGATAAAGATGGTCCCACAGTGCTTAATCTGAACTTTTGCTGGAAGCCATGTCTACCACAACCAATTCATTAGGAAACCCAAAGTGCTAGTGAGGCCTTGGGGAGGAAAGCTGCTGGGTCCGGGGGCTGGGGGGCTTGGCAGAGGGCAGCTGACCCCCCTGAAGCTGAGCTGTCCACCTCAGAGTTCCATTTCACCGAAATCGGCCCATTCTGGTATTGTTGACTGGGAGTAAGGGATGCATCCCCCCCCCTGCTTATGCAGGCCAAGCCCAGGTGACTGAAAAGCAGCCTCCCATATGGGGACCCCTACCGACGAACTTCGACAGAGAAACGAAGCCAGTGACCACGTCATCCAAGGATGCATCAACTCTACGTCCCCTGACTGCCTACCCGTGTAGCACACAGAAGACCAGGAGCACCAGCGCCCCTACTTCGGAAACAGAATGCTGACTTTCAGAAAAATGAAAATGATTTAAACCAAATTGCATACCTGACATCTAGCTTGTAAACATCCTTGAAACTTGGCAAAAATCAGAGCTAGCTGCCCGTGAACCTGCACCTCTGTGTGGACTAGAGGCCCGAGCGCATTTTCAGATGGCTGCCCACGGGCAAACACATCATCTACACGCCTGTCTGCATGGCTCCTCGGTACCCCATTTGGGCCCCGCGCAGAGAACACAATGAACCGATGGTGGGGATGGGGGTCACCAAAGACGAGCCCAAAGAGACGCTCACTCTGAGGCGGGCATTCATTTTAAACATCAAACACCAGGAGGGGAGCGCAGGCGGAGGCCAGGTCGGCCGGTCTGCACTGGAGGTGGTGTCACCTAGGCAAAGTCGTCTCCGGTGTCTACCCACTCGAAGGACGTCAGGCAAGGTCTGTAGTAACCAAAGTACCCTTCTAAATGACTGCTCCGGAGCGTGCCACCAAGCAGGTACAAGACAGCTAAGAGGAGGGAGACAGAGGGGCCCTTATCAAGCCCTGGACCTGATCCTGACGTCACACCCCAGCGAGGGAGAACCCACTTACAGACGAGGAGCGGGACACTTAAGCCCACCTCCTCCAGCGAGAGGAGCCTGCACGAGACCTGAGTGATCCGACTTAAATCCACCAACAGTCACCAATGCCATCGGCTTTTTAGGGAAATGAGACTCCGCTCATTTGGAGTCTCCAAAACCCTGTCCTGTCATCCGCTCCTCCTGCACTAAATCAAGGCTGGAGTGTATACAGTGCGCGATGCCCAAGGCCACTCAGGAAAGACACAGTGGCTTCCTCCTCCGTCTCTCAGATCTCCTGCTCTGGGGGAGCCTGGCCGCCGTGTCATGAGGACACTCGAGCAGCCATGTGGAGAGGCCCATGGGGGAGGAGCCCACCACCTCCGGAGCAGAGCCTCTGGCCCCGCTTGAGCCTTCAGATGACTGCAGTCCCAGCCAACTCCTGACTGCAATGGTAAGAGAGAGATTCGAGCCAGCTGCTCCCAACTTCCTGACCCATGGACACTGCAAGAGATCATCAATGACTATTTGCATTTTATTTCTTTTTTAAAGATTTTATTCATTTATTTGAGAGAGAGAGAGCACAAGCAGGGGGAGGGGCTGAAGAAGAAGCAGGCTCCCCACTGAGCAGGGACACCCCCCCAACCCAGGGCTCGATCCCAGGACCCTATCATCATGACCTGAGCTGAAGGCAGACGCTTAACCCACAGAGCCACCCAGGCGCCCCAGCTATTTGCATTTTATATCACTAAGTTCTGGGGTGACATTTTGCTCAGCAATACATCGTTAAGACACATCTAAACCTCTTTCTTTCCAAATATGTAATCCAGTGATGTCAGGCGTTGGTGAGCTCCCTGCCACTAAAATTATGGTGAGCAAATAGCACTGCCAATTCCACCAACTCGTGACCGCAAGGCAGGACCCTGAGGAGCGTAGCAGCTCCCAGCTTGTGAGGAGAAACACCAACCATCTGGCATCTTCCAGCCATTGGCTCTCTCTCATCATGACCTCCTTCCCACAGCACCCTGTCTAGATACTCAATTACTCAATTGCCCCCCCCGCCCATACTTGTCTTCTCCGTAGCCTTTCTGATACTTTTGTTTTATACACTCATTGATTTCCTCCGCTAACCCACCTAAGCCCAGTATCCTCGGTGCCTGAAACGGTGCCGTGCACATCGTAGCTGGCCAGTAAGTACTGGTTGAGCACATGAGGGAGACTACAGGTTGCCCAAAGTATTTAGAAGAGAAAACACAAGCTCTTCTGTGTGCTGGAGCAGAGCATGGAGGGGAGAGAAGGGGCTGCTTACATCGGTGAGTGTCTTACTCCATCTCAACACAGATCGAGACGTTCGGGATGGGTGAGACAGCGCCTATCTGTGCGCTATTTACGATGCACGAAGCATTCTAATAAACGTGGCTTCGCTTGACCTTCACCACATCTGTGAGCTAGAGCAAGAATAAGCTAGCTATTGTTGTGTTGCAAACCACTCCAAACTCTAGTGGCTTCAAACAGCATGTACTGAGCTCCCAGTCCAGCTGGGCAGCCTCTATGGCTGGGAGTTGCCAGGCGGTTAGGGCAGTTTGGACTGTGCTCTCCTCTGTGCCTCTGGACAGCTGTGGGTCACTAGGCAGTGTGCTGGTGGCCCCCAAGAGCTGCCAGCTGGACGCCTCCATTCTCCTCCTTGCAGGCTGGCCAGGCTTACTCTCAGGCCACAACGAACGAGGAGGAACGAACAGGGGTGCCAGCCTCCAGGGGCCCAGCCTCCAAACTGGCTCCCTGTCACCGCTGCTACACTACGGAGGCCAGAGCCCGTCACAAGGCCCCACAGTGCACGGTGTGGGAAGACACGCTCTACCACTCAGGGGCAGGGCTGAAAAGGGACCCTGGAAAGGGCGTAGGTGCAGCGGAGGGAGGGGCAATTGGGGCCAATTTCACAATTGATCCCTCACATTCACGTTTTACAGAAAAGGGAGGCTCAGAGAAGGTGGAGGGCCTTAGGTTGCTTAGAGACTCGAATGTGCATTTTCTGCCCCCTATTCTCACTAGTCAGCTCCCAGCGCGGGGCTTGTCCCCTTCCCCTTCTCGAGCAAGCAGCCGAGGGCTGAGTGTTTGCCCCGGGCCTCTTCACCTCTGCTTCTAGCGGCGACTTGGACCCATTCCACTGGGGACCGACCACAGGCCCACAGGCCCAGAGAGGCAGAAGGTGTTTCTGTTGAGCGAAAACATCCATCTTTGGTTTCAGTGTTGATGCCACGCGAGCAGTATGGTGCTTCTGGCATGAACAGGATGGAATTCTCCACCACAGATGGTGCAGGCAGGCCTTTGTTCTATGGCAGTGATGCTCGGCTGGCACCCTTCGCGCACCTCAGAACTGTGTAGGAGCTCTGGCTCTGGGGACGGTGAACCGCGAGGCCAGGCAGACATGAAGACAGCGGGTGACACACAGGAAGGTCCACACTCCCTTCAGAGCTCGTACAAATAGGAACAGAAAAAACCACTGGAGTCTGACCCACCCACAGTGTCCTTCCATTGGAAAGTTCCGGTGCAGTGAGGTAGGCCGCGAATGGGACCCAAAGAGCAGATGTTTTGTATGGTGCGGAGGAAGACTCGAGGCTGCCTGTCCCCTTTGTTGGCCAACTAGAAAGAGATTTAAATGTAAAGCATCAAGTTTACTAAAAATGGCAATTAAAAATGCCGTGAACACGTGTTTAAGTCAAATAGTGAATTAAGACAAAAGAAGAATTCAGCACAATTTCCCCAACTTCTTTCTCCCATGGAAAATAGCATTACCGATCGGCTCAGACTGGGAGTTGGTGAGTGACAGCTGGGGGGCCAACTCTGGCGCTCTGCCTGCCGTGGTCAGTAAAGTTTTAGGAGAACTCGTTCATTCAGCTTTGTCCTGACCAGAGTTTCCATGTTGTAACCACAGGGTCGAAGAGTTGAAATGCAGAGCATCTGGCCTTCACTGCCGAAATTATTTTCTACCTGGTCCTTCACAGCATAAGTTTGTAGGGCCCTGATCTGCACCCTCGACCATGAAGTTCTGCAGCAGGTCCTGGGACATGAAGATTGGGAAGCCTGTGCAGCTCCTGAGGCACGACTAGCTGGCCTCCAGGAGCCCACGCTCATGCCCCGAGGCAAGAGCGTGTGGACTGTGACTCCTGTTGGTCCAGGCAGCTAGAGTGCAGAGAAGAAGTTCAACCCAGGTCCCGAAGATCTGCCCCCAGCTCCTATAAAGCTCCCGTGGGTGCCGGGGCGCGTCTGATTCCCAAGTCCTGCCTGGACCTCAGGCTGCCGGGATGAAGACCCCAGCAGGGGAGAAGGGCCCTCACTTGCTGGAGGACCAAAGGACAAGCTACCCGATGCTTCAGCTTGCCCCTGATGCTGCACCCAGGCATGCCCACTCCCCAGCTCGGGTGCCCATGGTTTCCTGGGTCCACACATAGCCACGTTGTTGGGGTTGCTGTCATCTCTGATGAATGGGTGCATCTGAAAAGGCTGAGTGACGAGGAGCCCCCCAAGCTTGGTTTATGCCAGGGCTCCCGTCAGTCCGGGTATCTGATGGAACATTCCAGGTGATGAAAGCAGGCAGGGAAGGGGAGGCCATGCTAGGAACACCTGGCCCAGGGGCTGAGCATCTGTGATGGCCCACCTCTTGCTCGGTGATGTCATCAGCCCCCTTACTCTTCTGCTGGTGTCATTCCTCCATCTCTCCCCAATCTTCCTGTCCTTCCCTGCACCAGGGGCCCCTGTTACTGGCCTTGTGGCCTCTCTCCTTCCTCCCTGTCCTACCCAGGCAGCACTCAAACCTACTCTGCCTGTGCCCCTCCGACCCCCCCCCTTCCCAGACGCCCAGCAGCTATTTGGGGGATGCTGGCGGGCGCACCCCAGATCCAGAGAATGAGTCTCCATCCAGCCTTCCCAGGGTTGGATCAGGCATGGATGTTCCAGACCACTCTGTCAGAGACACATGAGGGGTGTCTGCTGGTGGCCTCTGGGGAAGGGTGTCTTGGTGCAGAGAGACACTAAGGAAGGGCAGCGCCTCCCCTCTCCCTGCCTGCGGCCTCACTGGCTGTGGTGCCTGGGCCTGCTCGGCAGCTTGCGGGGAGGCGAACAGGCCCAGGAAGATGGACAGAACCCGCATTTCTGGTGGCGCCAGGAGATGAACTAATCAACACTGGAGTCACCCTGACTCCGGAATTCGCGCTACGTGAGGAAATACACTCCCCTTGTCACTGAAGCCATTCTGAATTCATCTGCACGTTACTTGCAGCTCCTGTCACCTCTGGTCCAGTAGGCTTTGGAGATCCTGCCACCTTGCGAGCGCCCCGCCACGGACCCCCGGCCTGCCCTCCGCCGCCAGCCGTGGCCTCTCCCTCTTAGCCTTACAACCCGCAGGGTACTACACCACCCCCGACGCGAGCGCGCTCCCTGAACCTGCAACACTGGCCAGAGTGAAAGACTTTCCAGCAGGTGTGGCTGGGTCTGCTGGAGAGCCGCATGGAGCTCCGGGAAAGCCCGGAGCTATCTCACGCCGTGCACTTACCCTGCTGACCCGAATGTCAAAGGCAAGACAAGAAAGCTCTAAGACAAAAATAGAAGAGGATCTTTTCTTGGAACACGGGACAGAGAAAGACGCGTGCAACAAGACGCAAAAAGCATGACCTGCGAAGAAAGACGTGATGAATTGTTCTACAATACTTGTCAGGCCCTCGAGTCCCCAAGAGGCGCTGGCAAGAAGGGAAGAGATAATAAGCCAGAAGGAGAGAGGAGGCACCCGCAGAGCACCGACCTCACCAAGGGCACTTTCCCGGTGTACAGAAGGGTTTCCTACAAATGAATGAAGAAAATGACAAACAGAAATGGAGCAAGAGCCTATACGCAGACAGGGAATCTATGAACAGGTGTTTAAAGAATCGCCATGCAAGCAGTGGCCAAAATGGAAAGCCTGAGAGCACCGTCCAGTTGGATGTGAAGTGACAGGGCTCTCGGAGCTGCGGGAAGGCCTCCACCTGTAGGCCGCTTTGGAAGACAGCCTGGCATCGTTTACTAAAGCCACGGACTCAGATGGTGTGGGAATCGCCACGTTCACCCGTAAGTGTGTTCCCAACAGAACTGCAAGGACACATGCACCAGGGGGTCAACACAGTCATACGCATTCCTGCAGTGTCTCCTACAGCCCCGAACTGAAAATAAAAGTACTTCAAAGAGAGAGAGCTATTTGTAAGGTGCATAACTAGGCAGGAAGGAAAGGGAATGGGCTGCAGCTAAATATAGCAAGCCCGCTACCAAAGAGCACCGACTGCGTGCTCGTGTTAGGATAAAAATCAAAGCCAGCAAAACGCAACCACAGCGTTTGTCGTTGAAGGAAAGCAAGAAAGTGATTTCCATCAAAGGCAGGATAATTGTTAGCTTTAGGGGCAGGGACAGAGTGGGGGAGGTCCCCGGGGAGTGGCCGTGTGGTCCTTCTGGTCCCGGGGACCGGCTATGCAGGTATTTACGTGCTGATACGTTATCTGATTGTGTTTCATATTTCACAATAAAAGCACCATAAAAGGAAGATTTGCACTCAGCCCCACTCAGTGAAGCGTG
Source organism: Ursus maritimus (assembly GCF_017311325.1). Taxonomy (NCBI): domain Eukaryota; kingdom Metazoa; phylum Chordata; class Mammalia; order Carnivora; family Ursidae; genus Ursus; species Ursus maritimus. The sequence goes on along the minus strand of NW_024426008.1, from coordinate 25,780,168 downwards.
CGGTGGGAAAAGGCCCGGCTGGCTTCTGACTCCCCATGCTTGGGAGTCACACACAGACACACGGCACAGCACAGCGCCCTCCTCCTTCTGGACACCGTGAATCTCCTCCCTGTTCAGGTCTCCTCACTTGGTTCCAGTCCCCGAAGCTTCGCGCACCTGCCACTGCTCAGGATACAGTCACAAGCCCTTCTGTGCGCTGGTCTTACTTTGTTATTTATTCTACTCCTAATCTTGGAATGAGTCGGTGATTCACTCAACCCTTTCTTATGACCTGTGTTTTGATGAGTAATTTTATCTTTTCTCATCTTATAGCAGTGTTTATGAATAGTACTGTCTCAATTATCCATCGCTGTGCAGCCAGCAACACTACCATTTAATGGGTGCAGACGGTGATGAGTGCCCCTCCTGACTCAGCTATCCGGGCTGGGCGCTGCGGCGCGCCAGGCTTGGAGCATCCGCGATGGTGTCTTCACCCAGCTGGGGCTGCCTGGGCATTCTTCTCTGCACATGTTCTCCCCAGCACTGCAGCTGGACCTCTTCCCGTGAGACTCAGGGCTCCAAGAGATGCTGTTCCAAAAAGACCAAGCTGATCTGCAAGCTCTTACAGCCTCTTTGTCTTGCTGGCTAATGTCCCACTGACCAAAGCCGGGCACCTGGTCAAGTTGATTCAGAAGGGACAACACAAGGCTGTGAATACCAGGGCTCAGTAGGGGCCATCACAACAGATACACGCACACCATCATAATAAAAGTATAATAGTACATTTAAAAATACAGATACAGGGGACCAATCAAACACGTGTCCTCAGGAATGATTAGAGCAACAAAAGACTTAACAGGGTTGGACACATCTGTGTTCTTTTTCCTTCTTTGACAATTTGACCAACAATTCACGGAAGACAAAAGCTCTGCAGGTTAAGGACACATTCACAGCATCACTGGTTAGAAAGTTTTCCAAGAGTAGGTGTTTCCATGAATACTGTAACTCTCATCAACCTGAGAAGTGGAAGTTTTAAGTGGGAGAGATCTCAGGTCCCATGGATGTACCAGGAAAGGACACAGCCCCTCCAAAACATTCATAGTGAGCTGAGCAGTCAAGGGGTTCCTGACTTGCCTGAGGTTTGGGGTCTCTGGCCATCTTCCCTGAAGCCTGGCGCAGACTCAATATCTTTCCTGAACGTCTCAGAGTGCCTTCCCCCATCAACCTGTCCCACTGCTGGAAATCACTGCCTTGGTATTTGCAATCCCACTGTTAGAAATCACTGAAAGTGGAGGACTGCTAGGACATTCACCTGAACAAATAAGAATGCGGGAGAGCCCAGCCCCGAGTAGCTGTTGGGAGCTCGAGGCTGCTTATGCTGCTGCTTCTTAACGGCTCTGGGCTGCTGGGTTCCTCCTCTTGGGAGGGAGGTTCGTGGGGCGGCCACCCGGTGCGCACCTGCCTGCCTCCTTGAGATGGAGTGGTCTCCACCCAGGACACCACCACCAGCATCTTATTCCACGCTCCATCTAAGCAAATGCTTAGATGGCTTCCTCTTAGATGAGGAAGGCTGGAGAACAAAGCCTCTGAGCTGCAGTCCCTCCTGGGCAGAGGGGGTGTGTGTGGAAACAAAGACTAAAATAACTACACGGCACATGCAACCGGCATCAGAAAAGAAAGTCCTGCTAACCTGGGACAGCCCACACCCTTTCTCCTAGGAAGCACTCTCCAGTGACTTCTCCGGGAAGAACTCATCGCTTGTAAAGATATGTAGGGGCGCCTGGGTGGCTCAGTTGGTTGAGCATCTGACTCCTGGTTTCAGCTCAGGTCATGGTCTCAGGGTCGGGAGATCGAGCCCCGCGTCAGACTCTGCGCTCAGTGTAGAGCCTGCTCGGCCTCTCCCTCTGCTCCCCCCACCGTCTCTCCCTCCCTCTCACCGAATGAATAAATAAATAAATCTTTAAAAAAAGATATGTGATGAAATGAGGATATAGGATCTAATCAATTGAACTACATGAAATAAAAGGAAGAACGCAACAGAAAAATCAAGTTTAGACAAAGAACGTTCCCCCCACCTCCGCCTGCCAAAATATTGTGAGCAAACATACTGCCACGAAATCAACAAAGTAATGAAGAAATTGCCCTCGGAAAGCAAGAGTGAAAGTAAAGATATGAGGTTTACAGGTACGGCAGGGAAGCTGACAGCAGTTACCCACCCACCCACAGAGCTCAGGAAAGAACTATTCTTCCAGGAATGAAGGCTGTCTTGGACGCAGTACAAGGAACATCAGTGTGTCAAGGGAACATGAAGTACAGGATGGAGGGAAATGAGCTCAGAGTTAAGGGACTGAGAGAAAGTGCAAGATCTGTAAGCTGGACAATGGAAATCCAACATACGCACAACTGTCACTAGGGCAGAGAACTTAAATATAAGACGGAACGGATATGTTAAGATATAATCCTAGAACACTTGCCTGAACTCAAAGAAGACCTACACACTTCCTTAGTGTTCCTTAGGAAAAACTGGCATAGAGCCATCAACACTGAGACACATCCTGCAAAATGACCATGTTTTTGAAGCTTTTATTTACTTATTTGAGAGGGAGAGAGCACACAAGTAGGGGGCAAGGGGCAGAGGCAGAGAGAGAAGCAGACTCCACACTGAGTGCGGAACCCAACACGAGGCTCGGTCCCACGACCCTGAGATCACGCCCTGAGACTAAATCAAGATTCGGACACTCAACCAACTGAGCCGCTCAGGTGTCCCAAGAGTCAATGGGTTTCATCCAAAGAAATAGAGGATTAAATGCATTGAATTTAATTATAATTAAAAGTTGACCACTTTAACAAATTATCAAAGGAAACACTTACAGCCAACTACACACCAAGATTTAAATGCTATTGCAAATAGAGTGCATCAAATGAAACAGAAATAAGACTATACCAAATAAGGGCAGGTAGATGCATTAAATTAATATAGAAAGAAATGAAAACACTCAAATATTGGGTCACAAAGCAAAGTCAAACAATATGCTGTATACTAGAAATACACCTGAAGTGAACTGAAATGTTTGAAGGTAGAAGGACGAGCAGAGGATAGCAGCAGATACAGAGAAGAAAGCAAGCAGGTCACAGACTAACGAGGCGAGGATTCTGGAAAGTGACATCGAGAGAGAGACAAAGGAGGACGGTTCACAATGGGTGATCCATAGTGAAGACACGACAGTGCATATTTGTAACAGCTATGAATATCCACCCACCAAATGACATAGCACCGCACTCCTAGAGGATAAAACCAGCCATACAAGGAAAGCTACACAGACACTATGCCGGTAGCGATCTGAACCACTTGCTTTGTAACAGAGGAAGCAGACAAAAATAAGTTCTAGAAGACCAGAATAACAGAATGAGTCCCTTTTTTCAAGTGCCAATAATGCGGAAAAAGTGACCATTTCATAGGATATACAGAGGACCACAGCATACTTCAGAAATTAAACTAACACAAACATCATTCTCTGGTCAAATTGTAGGAAAACAGAAATAACAAAAACAAGAGACAATCGAAATAGCCATCAACAAACAATCACTACGATAGGGACATTTTTAACCCATCTCTTAACCAATTCTTAAAAAGGAAATGAAAACCAAACAGCGGAATATCTAAACCATGATGGTAATAAAATATCGACGTCCCATAACCTATGAGTTACACCTAAGGAAGTGCTCAGAAGAAATCTTATAGCTTCGAGTAACACCATAGTCATTCATTTGGATCACTCGACAAAAGAATGAGAATCAGGGGCGCCTGGGTGGCTCAGTTGGTTGAGCATCTGCCTTTGGCTCAGGTCATGATCTCAGGGTCCTGGGATTGAGTCCCGTGTCAGGCTCCCTGATCAGTGGGAAGTCTGCTTCTCCCTGTGCCCCTCCCTGCTGCTCCTGAGTGCTCGCTCTCTCAAATAAATAAATAAAATCTTAGGGAAAAAAACAACCTGAGAATCAACTCTATGTCAGGCATTATCCTAACAGTGGGAAAAACAGATGAAGACCCCTTTGCCAAAGGAGTGTCCATTCCAGTGAAGACAACCAAGAGGGAAACATGTATTCACACTGATGGTCATGAGATGATAAATATTTGAAAAGGAAATAGATAGGAAAAGGGAATTAGATAGTCCTGGGGGTGGAGGAGGACCAGGGTGAAATTTTATAGAGGGTAGTCAGGACAGTCTAATCAAGAAAATGGCATTTGAATAAAGAAGGAGGAGAAAAAGTTCTGTGCAGCGGGAACAGGACGTGCAAAGGCCCTGAGGCATGAATGCAGAGGTCAGGATGCCTAGGAACTACTTGCTCCTAAATGAGAACTCTATATCCCTCTGCCCTCCACAGATCATGAGGAATCTAACCAGAATGCTGGTGGCCAGGATTTGGGGAGATTCAGTTCCTAGGCATCCCCGTCAATACAGGGGAGACAAAGCACAGAGCAGAGGGATGGATGTGAAGTCACAATTTTGTTATTGCTGTTAGTGTTTTCCTTCTCAATGATAAGATTACAGTGTATTGTTACGCTGATGATAGCATTTCCACCGGAACGCTGTTGCTGTCCAGGAGAGAGGGGACAGTTGCTGGAGCCATGTGCTAACGTCACAGGATCTACTTCACCAGAGAAGTTTTTCTAGATGAGAGAGTGGACAGTTCATGGCAACAGGAGGGCATAGAATACATTGTCCAATGTGTCCATGTGTTGGTTTATGTGGTGGTGGCAATGTGTTGTGATTGCTCCTTTCTTCCCCACCCCCTCAGTGAAATAGGAAGCAAGGTGATCAGCTAAGAGAGAAGATGGGGAGGAAGTTGTGGAGGTTGGAGGAGCGTAGGACTGAAAGGATCCTCTAGGACAGGGGACGAATGGACTGGGAAATGTAAGCTGACAGCTGGGAACATGAAGGGCTCGTCTGACGTTCTGAAATTAAAGTGAGGGCTGTCAGCGTACTGGGGGGGTATTTATCCAGCCGCCAGCAGCTGTGTGGGTGCAGGTGCCTGGACGGTAGAACATTCTAAACACCCCACAGTCAGCATGGCCCAGGCACTGAGCAGCCAAGATGCACGGGGCCACATGGATGACAACCAGCCAGAATGCCAGCCCTGGGAAGATTGGATGTATCTAGTTGGGGACTTTTCCCAAAAGCATATGACAAAGCAAGAGAGGACCATGTGCATGAAGGGTGTTTATCAGGGCGTGGTCACGATGATGGATGATGCAGAGGGGGTCGGGAGAGAGAGTGAGTGGGGACCCCAGTGCAGCTGAGGAATTAGTTATGATAGCAGACCAGATGGAAGGAAGTGAGCTGGGAAGGCAGGAGGAGGGGACCTGGAGAGCAGGACCCCGGTACAGGGGATTGTGAGGATTGGAAGGACCTGTCCTCCTAAAGGCAAGAGTGAGACCCTGGCGGAGGGTGGCCAATGTGGGTGCAGACAAGAGTACTGGGGGGAAGGGAGGACCCTCTTTGTGACCACTGAAGTCAGGGAACAGGATAAAGGGAGGGGCTGGAGCAGACTGGTAAGATCAGAGAGGAACAATAGAGAGATCGGGTGGGGTCGGCAGGGAGAAGAGGTCACACGTGGTTAGATCTGCGGTCAGGAGCCTGGACCTGCGGGGGAGGGGCAGTGAGCAAGTCGATGGGAGAATGTCCTGGAAGTGCACACAGACTCGGATTCTCTCCCTGATTTAACGAGGTCCACCCAGAATCGCTCTGGAACTGTAGCAGGGGTATGGCAGCTTCTGTTATGCCCAGCCTATATGGGACGTCCTCGTGGGGAATGGGATGTTAACAGGGAACTGTCTCCATCCCCATCTGGCCTCATTCCAAAGGGATGGCAGCGATGGCACGTCCAGGTGCCCCATCGGGAAGGCAGGGCCCCCTGGGGTGAAAGTCTGCGGAATGACATCTAGGAGCAGCACTTCTCCCAGAGCACTGAGATTCCCTCAAGGTCACGTCCACTGGATGTGTGTGGGGGACTGAGGGGTGTCCACTTTTGATCATGGGCCCCTTTTCTTATCAAAGGCAGATGCTGGGAAAGTGCGAACAGTGAAATGTCCTGTCTTCCCCGATGTGTCAGAGATGGCGATTAAATCAAGGACGTCGTGCAGGTGCCGGCACGAGTCACTCATTCAGAACGTGGGCCGAGCAAGCACGTTACCGTATTTAAAGTTCGCAGCCTACCCTATGATGAAGTAGTGATTCCACCGCCCTGTTCCACAGATGGGCAAACTGAGTACTTTGCCTCGACTTACAGACCAGTGGAGGGAGCTGGGGGTCTGGTGTGATCCCAGAAGCCTGCCTCTACACTCCGTACAGAGCCCCCCACCCTCCCACGTCCAGCCGGCATGGTGTTCATGACTCGGGAAGGAGCCTGCAGACCGGGCTGGGGCTGTGGCCTGCTCCTTCCAGCCCAAAATATCACAGAGTGCCTGCACCAGCAGCCCAGCCATTCCTTCCAGGGCACACACAGCCCGGAGGGTGTAAATCATAGATCCAGTCACACCCTGACGCGCGTGTGGGAGGCAGGTGGGGCTCGACCGGGCCACAGATGCAGCCAAGCACTCAGCTCAGAATGAGACTGTGTGGCATCCCAGATACGTGACCTGGATGGGGTTTCTGTCCCTCCAACTTGAAGAGTGGGCATGGGGTGCGAGGCTCCTGGACCAGGTCCGCGTCGGCGCGGGTAGCAACCTCTGTCTTACCGCGGTTTGCAGATACCTCGCTGTTTACAAATTGATGGTCCGTGTTAGCCCTGCGTCGAGCACGTCTCCCGGTACCATTTTCCCAACATTTGCTCCTTCCTGTCTCACGGTCACACTTTGGTCCTTCGCACAAGAGTTCAAGCTTTTCCGTTATGATGATATTTTTTGCAGTCACCTGTGATCCGTGGTGACGACTTGCTGAAAGCTCAGATGATGGTTAGCAGTTTTTAGCAATGAATATTTTTAACTAAGGTGGGGACAATGTTTTTTAGACATAATCCTATTGCACACTTCACAGACGACAATATAGACAGAACTTTTATATGCACTGGGAACCAAAAACTCATTTGACTTGCTTGCTGGCATGATTTGCCTTATTGCATTGGTTGGGAATGAGCCCACAGCATCTCCAAGTGGTGCCCGCACGCAGTCAATGCTGGAGCAGTCTCCCCTCCCGGTGCTGAGCTCATCCGCAGGGGCAAACTGCAGCGCCCACCTCTGCAAGGATGGCACCAGGCATAGGACATGCCAAACCCCTGTTAGCGGCTCCAGGGTAGCCTGAAAGTGGCAGTGGCCCCCGAGTGGCCTGCAGGATGAGGGGGCAGGCGGTGCACCCAGCAGCCGGTGGGCGGGTAGGCACCGCGCAGGAGAGCATCTGGGGAGTGTCCGTGTCTAGGAAAATGTTAGGCAGCACAAAGCATCCCGCTGACCTGCGTGCACGTACACATGGCCACTCACACTTGACCTGCGTGGGAGCTCGGCGCGTGGCAGCTCCGTCCCCGTGGAAGCCAGGCGGCACTCCTACTGCAAACACGGCTGAGTCCGAAATACAATGCTCTCCTAGCAAGGACATAATACAGGCTTCCGAAAAACACAAACTTCTGGTTCTGTTGGGGAAAGGGCAGAACTGGCAGCTGGGATGGACCCTCAAGCCTATAAGACCCTGTTCTCCCAGAGGAGTCAGTTTCCCTGGACCTCTTTCGAAACATGTACCCCAGGTAAAAATCAGACCGAACAAGCAAAATAAAATTCTCTCTATACGTACGCCAATATTTTGATGAGATTTGCAGAAACAGATCTCTTCTTTAGAGGCAAACAGAATTTCCCAAAGTGATTCAGAATGTGACATGAACAACCACTGTCACCTAAAAGCTGTGTCTTTATGTTAGAGCATCTTATAAAAAACATGACTAGCACATGAAACCTATGAGTTTAGGAGTGACGTAAAGCTTTCTTTGGAATGTTACATAGAAAGAAGCATGTCAAGCTGGTAACCTGCCCCAGGTCTTCGAGGGCCCTGAAATAAAACGCAGCAAAACCCCACAGACGAGTGGGCTGCGTGCAGAAATTTCAACTTTATTTCTCCTGAGCACAGGAAATCTCAGTTTTCCATATTCCTCAAGCTCAAAAATACGAAAAGCGTGTTTTGATGTTTGGGGGGTGGTGCAAACACCTGAATCCAGCTACACTGGACAAAAACGAGGTACACATGGGGGATGCTGGTGGAAAGCCTGCATCCATCGGCAGCCTGGCGGGCAGGATTCTGGGCCACTCGGTGGCCAGCCTGGGACGTGATGGAAATCACGCCGTCATTGTGGTGCCTTCCACAGCTGGGTCTGACCTAATCGTGTGAGGCTTTTAAAAGCACAGAACTCTCCTGGCTGGTTGCAGAGGAAGAAGCCGGAGGCCTGGGAAAGGAAGCAGTGGGCCCCCCGGGGCAGCTGTGGAGCCGCTGCTAAGGAAGCAGAGACCTCAGTCCCACTGTCCTGCTGCCCCTGGATCTGAGCCTCGGACACACCGAGCAGGGGCCCGGTAGCTGACAGAAATGTGACCGGTGCATCTGTAGGCTTTGTGCCACGAAGCTGGTGATATTTGTTACACAGCCATGGCAGACACATGCAGTGAGCACGGTGCCCTTGAAATGGGGCATCTGTGCCAGGCCCTTCCCAGAATTCCTGAGCCCACACAGAGCTTGAGTGACAGGCACTCCGGGCTTTGCTTTGACAGCCTGTCCACAATCATATAAGATAATATGACCACTGATTATTTCCCCAAATAACAACCAAACTGACTGGTGAAACAGCTCTGCCCTCTGCCCACTGCAGCAGGGCAATGATGACCTTCTCCAGGTCCAGATCCTGCTAAGGGGGTCATTTTTAAGCAAGCCGGACTTTGTAAGAATACACTTGGAGACAAGAGCACATTCTGCCCTGGAGAGTCTCTGCTGCCTCCCGGCACCCCGAGGCTCAGGCACAGCTTTGAGGGTTGTGCTGGGGAGGTGGGGGACGTCAGTGCCCGGCCGGCTGGGTAGCTGCCACACGTACACAGCTGGCTGGATGCCAGGCTGGTGGGGTCGTGACTGACATCCCATGGCCGTCCCTGCACAGCACGGAGCAGGTGCGTGCCTGCCTGAAGGGGCTGCTCTGTCTGCTTTCTCACGACCTGCCCCCACTCGGGGTCTGCAGGCGCCTGCGCGTCCCTGGGCTAGTCCCACCTTTCAGCCACTGTTACTCCAGGGCTTCATAAATTCTCGTCCCCATCCACGATGGCGGGATCTGCTTCTCATTTGACAGTCTCATTTCTCAGATTTTCTTCACAACCCCTGCCTCAAGCCGATGACGACTGGCTGGGGCTGAACAGAGCCAGGAGGACAGTGGGGCCGGGAAGGAGGCCTTGCCTGCTCTCTGTGGTGCAGCGGGACGGCCGGGGGCTTGTGCTTCTTGCAGCAAAGACCCCTCCTCAGAGCGCCAGTGCTGCAGGGAGGGCAGAAAAGACCACGTTTGTGGCCATTAGTAAGGGGCTGTCACTGAAAGCCCTGTGGGCAGGCCTGGGGCTTTTCTAGAACAGCATCCCCCTCCCACGCCCGGGCGGTCCTCGCTGCTGCCGGGGACACCAGACACATTTGTGATCCGGCACCCGCCCTGCCTGCCCACGCAGAGCCCCATGTGGAAAGGCAGGCGGGGGGTTAGGAAGGTGTGTGCACAACCAGGGAGCTGGAAGCCTGGCCGTGAGCACCGTGAGCTCTGTGGGCAAGCCTCCTGGCTTTCCATCTGTCTGCTCCCTCCCTCTCCCTGAACAGGGTGAAAAGCACTTAAGGGCACAACGGCTCCCGCGAAATTCCTCAGCAAGCATCCCCTAACTATAATAAGACAGGGCCATTGCATTTGCTGGGGTCCTCCAGAGAAACAGAACCCGCAGGATGAGTGTAGAGAGGAATTTCCTCTAAGACTTCCGCTCACCCAGTTGTGGGGGCTGGCGAGTTCGAATCTGCAGGGTAGGCTGGCAGGCCAGAAATTCAGGTGAGAGGTGATTCTGCAGGACTGATTCTGAAATCTGCAGGGAAGACCAGCCAAATGGAAATGCAGGCAGGGTTTCTATGGGGCCGCCTGGAGGCAGAATTCCTTCCTTCCTCGGGGGACCTCGGGTTTGGCTTTGAAAGCCTTCAACTGATTGGATGAGGCCCACCCACATATATCTGCTTTACTCAAAGCCTGCTGATGTGTTCATCACATCTAAAAAACTACCTTCCCAGTGATCTAGACTGGTGTTTGACCATTCAGCTGGGCACAGTAGCTGAACCAAGGTGACAAAATTAACTATTCCAATCATCAGACCATTAAAAGTGATATTACTTGCATAATATCTGAAATTTATGGTTCAGTATTTACTCCCTTGAAAGCAAAGGCAGAGAAGTTACTCTTTGTGCAACGGCAGGAAAATCAAGGGGATACTACTGCATGTGCTTGCATACGGAAAACGTGGAAGGGTTCACACAAAGCGAGAGCAGGTAGAGACCAGCCCTGGAGCAGGGGGTGGGGCAGAGAAAGATGTGGGAACAAAGTGTCACTCAAGGCTTATTGACCTAGGAGCCACATGACTGTGCTGCTTGTTTAGTAAATGGAAGATATCAAACAGAGGCTAATCCTTAGGCTGTATTGCAAAACTCCGTATTGCAAATCATTGCTCCATCCTACTCCGGCTAGCGTGGGGCAGGTTACCAGCTTAACGTGCTTCTTTCCATGTAACATTACAAAAGCTTTACGTCACTCCTGAACTCATGGGTTTCATGTGCTAGTCATGTTTTTTATAAGATGCTCTAACATAAAGACACAGCTTTTAGGTGACAGTGGTCGTTCATGTCACTTCTCAATCACTTTGGGAAATTCTGTTTGCCTCCAAAGAAGAGATCTGTTTCTGCAAATCTCATCAAAATATTGGCGTACGTATAGAGAGAATTTTATTTTGCTTGTTCTAATTTTTACTTGGGGTACATGTTTTGAAAGTGGTCCAGGGAGACTGATTCTAATTTCTCCAATGGAGGACTTGCCCCCCAAATATTTGAATCTATCCTAAGGAGAAAAACCTGAAATTCGAACTAAGTACATATAAAATGTTGGTATGAGGTTTTCCCCAATCCTTAGCATGTGAGAACAGGACCCGGGAACCTCGAGCCAGCTGGACTCACCCCGTGGGTTCCAGCAGGTCCTGAGGCCTAGCCAGGCCGGGACAGGGGGGTGTCTGACCAGCAGCTGTGTATGTTGGTATGAGGTTTTCCCCAATCCTTAGCATGTGAGAACAGGACCCGGGAACCTCGAGCCAGCTGGACTCACCCCGTGGGTTCCAGCAGGTCCTGAGGCCTAGCCAGGCCAGGTGTCTGACCAGTAGCTGTGTAGGGGGTCTGCATGCACGGCCTTGGCCCTCTGGCCTGTGCGGGACTAAGACCAGCTGGTGGCCTGCACCCCATAGCCCACTTCACCCACCCATCTGCTGCTCTGGGAGGTAGGCAGGGGGAAGACGTGTGGGGTCACCCTGGGGGAGAACGAGTGTGTTTTAGGGGAAGACGTGGGAATGCTCGGTTCCCAAGCTTGTCACACCCTGTCCTCCTCGCACAGCCCGCGGGACCCCTGCCCTCAGCTGGTCACAGGGCTGCCACCTTCCGTGGGCTCGGGAGCAGTGTCTCTGTGTTCATCCACAGGGAGCCCTGTCGGTATTTCACCTCCATGACCTTTCCTCCAGACACCCGGTATCTATGTGTGGGATGATTTTTCCGCACGATATTTTAACTAGGAAATTTCCAGATGACTAATAGCTCAAGGTGTGTTTTTCAAGATGTGCTTTTCATTTCACTCCACCACCGTACCCTGCGGGAGGGGTATTAAGTTCTGTTCCAGTTTTTACTGGGGCCCAACAAGCCACCCCAAACTTGGGGGTGTGAAGTAACACCTCACGCTCACAGAGTCTGGGGGTCAGGGGTCAGAATTGGGGGCGTTAGGGAGGGAGGCACCTCTCCTCAGTGACCCCGGGCCACCGCTGGGCACACTGCAAGGGCTGGAATCCTCTAGAAGCCGTGTGCGCTCCTGTGGCTGGGGCTGCTTGCCGTATGACCCCCCAGAACACCCAGGTGGAAGTTGCAGAAGGCCCGTCATCACTTGCAAACCATCTGTCGGTTACCAGTCCGATGACGGTGAGGTGTGGAAGGGCATGAGGACCTCCTCTGTTGCTCCCCAAACCACAACGCTGAGCAGGAGCTGGCCCCGGGCTGCAGGCCCCTCCGGTGCAGGGATGCTCAGCCAGGCCACAGGCTCACCATTTATACCTCAGAGGCCACACTGTGTTTGCCCTTTGCCTGTTTTGTTCTGCCTTCTTGTTTTTCCCAGGTCAAAGGAGGAAAGCCCATGTCTTGTGCACTCCTGTTGTATCCTAGACGCATACGATCTCTGCTCAATGATCAGATCGGAGGGAGGAGTATTCGACAGGTTTTCTTCTCTTCAGTGAGACTCAAACAGTACCCTTGGTTGTCCACACAGTGGTCACCGTCATGCCCTGGATGCCTTCCGGAACCTCCTTAATCTCTTCTTTCAGACTGCATTGACTGAACTAAGACCAGTGCGGAGAGGAAGCCCATGTGCAGCCTCAGCATGCGGGAGACAGACAGACAGACAGACAGACGGAGCCGGGACAGGAAGCAGCAGGAAATTTGACGAAGGATCCATCGGAAGCCGACCTCCAGCATTGGACACAATCAGACTAGAGGCTGCATGGTTATCACAGAGACCGCGTGGGCCGACGTGACAGCTCTGCCCCCTTTACGCACGGCTTCTTTGTCTGGGTCCAGGCAGCCACCCCAACCGTCCTCTTTCCCAGCTGGCAAGCAGGGGCGGGGGCAGCAGACGACACCCACTTTCTCTCCCATCTCACCAACCGGACTGGGTCACATAGGCCATCCAGCAGCAAGGAGGTGGGGCCACGCAGGCCCCCGTCCAAGTGCCCAGTTAAAACTCTGAGGGTTTCCAAAAGGAAGAAAGACCGGGTGGACGTGAAGAGAGCCGGCTGTCTCTGCACTGCTCTCATACGTCCCTTTGCGGTTTCCCCTGAACAAGCAGAGTTGACCGGACGCCATGGCACTGGACACGGGGAAGCGTTTGCTATCAGGGTGGGGCCACGCAGGCCCCCGTCCAAGTGCCCAGTTAAAACTCTGAGGGCTTCCAAAAGGAGGAAAGACCGGGTGGTCGTGAGAGAGCCGGCTGTCTCTGCACTGCTCTCATATGTCCCTTTGCGGCTTCGCCTGAACAAGCAGAGCTGACCGGACGCCATGGCACTGGGCACGGGGAAGCGTCTGCTATCAGCCACGAGTTCTGGTTCCATGGCAACCACACCACTGGGCAGGTGGGGCCCACAATGTCATCTTCTTCTCCTGTGCCTTTGGCGTCCATGACTTCTCTACACCAGCAACTTTGTAAGAAAGAAATCCTGTGCACCGAACGCCCACTGTGTCTTGGTCATTGGTTCTTCCTGACATTGTCAGTCTGCATCTTTCTTCTTTGTGGATGGAACGTGATGTACACATAAGAAACAGAAATATGATTTCCTAATACCTTTCTTTCCCTGTTTCTGGATGACAGCTGACACACACGTGTACAGCCGATCATGGCTAGCCGTGTGTATGTTGGAGGGTAGGGGATCAAGCGAGTGAAGCTTGTCCTCTGGACCCCATCTCTTGCTTTGGGGGGTCCCTGTTTTCTTTTCCCTTTTCAAATCCTTGCCCTGTCACTATTTACCCACACCTCTTCTCACTTATGACATACGAGTACCTTTGCCTGGCACTCCGTGTTCTGCAGGCTACTGTTTTGGGAGATGCTAATAGGAACTCCAGCGTCAACGTCTACATGGTCATATAATTTATGCAAATCTCACCCTCTGTCCTGTACACGCACAAAGTACTAGGGAAAATTAGAGCCTCTCCATGAAAAAATAATCACTTTATAGATGTTTACACCACATGTTTGTCAAATTTATTTGAGCTGAAAGCACAGGTTGTGAGCACCTTTTAGAAAATGCCCACTTAGCCCTGCTGCCAGGGCATCCATGAGCTCCAGAGCCCAATCCCAGCTCTGCCGCCGGCTCTGCATGGGCCTCAATTTCTTTACTTAAAACCTGGGTATCCTATTACATACCCCGAGGGTGAGTGTGAGGGTTGATGGGAGAACGTATGTAAAGCGCGGTGCCTGGCATATAACAATAAAACTCAACAGAGAGACTCTATTTTTTGCTGGACGGGATATCATGTAATAAGAGCTTAGTGTGCTGGTCAGACAAGTGGTTTGTGTAAGAGGTGGTGAAGGAGTCCTCCGGAACCCTCTCCCAGGCTGATTTTTCAAGTATTTATTGGGTCTGTGTCTTACTCACTGAAATGGCTTCTGGGAAGGTCTGATTCATTTCTGCCTGATTCTCACCTCCCCGTTTGTATAGTATAAGCCCCAAAGATAGTACGGACCCCTGCAGATCCCTGCCCTGCTTGGCTTTAAGCCGAGCATCCCGAGAACACAGTGGGTAGCCAGTGTGTGGCTTCAGGATGCAGTGAGACACGGGACCAGCCAGGAGTGTCCAGGGCTTGCCTCTCCAGGTGAGTCATGTGGAGGCCGGCCTCCTGGCCTTGGGCCCTGGGGGTCAACCCTTCAGCTCCACGTAGCCCTGCTGTAGAGTCTGGGGGCCCCAGTCAGCCTCCCTGTATTTGAGAGATGCCTCAGCCAGTTGAAGGGCATCTGCTCCGACAGTCTCCATGACAACCACGGGAAGCCTGGAGGGAGTGACAAACGGGCCCAGCCAGCAGGGAGGCCCATCGCGCTAACTGGATGGTGTCTGTGAAAGACCCCACCTGGCATCCAAATCGAAGGGCGAATTCCGCACGTGGGTCTTGCCAGCCTTTTTACGTAGCTACAAGCGAGTTATTCCTGGCACAGGAGCGGTCCTGCTTGTACCGCGCGATCACCCCAACGTCTGTCTGAGGCCCATAAGATCCCCCGGAGGAGCTCGGTCATTCCCATCTTGTACATGAGTAAGAGACAGACTTGACCGAAACTCAAGAGTTCTTATTTCTTGGGCTGTTGCAACTGCAACAAAATGCTTACTGTTCACTTACCGCTCGCAGCATAATAACAAAATGAAAGAAAAAAAAAGAAAAAGAAAAAAGAAAGAGAAAAGAAAAGAAAAGAAAAGAAAAGAAAAGAAAAAAAGAAAAGAAAAAGGAAGGAGAGCAGGAGGGTGGGAGGGAGGGAATGGTGGTTCACGGTGTGGAACTGACGCAGGTTGTCAAAGTGTGTTATTCACAGATGTTACGCATAATGACCCAGTCCCACCCCATGTGCAGAATCTGAGACAAGAAGATATATTCTCACTATTCTAAGCACAGTTGGCCACTGATGGCCATCCCCCCAGGGGCGCCATGTTTCTAGTTCCCAGTTAGAAGGGTGGCAACTCGACCATGTTAAAACAGTGGGAGGGTAAGTCCACGTGGCCACGCCAGGCCCCCCACCAGCGTCCTGTCCCACCTCTCCCACAACACGCTTCTGATCCCCATGGATGGCAGCCAAGTCTCTTGAAACCAAACCGGCCGTTCTTCGGGCCTTCGGAGCTACCACGTAAGGGTGAAGTATTAACAAGTAACAAACCATAACAATATATGTGCATGGTGTGGAGAAGACAGCGTGTCCTAAAGTGAAGGCAAGGAGTTTGCACGAATCAAAGTTCAATGTTTTTGTTCGGCTCATTCTAAAAATAGACTGATAGAAAGTGGCTCCTGATAGTTTATGGGCACCAAGGAAATAAATCGTTTGGGGGCAAAACTATCTTTAGCAAAATTTTACGGCCAACTCAGAGATCCTGGAAAGGCAAAGGGTGTTAATATTGTGGAGATGACGCTAAGCTGGTCGTTGGGTTCACAGCAGCTCTGTCCATGCCTGTGAGACTAGAAGGCAGGCGTGTGAGACGGGGCTTTGCCTGGAGATGCAGCCCGACAACCTCCAAGGAGGGCAGTGTCTCGCTCCTCCCTCATCGTGACGTGACCCTTCAAGGCCCGGCTCCCCCGTGATGGCCACAGAGCTGGCTGCAGCCTGCGCCCGCCACCCCCAGTTTCTCCAAGTCATTGCTCTGTATGCACCAAAGGCCGGCAAGTCTCCACCAGAGTTTAAAAGTAACCACATTGAGACATCACCTTACGCCAGTTAGAATGGCAAAAATTGACAAGGCAAGAAACAACAAATATTGGAGAGGATGTGGAGAAAGGGGATCCCTCCTACATTGTTGGTGGGAATGCAAGTTGGTACAGCCACTCTGGAAAACAGTGTGGAAATCCCTTAAACAGTTAAAAATTGAGCTACCCTATGATCCAGCAATTGCACTACTGGGTTTTTACCCCAAAGATACAGACGTAGTAAAGAGAAGGGCCATATGCACCCCAATGTCCATAGCAGCATAGTCCACAATAGCTAAGTCATGGAAGGAGCCGAGATGCCCTTCAACAGATGACTGGATTAAGAAGTTGTGGTCCATATATACAATGGAATATTACTCAGCCATCAAAAAGAACGAACTCTCAACATTTGCTGCAACATGGACGGGACTGGAGGAGATAATGCTAAGCAAAATAAGTCAAGCAGAGAAAGACAATTATCATATAGTTTCACTCATTTATGGAACATAAGAAATAGCAGGGAGATTGGTAGGAGAAGGAACGGAAGAATGAAGGGGGGGCAAACAGAAGGGGGAACGAACCATGAGAGACTATGGACTCCGGCAAACAAACTGAGGGCTTCAGAGGGGAGGGGGTGGGGGACTGGGATAGGCCAGTGATGGGTATTAAGGAGGGCACATATTGCATGGTGCACTGCGTGTTATGCGCAAACAATGAATCATGGAACACTACATCAAAAACTAAGGATGTACTGTACGGTGACTGACATAACATAATAAAAAATAAAAAAAATAAAAAAATAAAAGTGGCGTCACCTCCCCGACAAACACGAAGTCATTTTTCTCTAATAACTAAGTCCCACTGCTGCATTATAGGGATTAAATGAGGAAAATGGTAAAAACTTTAAAATCTTTAAAAGTTAAAATAAAAATACATATGATGTGTAACTAAAAAAAAATAATGCAAATGGTAGACGCTAGCAAACTGGATCACACTTAGGTGTTTTCTTGGGGGTTCTGCTCCTTGTTTTACGGTGTCCATGTATCTCCCAAAGGGCTGGCTCTATGTTCCCTCAGACACACACAAAATAACAATCGTTCCTATTTACTATTTGCTATCTGGCAGGCGGCTTCTATACATTTCTGGCTCAACTCTGTGGTTACTTTAATCAGTGAAGAATGGAGTAGAATCTTCCAGTCTGTGTTTTACAGATAAGGACCCCGAAGCCCGGGGAAGTTGAGTAATTAGCCACATCTCACAGTTAGTGGACGGGATTCAGACGGAGGCTTTCTGGACCTCAGCCCTCCCCCTGCTGCTGCCTCCACCCCAGGCCCTCGCTGCCAGGCAGCCCCTGCTTAGGTTCTTGGCTCCTGAAAGAAGGATCGGCCTTACAGCATTTCTGCAAAATGACCCACTTCATTGGTCAAAGCCAGAACAAAACCAAGAGAGGTAAGAACTTAGCATACCAACAACAGTCAAAACGTTTCTTCTGCAAGTGCAGAAAACGGTATCGGAAGGGGAATTTGGAAAAATGATCACATGCATGTTTAAGACTATTTTCTGCAAACAGCCACGCTGCTCATTCACGTTACTTAAAAGACCCGTCTAAATCAGGAGGTGTGTTTCTGGAAGCTTCTTATACGAATTACAAAGGCTGAGCTGTCTTCAGCACTTCACCTGAATGTGCGTGAATGCATCTGCACTGTTTCTCATGAGTGGTTCAGCATACTTGTCACGTCACCATACGTCCTGTTCCCAGGCGCCAAGACTCACTTTCCTATAGGGGCGCCTGGGTGGCGCAGTCGTTAAGCGTCTGCCTTCCGGCTCAGGGCGTGATCCCAGCGTTCTGGGATTGAGCCTCACATCAGGCTCCTCCGCTAGGAGCCTGCTTCTTCCTCTCCCACTCCCCCTGCTTGTGTTCCCTCTCTCGCTGGCTGTCTCTCTCTGTCAAAATAAATAAATAAAATTAAAAAAAAAAGACTCACTTTTCTATAGATCTAGTTTCACAGAAACCCGGTGCCCCCCAGCAGGTAAATGCCACCACAGAGTGGCCACCAGAAAGCATGGTCTGAGTGTCCCCACCACTGTATTTTTTCATCGCTGCGCCATGGAAAGGGGAGACAGAAGGCGGGGTATATTCTTCCAGAAAGATATGCCGGGGGCACAGGAACAAAGACTTTCACGAGGCCGGCTGTTTCTGTGCGGGAAGAAGTGACACAGCATAGAACCACTGCAAGGAGCCTCTCAATTCCTATGCCCTGGGGGATGGGCACAGGGTGGGTAGGGGGCGGCACTGGTCACATCCTTCCTGCCAGCTGGGTGCGGCCAGGCCTCAGGACGCAGGCATGAATTCATCCGATGCCTTCGCCATCGGGGGTGCTGCTCATGGGCACACGTGGGGCCCCGTGGAGGCCGGGGTACTTGCCTTTACCCGAAGGACTTGAAAACTTCACACAAACACCTGCACACAGATATTTACAGCAGCTGAGCTGTAACTGCCAAAACTTGGAAGCAGCCAACGCTCACGGTGGCAGGTGAATGTCAACCAACGTGTGGTCCACCCAGACCAGCACTAATACTTAGTGCTAAGAAGGAGTGCGCTCTCAGACCATGGCCACACCCAGAGGAATATTGAACGTGCATTCCTAGTTGAAAGCAGCCAATCTGGAAAGGCTATATACTGTATGATTCCAACTATATGATATTCTGGAAAAGGCAAACTCGGGAGGCATTAAAAAGATCAGTGGTTGCCGGGCGTTGGAGAGGAAGGAGGGAGTATCGGGGACTCACAGGGCAGCAAAACTACTCTCTATGGCACCATGATGGTGGATGGGTGACATTATACGATTGTCCAAACCCACAGAGTACCCAGCATATAAACTGTGGGCTCTGGGTGACGACGATGGGTCCACGTAGGCTCGTCACATGTCACTAATGCCTCACTCTGGTGGGGGTGTGGATGGTGGGGGAGGCTGTGCATGGTAGGGGGGGGGCAAGGGGTAAATGGGAAATCTCTGTTTCTCCTGCTCAATTTTGCAGTGGACCTGACACTGCTCTAAAAAAATTAAGTCTTAAAAAGCATAGTCAATTGTCAGATTCAGCAGAGCCGGGGATAAGCAGTTCATCTTGGAGAATGTGGTTTCTTGGGGGAGAAAACAAGAGGGGGCAGAAAGAGCTGGCGACCGGGTGCTCCGTCTACTTCTTTCTCGTTGGCACACACCGAGGAGGAAGAAGATAAGCAGCCTGGGCCTGGGCCTGCCTCGGAGGCCCCTGGTGGCTGACCGGCCAGGGTGCCCTGCCTGCGGCCCAGCTCCACCCGCCGGGCGGCTTCTATCAGGTTCCTCATCTGAGAGCGAACAGCTGGCCAAGAAGATAGGCCAAAAAGCACCCCCACGCCCGCGTCCCCGTCGTTGTGAAGTACATGTGCCTGAACGTAGTCGGTCCAACTATGCGAGAAAATGCAGCTGACCTTCTGAGAGGGGTTCGATCTAGTTAATTGGTTACTATTGGTTTTCAAAGCAATTCCTATTTGTGGTTTTTCCCCATGTCCAGCTTTCATGGGCGGACTCAGACCTTGAAGCACTCAGAGAACAGAAGGCATGCAAGGTTGATGCATTTGAGCAAGGAGGACAGAGTGGGAATGCAAGCCCCATCCCGCAGGCACCTGGAGGAATGGCAGGCCAGGCGCTGGCCCTCAGACCGGCGGCCCGCAGAGCCACCGGGAGCCGGGAAGCTCGATGCCCGGGCCCCACCCACACCCAGCCGGTCAGAAGCCACGGGGCGGCCGTCAGCGGGCATCTGCGTGGTCTTCATTTTCCCCCGGGGGGGCACTGTCCAGCCAAGCCTAGGGACCCCTGCGTAGAGCAGCAGACCAGACAACATCCTGGCCGAGCCCTTCATGAGGGGGAAAGACCCGTCCACCAGAAATTAGAAACTAAGTTATTTTGTAGCTTGGAAAAAAAAAAAAGCAGAAGTTCCATCACCAAGAATGCTTGCTTTCCTCTGATGGCAACTGTGAAACTGTCTCACCAGAAAGAGCGACAAACACTTGCCTGAGAGCTTTTTCCTTCTTCTGTTTCCATGACCCCACAGAAGAGTATGGCTGCGGGCTTTGCCCCGGGAGGGAAGCAGGGTGCAGTCTGGGAGGAACAGGGGTGTAGCGCGGCTTCCGAGGGGAGCCAAGGGGGCGCAGGGCGGTACGCTGCTCCAGCCATCCGGGTGGCATCTCCCCTCCCCAGAGCTCTCGTCTCCGGGCGGCCCCGGGCATCCCCACCTGTGTGTGTGCAGGGCCAGCTAGGGCTCAGAAAGTCCCAGAAGCCAAAGGGCTCACAGGGGCGAGGAACGGCGCAAGAATAACAGCCCACAGGACGAGTACAGAGGTGTCAGGGAAGCTGGCTTCTTAGCCGCACGGACGGCCATTAGCCAACGGGTAACACATGGACTGACACAGCACCCTCTCAGGAAGACACTGCTGAGTCTCGGCAGCAGTTTTATAAGTGTTTCACAGATTAGGGATTTTCTTTTCTCTCTCTCTCTCTCTTTTTTTTTTTTTTTAGGGAAAATAATAAAAATGAGGACATGCAGAGAAGCACAAAACTCGTTTCGGATGCGTCTGCACCTGTCGAAGCCCTTCTCGGCTTTCAGGGCCGGCTCCGGGGAGGAAGGTGAACTCGGCCAGTGGCGTGCTGGGTGTGCGCCGGGTTAGACATGGACTGATGCCCAGGCTTCTCAAGCCAGAGCCCAGTCTTTGTCATATAAAGGTTGTGGGGACCGTGTCTGTCCTGGAGCTGTGTTCACAGCCACGTCGTGTATACCCAAGGACCCAGCCTGACTCGGTCTGCAGCGCTCCTGGAAGGCCTTCCTGCCCCCACACCCCGCTCCACACAAGTGGCAGCTCAGCACCGGGCCGCTGACCGTGCCTGCGACAGACACCCTGATGTCCTCGGGGAGGACAGCCTCCTCCATCTCCAGTGACAAGGCTCTCTTTGGCCCCCTTAGCTAGAGGGGTTTCGTCTGTGGATAACTGAGAAGCAAAATTATCTCAGTTAAAATATGGAATTTTCATCCATTTACCCTTCACTATTTGAATTAGTATATCTCAGTGTCTGAATGCAATGGTCCACCTAGTCTTTCTCTTACCGACACCTAAAGCTGTGACACTTCTGATCCCAGGGTTCTCACCCTGGCGGCCGTGGGTCCCCCGAGAGTCTGTGCATAGCATCTGGGGGACAGGTCCATGGGCACAGACGAGGAAACATGAATCCTTATCTTCATTCACCTCTCATGGAAATCTAGAATCGGCCTCGGCTGGGATCGTGGGTGACAAACCACAGCAGGATTTGCAGGTCTCACTGTCTGGTCACCTTAGAAATCTCGGAAGCGTTCATGACAAAGTTGCTGCAGACACACATGCATCCCATGGATTTTGTACGTATTTGAAATATGCCGAGAAGGAGTCCAAAGGCTTCATGCTGCCGAAGGAGTCAGCCCAAAAAGGTGAAAATTATTCAAGGGACAAGAAGACCAGACCACAGCTCGGTGACGCATCAGAAGCACTCATGCCCTTAGAAACGCAAGAACACACCACTTACGGTGGAACGCACAGGGCCCCAGGAGCCAAAGGGAAGAGGGGCAGGTTTTGTCACGTGAGAGCCCCCCAGACACACAGCAGCCAGGTGACACCCACAGTCACACGCTGGTAAGCAGCACAGTGAATCTTGTTCTCTTTTGCCCACATCTGCTCACCAGACATTCGGCCCCTTACAGGTGGAGGCGGGGGGGGGGGGGGGGGGGGGCGCCCTTCTGTGTCCGCCTGCTGTCTGACCTCCCCGAGGAACCTGACCCACTCCGAGCCCAGGACTGGTGGCCCCATCACACACGCAGTCCTCCCAGCTGCTCCCCGCTCTATCCGTCCTGCACCATTCTGGGAGAATGCAGCTTCCCCGGGGAGGACCTCAGCGGCCCATTTCACAGACACAGCTGCGGAGCGGGCCCAGCTGGAACCCCAGTGTGCCAGTGAGCGCCTGCCCAAGGGAAGAAGGCACCAGCCGCTCACGTAACAGGCCCCCAACTGGAGAGGAGGGAGAAGAGGCAGCAAGACTAGGGAGAAGTGAGGGCACACAGGATGCAGGAAAGGCCCAGGCCAGGCCTGGGGGAGGGGGAAGCGGGGTCCGAGGCCACCAGAGTCCGTCCCACACACTTTGCTATTTCCCCGGGCTCATCTTTGTGCTCCACAACACTGAAGCCGTTCATCTGTACGTGCAAAAGTCCTCTGGCTTTCTCCATCCTCGGAGCAATTCTCTTCCTCTGAGTTCCTGGACAGGGTCCAGGGGGACCCGGCTCAAATCCCAGCCTGTGGTCTCCAAACCGCGGGCCGCTCGGCCTCAGCTCCCCCATCCGCAGGACCACAGGCCCCGATGGCAGGGCTGTCGGGGGTGAGAACGCGGGCCCAGCCGGCTGCCCCAGGCCTTCCCTGCACAGATGCCCTGGCGCCTGCCCCTGGCAGCTCCCCAGGCTCACCAGAGCCACAATGCCCACCCCACTGGCCCTCACCTCTACTCCCCTCTGCTTTTTCTGGGCACCCAGCATCATCCGGCATAGGATGGAGTCACCTTGCTTATCGGCCTACTGCAGAGAGGCCCGTGCCTGGTCCTTGGCTCCAAGAGAGCAGAGCCTTCAGCTCCTGGGCTACCGCCATGCCCCCACCCTGCACCCTGTGGCCAGGGAGGTGGCGGGGGGGGGGGGCTCCTGCTGCACCACTGGCTGGATGACAGACTCGGGCGCCGGGGCACAGTGGGCAGTCGTGGGCACACTTGCTGGTTATCGACCCCCACGTCTCCAAGGCCCTGCCCTCGGCACCAAACTTGGCACCAGAAGGGAGAAGGGGGCCGTCTGCCGCAGCGTGCCCCCCTCCTCCGGGGGCCAGGTGCTGTAGAGGGTCCCACACAACACAAGTCAGAGGAGAGGCTTCTCCTGGCAGCCTGGGGCCGGCTGTCCTGCAAGGAGGGACACTCTGGGCTGTGGGCACAGAACGGCCTGGATCTACGCCCTCACCCGGCCCAGTGCGACCGTCCTGTGGCTGGCAGGTCACGCTGAGCAGACCCGTTTTACGCAACCCGCTTTGTGGTGGGCTCTCCTGCCCGGTATCTGGGACATCTGCCGGAAATCAGGCACCGTCTGTGGGATTCCACAGCTACCTCAGCTGGCGTCCTGCTGCCGTTGACTGAAGCCACAGCGGCCCGCACCTCGGGGAAGCGCTCACAGAGGCAGCATGGCGTGGGCCATCAATCAACCCTGGCATTTCCATCCGAGGTGAATCTCATGCAAAAATAAAATCAAAATCCCCCGGTTCCAAAATATCCTCGGAGGGAGGGAACGAGGAGCCCCGTGTGCGGTGGCCGAGGCCGAGACGGCAGCATCTGGGGTTCCTAATTATAGGGTCTCGGGCGACCGTGCCCCGTGCCAGCTGAGATGGGCCTGCCGGCCTGGCCTTCCAACTGTCATCCTGGCCACCAGCTTCCTCACAGCAGCGGGACAGAAATACAGACTTCCCTGTGCCCCAACGAGCTTCCCCACACCTGTGGGACCGCTTTTCACCTTTCCCTGGAGGAGCAATTTTAGATTTCCGGTGAGGCGAGGCCCACATGCCTTGAAAGAATGGTTCCTGTTCTAAGTTCCCTGTGTGCGTACACCACACTGTCACTAATGTCTCTGGGGACAAGATATTCACTGGCAATGTCTTGGGCAAGTAACATTTCCTTCCAGGATTCTCCTCTTCCTAGGACTCTCCCCTTCATGTCCCACACAGAAGGTGCTGGGGTGTGGCCGTGGGCAGGGGGCATGGCAGAAGGAGTCACAGAGCAGTGCAGAGCCAGGGGGGCTTTGGAAGGAGAGCCACAGAGCCAAGCACACTCGGGGCCCACGGGCCAGGAGCGCCAGAGGGAGGAAGGGGCTCTCGGTGTGGGCTGGGGTCCCGGGGCAGAGACGGAGAGGGGCTGGCGGCTGATGCAGGGCAAGAGGCACCACGAGCGGTACCGGACCGGCCGGGGATGAGCTCCAGGATGAAGCAAGGAACACACGAGGCTGGCACAGAGGAAGCCCAGAGACCATGAGGGACCATTCCCCCAACAGGAACGTTCTAAGGAGCTGTGATTGGTGAAGACAGGGTGAACGTGCTTGGGGGATGCTGAGTTTGAGACGATGGGGGGGACACTGCAAGCCAACCCAGGACACAGGCTGTCCAAGAAAGCGACTACGGAGAAGTATCTGACCAAGAGGGCAGACCTTGCTCACATGCGTATTTGAGAAAACAAGGAAGGGCTAATCACAAAAATCAGTCCATACAGGGCAGCAGAAAGTAAGAAATTGCCGCCAGGAAGACAGAAGCACTTGTGAGTCCTGCCCAGTAGAAGGAATGCCCGGAAGCTGGTTGGGCCCGAGCACTGGCTCCTCCCAGGGCGGATTCCCAGCCCTTCCCGGAGGTCACGGGGTCGGGGCAGGAGGGCGCGGGAGCAGGCCGCGGGTGCCCCATCCCTGACCAGATGTCATCCCCACGGCCACAGCTCCTGGCGCCGGAATTCTCCCTGGGAGCACAGCAGGACTGGCCCCGTCAAGGAGCGGGAAAGGGATGCCCAGTAGCGCACCACTGAGAGACGTGAACTGTAGGGAAACGCGCCAACACAACACACACACACAAACAAGAAAACGCCCCAGAACAGAATTCCCAGAGCAAAAAGGAAACCAGGTTAACAGTCACCTCACTGATACCCTCGGAGGTACAAAGGGACAACTCATAGATGTAGACAGTCAGGGGGCCACCCCCTCCGGCACAGGCCCATCCTCGGTGGGTGTCTGCTGCCGCCCCAGCTGCCAGGTGAGGCCCCTGCCGTGGCACCTTGCTCAGCCTGCAGGACATCACAGCACTCCCCTGTTATTAACCCCCCTCCAGCTTTGCCCCATTCCCCCAAATCCCGCTAACAGAGTAACACTCTCAACATGAGTTCTGCTATAGTCCTGCTACCCTTTTCCCATTTTCCCATTTTCTTCAACCCCTCCCACCCACGCCCTCATCAAGATGACGTCAACCTCGAAGTCAGCCCAGCGTTGGACACGGGGACTCACCCCTCCATGCTGACTGGCCCCGTCCCTGCCCCTCAGGCCTGGCTGCCAGACCCTAACCCCGGCACCCCCCTACAACACTGAGTGTCCTCCAGGGCTGTGGGACCAGAGCTCATCTTTGTGCCAACTCCAAAGTGCTGCCCTGCCCCAGCAGGCTTGGCCTGCACCTGTCTACCCTCCTGCTGTCATCTTCACATTCATGGCCTCTGAAGCTGACCTCCAGCCTGGTCTCCAAACCCCAAACTCAAGTCTCTAGTTGGATGTCAAGTGGGCAACACAAACATGACTGAACCTGAACCCCATTATACTCGCTCCTCAGTCTTCCCCACTCTGCATGGTACTCATTTGCTCAGGCTGAAAACATTGGACCCCCTTCCCTCCTTCACATGCCAACACCAGAGTTCAGACCACCACCACCTCTTGCCTGGCCTATCACAGCAGAGAGTGGGTCATTCTTCACACACCCAGCCCAAAGAGACCCCAAGAGAGGCTCTCAACAAGCAAACTGGGTTGAGTCACCTCCTGGTGCATACTCTGCAGGGCTTCCCCACGGCCTCGGATCCCGAGGTCCTCACCACGGCCTGGAGACCTAACATGGCGCCAGCGGTCCTGCCAGCACTCCACCTCACATCCCGCCTCCCCACACGGAATGCCCTCCACACTGCTGCTGCCACCCATTTTTGTCAAGGAAATAAGAAAAAGAATTAAAAGTCAATATTGGAAAAGAATAGAAAAACACAGGGGAAATTAATAGAGTCAAATACAGTCATTGTTTGAAGATAACATGAAGACAAAATGACTGTATACCTAGAAAACCCAAGATGATCCCTGACAAATTATCAAACCCTACAAGTTCAAGAAGTTCACCAGATGAATGATCTACAAATAAAATCGAGCCTTTCTCTACACAGCAATAGCCAATCAACAACCGTAATGCGAACGGTAGGAATAAAAACATATAATACCAACAACTGTGCAAAACATACAAAGCAAACAAATAAAAAACACACACCATAAAACTTAAAGGCAAAAAGAATCCCTGAATATTTGGAGACACAAAACATGTATCTTAATGAAGAATCAATATCAAAAAGTTACCAATTCTCCTGAACTGAATCTGTAAATTCAGTGGAGACAACTAATCAAAATCCAACAGGATTTCCTCCCAATATTTTAGTATGAAAAAATTCAAAGAAAAGTTGAAAAAAACTTCAAGTGTACACCCATTTACCCACCACCTAGATGCCAGTGCTAACATTTTACCGTATTTGCTTTATCACAAGTTACCCGTCTATCATTCCTCTGTGCACACATCAACCCATCTTTTTAATGCATATCTAAGTTGCAGGCATCATTACATCTCACCTCAAGTACTTCCCATACTTAGCATTAACTACAGCTGATACATTTTTACAGGTTTTTCTGTAGGGAAAATTTATATTACAATTAAATGCACAAATCTTAAGTGAACATTTCCCAAGGTTTGGGATAATACACCTGTGTATAACACAAACTGGTATCGAGTATGAAACATTAACATCTCCCCAAAGCTTCTCCCATGCACCTGCCAACCAATCCCCCGCACACACACTTCGAGGCTCCTGACGTTTTCCACTATGGGTCAGTTTTGCCCCTTCTAGAAGTTTCTATAAATGGAATCCTATAGTATGTGCTCTTTTGTGTCTAATTTCTTTCACTCAGTGTAATTGCTTTGGGATTCAGCCAAGTAGTTGTATATATCCATAGTTCAAGTCTTCTTTATTTCTGCCTAACGTTACACGGTGTAAATGAATTACAGTATGGCTATCCATTTAATGACCGAAGAAAACCTGGACAAAATCTCGACCAGGTCTTAAGTGGGATTTGGCAAGCTAATTCTAAAATACACACAAGAAGGAAAAAGTATGACAATGGCCAACCAGAAATCTCTGTGGTGGAGGACTACCTTACTAGATATGAAAGCCTATTCCATAGCTATAATATTAAGAGTGGATTTGGGCACCAAAAGGACAAATAAATCAGCAGAATAGAATTCAGAAGTCAAGAAACAGACTGATGTATATCTGAGAAGTGTGTTTAAATGAAAGCAGGCATTCTATCACCCATGGATTATATACAAACTTGAAAGAAAAAAAAGGAAAATATAAAGAGAACACAGAAGAGACTTTCCAAAGGAAAGTGTAAAACCCCAAAGCCATAAATGGAAAAATGAAATAATTTAACCTCAGAAAGTTTAAAACCAGCTGCACTATGAAAAACATAAAAATTAAAAAGATAAGATATAGATTGGGGATAACAAGGATAGTGTCTTTAGATAATTTTTAAAATGCTTGCATATTAATAAGAGTAAGAAAACTTCTAGAAAGCTCAGCAAATCAAAGGGATACTACCAATGGAAAGGAGGAACACAAACATGGAAGAAATACAGCCTTTCCTTAAGTGTTTACTCTCGCTCATAAATAAAGAACTACAAATAAAAGACCATCAGTTGACAGAGCCTTTAAAAAATTGAAAATAAACAGTCTTGGCAAGAGCTCGAGGCACTCATACATTTTGTTTGCAGGGAAATAAATCAGTAAACCCAGCATTAATAACAGGCAGACCCTTTGACCTACAGTTCTATTTCTGGCTTCTAGTCTTGTAGGTCCACAAAACCATGGGAGCACCAGCACTGGAGGACCGCGAGCTGGGGAGAACGGACGTGTTCGCGGAGAGGACAAAGGTTAAATGAAATATGATACATCCATACTACAGAATATTATCCAGCTCCTTAAAACAATAAAGGAGCGGCTGCAGACTAGCATAGAAAACAGACTGCAAGCTATATTTTTAAAAAGAGAGGCATGAGGTACTATGTGTTGTGTGATATAGGACGTGCACAGATGATCTGTGTATTTGCCCATGTGCAGATCTATCACATGGAGGGAAGTATCTAGAAGGCTAAGGCTGCAGAACAGGGGTCACCTTCAAGAACTAGATCTTTATTGTATTGCTTGGCTCTTTTCAATGAGACTGTATTACTTGTCTGACAACATGTGTGCGTGTGCGTGTGTGTGTGTGTGTGTGTGTTTAAAGGGGAAAATAGGTTGAGGAAGGCTGCTATCTGATCAATGACTCTTGATTCTTACTAATGACAAATTATTTGTAACATCTGCCACTAAATTCTTGGCTCCTTTAATTGCTTGAAAACTGGACACGCAGGAGGAGAAAGGAGTGGGATCGTCTTCACCATCATCATCCTTACGTGGCTTGCGGTGTGGAGCGCCCCCCGCCCCGCCCCCATGGTGGGCAGAGTCGGTATGTCATATCAGACCCCACCCCAGCCCTGGAAAGGGGAGACTGTTTCCCCCCCCCCCCCGCCCTGGACAGATGAGAAGTCTGCGGTCCCAGGGTGTGGCACCACCGCCCCATGCCTCAGGGACTGCAGCCAGGACTGTCAGGATCCGAAGTCTCGTTTGGTTTCCTCTGCCCCCCCCGTCCCTGCCTTTGGGAAACACAGCACGGGTGGGGGTCCTGCAAGGGCACTCGAGGCCCAGTAGGGCACACTAGAGATGCTCTCACACCCGCAGCTGGGACTGTGCATGTCCACCTGGAGCTCAACCCACAGGAGCGTTCAGCTGGGCAGGATTTTCCCCTTGGTATTCCCATGCCAAGGTGACCCTGGTACACCACCACCGTCACATACTCATGCGTATACACACGCATACATGTGCACACACACACATACGTGCGTACATGTGTTATGAGAATCTCCACCTCTCTGGGCACCAAAAGCAATTATATTGGCTGACATTGGCTCTGGGCAAAATTCTGAAGAATAATAATGCAACCTTATGGTTTCTTACGTTCGTAAAGTGAATGATGCTACTTGACGTCCAACATGCAGGCAGGAAATGCAGGTATGTGATGATTCCCTGGTCGACCTGGACCAGGTGTTCTTCCAGAACACCCACCCCCACCCGTGTGTGCAGGGGTCTCCCCAGTGCGCTACTTCAGATGTTTTGTAAAAATACAGTGTGCTCTGAGCCAGATTCTCTCATCTCTGCCCACCGCTCCCTCTGCCAGCCACTTTCCTATCCCTGTGCCACCCCACTTTGCCTTGGTAGTCCACAGAACCAGCTGAGTGCCCATGCCCCACCCCACGACACTTAGTCTTCCTTCAAGTTATAAGGTGGCCCACCCGCCGTCCCTCCCCCTACCTCTTGCTTTTCCTGCCTGTCCCCGAGCCACCCCCTACTACCCTCAGGAAAGACTGAAACATAACGGTTTCACGTGGTTCCTATCTTGTTCCTATGTTGTTCCTATCTCTACCTTCAACAGACAAACCCGGGCAACTCTGGTACCGATGGGTGCCAACAAAATCCAGAAGAATTTGGGGGGCAAGCAAGCCTTCTGGTCCTGGAATACCATCCATTCTCTCTTGTTATAGCTGTAATTACTGCTCCAGTGTTGTAGGGTTAAACTAAAAGTGCCCCAAACACAGTGTCATCAAACTCTTCCGAGGCAGCAGCCCCCAGGGTCTCATGCCATAAATGCAGAAGCATGTACTCACCCATCCCCGACACCCATTGTTAGCGAGCTTTCTCAGACACCTCAGTTTTGTGGGGACTCTAGAATCTATTTTATTCGTAGCTGGCCTCTATCGGCAGTGAGTACATCTCAACTGGACCCACAAGTTCCTTCCTCAGTTTACTTATATTGTTGTCTATTCGCCCAGGCTCTCGGAGAACTTCCTTGGGCCCCTACCACTATGGAGTGAGTGCCAAAGCATTGCCCAAGGTGAAGACGTAGGGAAAACACTATCGCCAGAACTTCTCGGAGGGACGTGCAAC
Source organism: Ursus maritimus (assembly GCF_017311325.1). NCBI lineage: Eukaryota > Metazoa > Chordata > Mammalia > Carnivora > Ursidae > Ursus > Ursus maritimus. Next base: position 25,750,035 of record NW_024426008.1, on the reverse strand, counting down.
CCATACAGCTGTGCTGTCCCTCCTTAATGAGCAAGACCACTGACTCTTCCCTAAGTGTGGCTTTCTGTGAACATCTACACTGACACCCTGGACCTGACTGGCCATCTGACAGTCCATCCCAAATGCGTTACATGTCCCTACGGATTCTGGGACTGGAGACACCTTTCCCTGGGCAGTTATTCAAACACTTGGACTGAACAAATGACTCCCTCGCTCTGCTTTTTCATGGCGGATCCACAGACACATGATTTCTGTCTGAATGTGTAGAAAATTATCTCATCCACTCATGGCCCTGGCTGCCCTGACTTGCCCTTACAAGTCCAAAGTCCAGCTATGTTTCTTCTTCAGTTACAACATGATTTAGAGGACAATCTATTTTAATTTGCCTGAGGGTAGCAGACGATGAGAACCAACCATTTAACTATCGTTTAACTTTGTTAAGAGGGATTCATTTTTATAAAACCATATTGGAAATATAGAAGTAGAAGCTAAGAAGAGAAGCAGTGTTATTGTCTATAATTTGGGTTTGACCCTGGACACACGCTTCCTTATTTCATGTACCTTCTTAACCCACTATCAACCTCTTACATTTCCTGTCTCATTCATTTTTTTGTGCTTGAAAAAAATATTTTTCTCCAAGTTCACTTTTCTTTGAGGATTTCCTATTTCTTAACATTCTTTTTGATACAGAATCAAATTTCTTCTCCAACATACCCAATTATTCTCTGATTTATTATTGCATGAGTTTATGGACTCTCAACAAATTAGACTCATTTCCAAGTAAATCAGACTCTTTTCCAAGTTAGAGGACTCTGGACACACACACACACACACACACACACACACACACCTCCAAATATTTCCAGCAGACTCTTAGTTTCATACATGCTACATCACGGAGTTATTTGTAATAGGAATGCAGATCTCCATTAGGCCCATTCATGAACCTAAATAAAAATATGGTGATCATTTTCTCAGATCCACACCTTAAAAACACTTAACAAAGAAAACAGAAAGAGTTATTTTAAGTTGAGGTTGGGTGCAGAAATCCAGAGTACATGATAAATGCTGGCTTGGGGTCCTTCTCCCGGCATGGTCTCTATTAATGCTCCTTAGCCTACTGCTATGAGTTTACTAAACACTCCAGGATACCTTGAATGGGTTATGAAAAAGCCTGAAGATGTCACATTATTCTGGGTGATGACAGTTATAGGCTGAGTTCCCCAGGAAACTGATTTGCGATAAAAATAAATGATTGCTGGTGTTTTAAGCCACTAAGTTTGGAATGTTTGTTATGCAGCAGCAGCTCACCAGCATGGGTCCCATATGAGGTCCAGGACATCCCTTTAAGCTTCCTGTCTTCCTATTACAGTAGGCTAATTCTTCTGTTTCATCCTTTTCATTCCACGAGCCATCAGACTTTATATGATCACAGAACATAGCAAAAGATGATCAACTTCATATACCCCAGAGGCTCAAGAATCTGCCCCCAAGCTCCTGCTAATGTAAAAAGCATAAATAACTATTGATTTCATGCCCATTTTAAAACAACTTTAAGTTGGAATTTAAAAAGATATAAAATACGTAAATATGTGTTGATATATTAATAATTAATATACATGACAACAACACTTCCTATGCAAACTGCGATGGCCTTGCTTTCTGAACCAAAGACCCAGCCACACAGTTTGACAATGATAAATATAACTAGGAGGCATAGAGCTGAATATTTAAAATCAGCCCTCCCCAGAAAATATGGGAATGATGGAAGCTGAGCCTGGTACCTGTCTTGTCTTATAACTAAACCTTGGACAACTTACACACCTCCTCCAAGCCTCATTCTCATCATCTTTACATGACTAATAAACATGCTACCTGTTTCATGGGTAGTTGGGGATCTGGAGTGGGAGACTTCACATAAAGTCAGCATAATACTTGGCACATTGTAAAATGTCCCGTAAATATTAGCCAGTTATTATTCACGTAATTGCCATCTCTTTATGTCCCTTTTGCAGTGCTGTGAACACAGCAAATGCTCTACGGATGTTTTTATTATTCACGTAATTGCCATCTCTTTATGTCCCTTTTGCGGTGCCGTGAACATAGCAAATGCTCTACGGATGTTTGTGTATGGCAGCTAGCTCTGCTTATGGGGACTGTGGGGCAGAGGGGTTTTCTACTGCTCAGTGGCACATAACCATCAGCCTAACAGCTTCAGATAACATCCACGTGCTGTCTCACAGTCCTGGAGGTCGGAAGTCCAGGTGGGCTCAGTGGGATCTCTACTTGGGGTCTCAAGAGATTGAAATCAAGGTGATGGTCCTGGTTCTTATGTGGAGGTTCCAAGGAAGAGTCTTCTTCTGAGCTTATTCAGGCTGATGGCCGAATTCAGCCCCCAGCTTCCTTGCTGGACGTTAGCCAGGGGCCACCCTCTGAGGCCATCCATGCTCCCTGCCTTGTGACAACCTCTGTCTTCAAAGCCAGCCACAGTGCATCAAACACTTCTCACGGTAGGAATCTCTCTGATGTCCTCTTCTGCTGCCGGAAGGATAAAACCCTACTTTAAAGAGCCTGTGTGGGTCAGGTCTTTTTATCTCAGAGTCATGAGTTCGAGCCCCATGTTGGGCTCCTTGCTGGGCATGGAGACAACTTAATAAATAAACAAATGAATAAATAAAATAAAGAGCCTGTGTGCTTGGGTAAAGCCCATCTGGTAGCATTCCTATCTTAACATCCACTGATTAGTAACTCAGCAAAATTCCTTTGCTGTGAAACTAGACGTAACCACAGGGACAACACTGGGGACAGAGGTCATGAGGGCCACCTTGAAGGTCTGTCCACCACAGTCCAACCTCTGGCCCCATAGTCACATTTCTCTCGCCTGAAAAACACATTTGTACCCCTCCCAGGGTCCCCCGCAGTTTCAGCCCACGAGCCCACCAGCTAAAGTCAATATCTCATAGACATCACGTCAGCTCAAAAGTCCAAAACTCATCAGCTACATCATCCAGGTCAGGTGCGTGGATGCAGTTCCTGAGTACAGACCCCGGGGCCCAACCCCTGCTGCCCGGGGAACCTATCGAACCAGAGACGACGTACCCGCCCCCATACTCCCAACATAGAGCCAACACGTCCCAGTCCAGAAAGGGGGCAATGGAAGGGGACCAGGAGCTGTCTGTCCAAAGTAGTTTTCAAACCCAGTGAGGCAAAGACATGGCGCAGGACGCCATGTCTCTGAGCTTTCTGCAGCCACATGACAAGCATCTGCGCCCCTCCAGTGTCTGCTAATAACCTGACCAGAGTGACTAGCTTTATAATGATCCGCCGCCTTTGCCCGCGGAGTCTTTGACATCATACATCAGCCAACCAGCCCATCTGTGAGAGCCCTCCGAGCCCAGCAGGCTGAAACTCTGCACCCAGGACCTGTTCTTGGAGAGCCTGGAGCAAGAAATGCAGGCTGCTCCAGCCTCATGCTCCCTCCACCTTGCTGCCACAGAGGTTCCCTCATACGCTCCCCGGCTTCCTGTCAGTATGAACTGGAGAAGGCACCCTTCCTTGTGGGTCACACTGTGCACCTCACCCTCCAGTGCACCTCACCCTCCAGCTGCAGGTCGAAAAGGAAAGAGGGTTGCTGGGGGAGACTCAGCAGTGCCGGAGAGCCACTATTTTCGGGAGGCCATCACCAGTCTCTAGGCAAAGGGCAACTATCCCCAGGCAGGGAGAAGGGCTGCTGGGGTCCCCAAAGCCACCTCCCATTTGACTCACGGGAATCAGCATATGGTTGTACTCACCGCTCTGACTTATTACCTCAAAGGGATATGAAGCAAAATCAACAAGGGAAAAGGTGGGGTCACACAGGATGCACTTAATTCGTCCTGCGACCAGCTGTGCTGACGTGTGCATTGGTGTCTGCCGGGGAAGCAGTGGCTCAGCACCCAGGGTTTTATTGGGGCGGGTTGCACGACCACCTTCGACCTAGTGGATAGCAAAATTTCTGTCCCAGAAGGAAAACAGGTCTCCATATAAATAATGTTGTTTGCACGAACAGGCTGGCCACATCGACACTTTTATCCTTTACGGAACGGGGGAGCCCTCCCAAAGTCCAAGCTCCCAGAAGCCAACCAAGGCGCAGTCTTGCAAGCAGGCCTATCTATGGTAACTCTTCCCCACACAACTGTCTGAGACGACATGGTGGGATCTAGCGGCTTGGGGTCCCCATTCCAGTATTCAGGACCCCACTCCTTCCAGATCAGTGCTCTGGCTTTAACAGAAGAGACTCTGTGAGGCTGAGAACGATTTGCATTGTGACCCAGCTGTTACAGGAGCAGGCTCGGGGTTTGCTGGTTTGTCACTGTGATGGGGGTGCTTCCGGCATCGGGTGGGGGAAAAACAGGGATGCCAGCCATCCCACAAAATAACAACTTCCCCGCATTTCACAGGAATTTTCAATGCCCATTTGGACTGTCACAGAGGTGGACAAACCTCTTCATAATTATCGGAGCCTATAATCTACTGTACATGTAAATACAAGGGACAGTTTAACACAGGATGATAATGCCTTGAAATTTCCAAGAAAGCATTTATCGTGTAAATTAAGAGATTTTCCTCTATTTTGTCTGGAACTTTACCAACCGTGGCTTGTTGTCTTAGAAAATCAGATTCCTAGTGACAAGCCACTTACAGTACTTGAGTCACAAAAACACCTATATCCTGAGTCTGCTTGTGTGGTTGGGCTTTCCAAGTGATTTCCTGTGTGTGAGTGAGAATGAGTGTGTGAGTGTGTGTCTGAGTGTAAGTGTGTGTATGTGGGAGTGTGTGCATGTACGTGTGTGTGTGAACGTGTGAGACTGTGAATGAGAGTGTGTGAGAGTGCGAATGTGTATGTGTGACTGTGTGTGTAAGTGTGTGTTATTTCAAAATGTCAAATAGAGACAAAAATGTTCCGATGAATATCGACTTCCTTCTCTCAGAGCCAACCTCGGTTATTTTGAGGAGATGTGACTACCCAGCACCTCCCTGCTACCCCAGTCCTGCACTGTGGCTCCGCCGTCCCTTCTGTGATACACGTCGTGTGAAGGAATGGATCTGCACACACCCCACCTCGATGACTTGTTTCTACTACAACAAACCACTCTAAGATACAGTAGCTTAAAGCAAAAAAATTGTTTATCTGCCCTTGAAATTCTGCAAGCTGACCAGAGTGGACGGGGTAGGTTTTCTGCTTTATGGTGTTGGCTGCCGACACTCGAAGGCCTGACTGGTCTGGGGCATCTAGGGTGGTGTATACAGCAGGCACCAACTGTGTCAGCTGGTAGCTTAGCTGTGCCGTGGGCTGCAGTGTCTTGCTGCCCTCCACATTGCCTCCCCACGGTCCCTGGGCATCTCCGGGCACTAGGGCTGGGCTCAAAGACACAATGTCCCCCGTGTGGAACAGTCCAGCCTTAAAAGGCACAGAGAATCCCATCCCCTGTGCTCTGCAGCTCAAAGAAATCCCAGGCCCAGCCCACATTCCGGGGGGAGGACGTGGCCCCACCACTCAAAGGTGGGCTGGCAAAGAATGACAGCCATCTTGAACTGCGACAATCCCAACAGGTGAACTGGAGAATAAAGTCACCTGATACAAACAAAACAAACAAAACAAGCCATTTTCCAGGATGCGGGCTGGCTGTGGGCTGCTGTCACACCCAGCAGTGTGGGTGAGAAGGACCACCTGGCTCAGAGCCCGAGCCCATGGACAGCCTCGCCTCAGGACACACGCACATGTGCGGTGCTGGTCTCCTGAGTGTCAGCATGTCTTCACGGCCGCACCCACGACAGGGTCCCAAACGTAAGCAAGCGTCCTGGCTGCAAGAATGCAAGTGTGAATGACAAGGGACAGCCCTGAGTACTGAGGAGAAGCGTGAAAGAGGAAAACATTGGGTGAGACATGGAGATCATGTATCCACATTGTACAGTCACAGAGAAATGCATCAAAAGCAGCAATAATTTTTTTAAAAGATTTAATTTATTTATTTGACAGAGAGAGAGACAGTGAGAGAGGGAACACAAGCAGGGGGAGCAGGAGAGGAAGAAGCAGGCTCATAGCGGAGGAGCCCGATGTGGGGCTCGATCCCGGGACTCTGCGATCACGCCCTGAGCCGAAGGCAGATGCTTAACGACTGAGCCACCCAGGCGCCCCAGCAATAAAATAATTTAAGAGAAAATAAAATACGACAGCATCCGTTGCCTTAAGCCCAACTGAAAATCACTTGCAGTGGGTCCGAGATGACAAGTCTACCCCCGAGGGCAGCACGAGCTCCACGTCAAGCCAGCGGGAAGACAAGGTATCAGGAGCTGCAGCCACCCCTCCGGGCACGGTGGCACCTCAGCCTGTGAATGACACGGCCCTTCCATCCACCCCTTCTCCGAAACCCACACCTGCCCCGCAAACTTCATGTGCTTGTCAAGGTAAACGACATATTTATGGGTATTTCTTTACTGACTATGAGATGTTTCGGCCGGGGGCAGAATTTCAATAAGGTTTCTTGTTTATTTAGTAATATATTATTTATAAGATGATACGGGTACTGAGCATTTAGTTGCTAACCTTATTTTCCCCATTAAGCCTTAACTACTATTATTTTACCCCAAATTCCATAACATAGTGATTTTTAGAACCACACATTCTGCTTTGTAGGCGAAAGAACCATATATTGCAACTCCTGTTAATTTATGAAGAATTGTTTTCCTTTTCGTCCTCCATGTCCTGGTTAGGTATATAAATATATACACGAATAGTATACACACCCATGCATATCACATATGCACAGAAATGATATTCTGTGTGAATCCCATCACAGGACAGAGAAGGGCATAATGAGGGACGACTGTAAAAAGCGTGATAAGCTTGACGACCCCAAGCTCAGTGACCTCGGAGGCCTACCGCCAAGGGCAGCTGATTCGGTGCTGAGACCCAGGAGGCCCCTACATTAGGTATCTGATACACAGTCCTCCTGATTCCGCGCCTGCAAGCAGTAACCCTTTATTACCTCTCCCGGTCTGTGGGTCAGGAGTTGGGACAGGGAGCAGCCCGGGGACGCGAAAGGGGGCAGGGCCCCCTGAAGGGCTGGAGCTCCCACACGTGGCCTCTCCATGTGGCCTGTGCTTGCTCCCAGCACGGTGGCTGTGATCCAAGGACAGGCACCCAAGGAAGGCAGGCAGAAGCCATCCTGCCCTTAGGGCCCAGCTGGAAAATCCTACAACATCACTGTTCTGGCAGCTGTTGCTGAGACGGATACGGGGATTCCCCGGGCCTTACGGGGCGGGAACACCTCACCTCTCCATGGAGGAGGTCAGAACCCCCTGATAGGAAGAGCGTGGGGGGGACCCTCTTTACCAGATACAATCTGCCCGGTGCCCAAGCAAGGGCTTTGGGCAAGGTCATGGCCATAAAGGTGCGTGCGGACTCAGAGCGGGGCCGGGGAGGGTCTCTGGGGCAGCCGTGGAGCCGCAGGAGGCTCGAC